>NW_020175666.1:1775220-2043881 GCF_003031525.2 Neophocaena asiaeorientalis asiaeorientalis
CGGCAGGCGGACTCTCAACCACTGCGCCACCAGGGAAGCCCCACCCATTTCTTAGTACTGAATTCCTCCCACCTTTTATCTATTTTCTTCTAGGTACTTTCCTGTAATATATTATTACTGGTGTACAGCAAGCTCTCCTGACCTTCTTCCTTCTTGTCTGGTTTCCTATTCCTTGTCTTTTTCTTAGGCCCCCTCTCTTCCTGATTCTTACAGCAGACCCAGAAGTTTTCTTCTCTTAAGTTTTCATCGTTCATTCCAATCACTGTTGTACTGAGTACAGTTATGTGCCAGCTCTAACTTGCGCTACACTGGTACCTCCCCCTTATCTTCATCCTGCTAAACTTGAATTCTCAGTGCCTCCTGAACACATTGTGTTCACGCTCAACTGGAACATTGCCCTTGTTTGCAATGCCGTTCTTACCCGTCCATCAAGACTCAGCTACTCTCAGCTTTTGCTGACCTTAATAAGGTACATTTAAAAATAATATGTTAGGAAGGTTTATTTATATCAAGGTGATATTTATACTAGTGTTTTCAAATAATAGGCCTGCATAGTTTTCCAGAAGAGAGCCTGAATTTTGGGATTCTAAGTTTGAATATGGTATGCTATCACTTTTCAAATATTTTTACTACATGCCAAGAACTGTTGTAGTATTTCTGGGCGATTTTTCAACACTAAAGTTCCTCTGTGAGTGAAGATAATTATTGAAGTGGTAAAACAACCAAAGCAGAACACTAACTTTACTTCAGTATATTATTTCTTTTGGTTAAAGACCAATAAGACCAAGATTGTGGGTTTAATCCCATGTGGGCCAGTTAACTTCCCACCAACAAATACTTTTCAGTATTCACATGAATATGACTAGTTTAGCACAAACCCATTTATCATGGTCAGTGCTGCAAGCTTCATATTCCAAGGTTAGCACATGCAGAAAATAATACATTTTAATGGAAGCATTTAAGTTATTTGGCAAGTTTCTGTTTGCTTTTTTTTTTCAGTGCAGTGCCAGAGACATACCAACAAAGTGAAATAAACGTTGCATGTAAGTTCTTTATAAATAGTATAATTCAGTTGGTGTATCATATAAATAAAAAATTCAAAAATGCAGAAGAAAGGAATAGCATAAATTTGGGAACAAGACAGACTTGGGGCCAACTCCAACAGTGGGCTATTAGGGCGAATATAGTGATGGGGCGGATGGGGCAGCTCGTTAGGTTGGCGTCCACCCAGCTTCCTTCTCAAAAGGCTTTCCAGTGCTAGGCTGCAGTAGTTAGATTTAATCAAGTAGACAAATAGAAAACCCATAGGGTTTTTACCGGGAAATAATGGGCTGATAAGTGTGTACGAGAGAGATTATCCTTGCAGCTATGTTAACAGTACAGCAGGATAGATTACTGATCTTTTAAAACCACAAACACTTTCTGCTACCGTGGATCGTACTGGATCTTACCAGCAGCTTGGAAAATGCCCCTCAGAAGAGTGTATAGTTCATTCCTTCTGCACTAGACAACCAGGTCCAGTATTTGAACCCCAAGAGATAACTTCTCAAGGCTCTCTTTAATTCATGAAGCCAGCCTTTAGGAAAATGGTGTTAAAGAGATGAGGCTGTGTTAGAGGCTCACCTCTACCCTTCTGTGCTCCTCATCCTGGACTGAGATCCTGCTCACCTTCCACCATCTTAGGCTTCTGCCTGGACACACAGGCACTAGGGGACTGTTCTAAACTCTGGACTTGTCCAAAATCATTAGTTCTGTGTCTCATTTAAGAGCTTTTCACAACCTGTTATTTCTCCCGAATGCCTTTCTTTTTCTTCCTTTCTATGTATTATGCACATTCAGTAACGGAGAGCTTTTGTTTTAATGATCTGAAATACAGGAGTGATTCTAATGGCGGAAAGCTTAAGCACCATGGCCATCTACTTGGGAGGCTTTGTGGGTACATTGATCCTTGAATGGTGCTCTTTCAATCACATTAACTCAGCCCTTGTTTCCCATCCCTCGTCTTTAGATTGATCACATTTAAATTTAGAGAAAGATGAGATCTCTAGCAATGGAGACTACAACTTTCTTTCCGAGACAGTAAAACATAATAACTTAGAACATTTCAATGAGGAAGGAATTGAACTAGAATCATAATTCCATGTCTTCCTAGCTGTGTGACCCTGGTGATTTATTTCACATTTTATTAGTAAATGAGGGTAATAAAGCTTTACCTAACACACTGTGCTGCTGCAGTTAAATAAGATGTATATGAGAAGCTTAGCACTAACGTATAATGCAAATTATATAAGAAACAAAACACGTAAGAAATAGTATCTGACAGAGTGAACACTCAAAAAACTACTTCCTGAAAGTTGTAGTCTTTGGTACAGGGAGTAAATCATCAAAGAAATTATTCAAGAAACGATCCCAGATTTTTCTAGAAAGATGAATGTCTAGATTGAGAGAGCCCAGTGAGTGCGCAAGATAATGAAAGGAAAACACCTACCACAAATCATAATCATGATTAAATTTCAGAATACCAGCAACAAAACAAAGATCCTAAAAGCTTCGAAAGAGGGGAAATAACATTCCAAAGATCAAAAATTAGAATGGCATCACAGTTGCCCAAAGCAACACTGGTAGAAAAAATAGAGAAAGTCCTTTAATCTTTTGGAGGAAAATGGTTTCCAGCTAAGAATTCTGAATATAGCCGAATTCTCCATCAAGTGTGAGGACAGAATAGGTGTTGTCAAAAATGTAGTATCTCAAAGTTTACCTCTCATGCACCTTTCTTAGGGTGTTAAGGGAGGATGAATTCTAACAAAATAAAGAAGTGAACCAAAAAAGATAGAAGATTCAGGAAACAAGGAAAACAGCCTAGGAAGGGAATCCCCAGGATGGTGGTGAAGGAAGATCCAGGATGGCAGCTGCACAGCAGACCTTGAAGACTACAGTCCTGATCAAAGCAGAAGCATGGAGGGTTCCACGAAGAACGTCTCCAAGAGGATGAAACTGGTAGATTGTCTGGTGTGTGTGAATGTACTGGAAGGAGATTTGTACTTCTGGCTAAGTTTGGGGATGAACTAATGGCAGGTCTCTAGAAAATTAAGCAAAGGGAACAATAAGGCCGTTATTAACTCCAGGGAAAATGATTAGTAGCACAGGAAAAAAATGTAATAGTTACTATACAACTACATTGTGAATATCTGCCTTGTTTTTTAAAGTAAACACTAAATATTGACCCTATCAATATTATGATATAACTGTATTAGGGCCATGGAGGAAGGGAGGAATGGGGAGAAATGCTACAAGAAATGCTACAAAAATCCTCATTTTTCATAGTAGGAAGTTGATAGATAACAGGAAAAATATTTTAAAAACTTAGGAAATATCAGTGTAGGCATTTTACGTAGCTATATGGAGGTAAACATGAGAATAAACAGCTTAAAATGTTAGAAATGATTATCTTTGGGGAGTGGCATTACAGGTTAGGGAGGAACTGGGCAGGTGATTGCTTTTTATATTGACTAGAAGCCACGATCATTACTAATGTTCATCAGTATGGTTCTCCTCTCACTCCATGTGTCCAAGCTCCCTTCCAGCTAGTCAGGACCATAGGACCAGCTCGGGCCTAGACAGAGCTGAAGAGGTGTGTGTCGTTTCCGGGCTGCGACCCTGCGACCATTCAGATTCTCCTTCCGAAGCAGGCCTCAGCAACCCGCAAGGGACAAGGACAGACAGGAATGAATTCAGTAGTCTGGAAATCTTCCCTCTGTTCTTTAGAACTGTGACTTCTTAGCTTAGAGAAGACTAAGAGAAGATTAGGCAAACTTTTCTGGAGAGGGCCAGATAGTAAACATTGTAGGCTGTGCAGGCCATAGTTTCTTTTGCAACTGCTTATCTCTGCTGTTGTGGTGCAAGTGAATAAGGGTCTGTGTTCCACTAAAACTTTATTTATGGACACTGAAATTTGAGTTTGATGACTTTCATGTGTCATAAAATATGTTCTTTCGATTTTTTCCCCAACCATTTAAAAATGGAAAAAAACATTCTTAGCTCACAGGCTGCACAAACAGAGGTAGAATTGGCCAACCCCTGCTCTAAATATTCAAAGAATTGTTACTCACAAAAGCTAATAGTGATCTCAGGTGGCCTTGGCCAGCAGCAGCTTGAAGCAGGGTTTCAGTTCCCAGCCAGAGACTGAAGTCAGGCCGGGGCAGTGCGAGCACTGAATCCTAGCCGCTAGACCACCAGGGACCCCAGTGGCCAGTGACAAGGCCCTGGCCCTTCGGCTTTGCAGAAGAGAATTCCCACAAAGATGGAAAGTAGTGAAACATGTAAAGTGTTTATTAGGAGGAAAAAGAGTACAGTATGTGGGGAAAGGCACACGGGCAGACTCTGAGAGAGAGTAGTGCCCTCGTGGTCGTTTCAGTCACTTACATGGGGCATTTCTTCCGGGTTTCCTTTGGCCAGTCATTTTGATTTACCTGGTTCTGAGTCTGTATTTGGTATATCTCAGGATCCTCCCATGTGTGTCCATGCATCTCTCAGCCAAGATGGATTACAGCGAAGAGGCCTATGGGTAGCCTTGATATCACTCCCCTTTTGACCTCCATGGAGCTTTCTAGTCGGCAAGGTCTCCTTGACTTTGAGAATGAGAAATATATGGTGTCTTATCTGGGCAGGGCCCAGCCTCCTCTCTCAATTGTCCAGCTATTTTCATCTTGGAGTATTGGTCCACAGGGAATGAACTCCAGCTGTTCACCCTGGGGGGGGGCCTATCTATCTCCTGACTCAATAGTATCATACTGTTTGTTTTTAGGAGACAGAACTAAAACTGAGAAGTAGGAGTCCCCAGGGAATCAATTTCAGTCTCAAATTTCCTCACATAATGAGAGCATTTCTACAAATTAGAGCTGCCTACAATGAAAAAGGCTGCCCCAAGGTGTCCCTGTGCTTGAAAGCTTCACCCAGAGGTGGGAAGGCCCACTTGGTGTCCATGCACCCCTTTCATTCTTACATTTCATGGCCCTGTAAGACGATTAAGAGGAATCATTCTGATAAAGCTGTTTTAATGTTTTCCAAAGTACACTCACTTCCCACTGGTTTTAGGACAGTGCTTAGAAAAATTTAGACTAGATCGTGTGTGTGAGGGGTGAGGGTGGGGGAGGCCATAAGTATTTTAAATTAAGCATTTGTGGTGCCAGGGTTTGCAAAGACGACTTGCTAGCTTAAACATGTTTGCACACAGCAGTATTTTCTAATTTAAATTCAGTCCATCTCCAAACAGCCCTAGCCTAGACTAGCTGAAGGTATAAACTTCATTTTCATCTCATTAGGCCACCTGGAAGCTGCAATCAGTGAGTAGTCTTGAAGTCAATAGTCTGCTTCATTAAAATGTTAATTTCATGGCTTTAATTCTCTTTGTAAGATGTACCACTGCAGGACACTATATGCAGATTTATTCTAAAGCAGATCAGTTTGCACGTCACATTTTAGTATATTTATTTCTCCAGATTTCTGTGTATTGCTATTTTTAGGAATTGCTTTCATGTTTAAAAAAGTGTTTAAACATCTAAGATATTTAAGGCAATTTCAGCCTAGCAAAATTAATTTTTAAATAATTCTGAAAGCTACTTTCCTCATCAGTGACATAAATCCCACTTCTTGGAGTGAAATATACATCCCTTTTTTCCCCCTATGGCTCTGAATCTCCACCTTTAAAGAAAGATTCAATAGCAGTTTTGGTGAACAGTCAGAATGAATCTAGATAGTGCCAGGTAGAAAAATGGATGAGCAAAATCTTTTGTCATATGAAGTCTTCTCAGTTATCTTTTATGTTTTGAAAGTGCCAATTTAAATACCAAGTTCACATTTTTACTCCTCAAAATCTTGAGTTCTGACTGACTTCCCACAAGGGAACGTTAATCAAGAGATAACCAAGAGGCTGCTGCTGCACTGACAGAAACTAAGGCCCCCTTGCAGTCAGTGCCCAAACCAGTAATCAGAATGACTGCACTACACAAATGCAGACTACAGTGCTGTAGGGCCTGGACCCTTGTGGGTATCTTGGACTCTTCCTTACACACATGTGCCAGTACCTCTACATCTTGCTGATTTTCCTCATAACTATTTTCTCCTCTAGGTCTCCCTTGCAGACTTCCTTTCCTTTTCTGATCTCCAGTGGAAAGACCATTCCCCAAAGTTCTGTCCTCTGCTGTCAGCTCTTTTCTCATTATAGTCTCTCCCTTAGAATATACCTCCATGCTGTGACTACCACTATCATCTGTTTGCTAATGATTCTCAAATTTATGCTTCTGACTAACCTGTCTCCTGAGGTCTGACCTACCTGGATCTCCAGTAGGTAGAGACACTTTATCTAGAAGTGTCTCTATCACCCCAAATATAATATTTCTAATACCAAACTACTTACTTTCTTCTCAGCTTCTCCATTTCTGTTCATCACTGCCACCATTTTTATATATTCATCAAGCCAGAAGTATTCTGGGAGATGGCCCACAAGGATTTAATGTAGAAAATAGAAGAATAGTTCATCTCTTCCTTTTGATGAATGCCCCAAATGTATTTTGTACTAGGCCCACTGAATAGAGTTAAGTACTTCTTAGCCCAAGCATACCTGTAAGAGTCTCTTCCCATTAACAATGACCCAGTGAAATTATAGTTCTCTCTCAGTCATGTACCTTCAACTTCCACTATGGCCACCATGCAGAGATTTATGTTATTCATCTTTAGGCATGGAGGATGGGGGGTTACTTTGATCAAGAGTTTCCAAATCATTTGAAGTTTTTATTGAAATGAACGTAATTCCCAGACAGTCCTGAAATTACTCTGTTCTCAAGCTTCATAAGATAAAAGGTAACTCTAAATAAAATAAAATTCAAAAAAAAAAAAAGATAAAAGGTAGCTCAGGTCATCACCCCAGGGCTATGGGCTGCTTATGGGCTATAAATAGACCTGCCTTAGTGACTTTTTTAAATAGTTTAGCAAGTGGCATTCCACTTTGTGTTTCTTGGATAAGTAGCTCGTGCAACTCTTTTCTCAGCTACATGACTGAGTGTCAGATACAACTGGGCTTATAATTCAGATCCAGTGAGAAAAGCAAACACCCAATTTTCTGTCCAGTCTTGATACGATCATCACTAATTGTCCCAGGTGACTGGGATATATAAGTCATAAGTTTAAAGCCACGTAAGTTTAAAGTCACCGTTTTAAGATATTATTTAAAATCTCATACTGATACTTGAATGAAAATGATTATTAACAAGGCTAAGACATTTTTATTAAGCCAGTTATGATAGTTAATTATCACTCACTCAGCAGATATTGAATGTCTATAATGAGACAGCATCGAACTAAGTGCTATATGACATACAAAGACATTGTTAATACTCAGACATTACTCTTGAGGAACCTGTACAATCTAGTAAAATTTCTGACTGAGTTGGTGAGTTAAAAAAAGAAAATTGTAAGAACTACAAGATTAAAAGCTTTCTGCTTCCATATAATTCAGTGATGAATTCCTAAGGTCAGTTTTTGGAAGTCTCAAGTATTAATGCTTATGTAGGTATTCATAGGGGTCTAGAGCTGATTCTATGACTACTTTTAAGCCATTCTAGACACTAGTAAGATCAAGAATGATTTTTCAGGGAACACACACACATACACACACACACACACACACACACACACACACCCAGAGTAGGAACAGCTTTGACCTTGGAACTTGGGGCAGGATACAACATACACACACACAGTTAAGGGATCTCTAATAAGCTGCATCCACAGCAGTACGTGAGAGAAATATACTAAGTCAGCCTTAGAATGACTGAGCTTTTTTTCTAGACTGAAAGATACCAGAATATAAGTTTAGCCTTCATTTTAAATGTGCAAGCTAGCGAGTCTTACTGAATGTATTTTGCTATCAAGTTGCCTTTCCGAACTTCCTCAGTGTGGGCAATAAGAAAGGTGGAGGCCAAACCTACAGAGAGATTTGAAGACAGTCAAGTCAGAGAGACCCAAAGTCATACTGTAGCTCCAGCTGAGCCAGGTATAGAGTATTTCTATTTCTTTAGAGAGAAAAGGAAATATTGCCCCAAGAGTCACTGATGGATTTTCATGAGAATGATGGATAGTAGCAGCACCATAGAGATAAAACTACAGACAGAGATGAATGAACCACAAGAGAATATTCATTTATATGGTCATCCTACTCACTTATAAACCTTCAGTTTTCTCTGCTAGGCAGGATGTAAGAGATACTTTACTAAAACGAGGTTTATTCATATTAAGTAGCAAATTTACTCATAGCAATGTACATTCACTGGAATAAAAGATAACCTGGGGCTTCCCTGGTGGCGCAGTGGTTAAAAATCTGCCTGCCAATACAGGAGACACGGGTTCAAGCCCTGGTCCTGGAAGATCCCACATGCTGTGGAGCAGCTAAGCCCATGTGCCACAACTACTGAGCCTGCGCTCTAGAGCTGTGAGCCACAACTACTGAGCTTGTGTGCTACAACTGCTGAAGCCTGCGTGCCTAGAGCCTGTGCTCCACAACAAGAGAAGCCACTGCAATGAGAAGCCTGCTCACCGGAACGAAGAGTAGTCCCCGCTCACCACAACTAGAGAAAGCCCACGCGCAGTAACAAAGACCCAGTGCAGCCAAAAATAAAATAAATAAAAACATTAAAAAGATAACCTAGTTTACCCTAGGAATGTGATAGACCATACCATTTCTCACTTTATTACAGGTCAATGAAGGAACCATTTTAAAGTTCACATAGGAGCCCCTAATTCTTTCGAATAGAATTAGGTATTCATAATCATACGTAGAAGAGTAATGGAAAACTTTTCCATTTCAGAAACACAGGCAAGAAAATATACCATAGCCCAGTCCTTTTCCATTGGCCACGTTCTCAATTAGAACAGTGTGTTTCTTCCGCTCTGGGTAAATGTTGATTAATTGATGTTTTGTTTGTAATGTGTTTCAGAAATGGAAAGAATTTCAGTTATGTTTGCAGTGTAATAAAATTAAGATATTTAATTTGTCTAAAAGGCTTTTGCTGCCAAACAGCTTCTTGAGAGACTTTTAAAAAGATAACATAAAGACCAATTATATTTTTCTAGATCTTAACTTTTAAAAATGTGCTTATTGAGAATACCAAAGTACAATTTGGGGGCCTGCGCTCCAGTCCTTTTATGAAATGGAAAGAGCTAACTAAAGCTAGAAGGCAGGAAACCTAGCTTCTAAATTTAGTCCTTTTATTCAGCCAAACCCTAAGCTTCGTCCTTTTATTCAGCCAAACTCTAAGCCTCTTTGAAAAATTATTTAATCTCTCTGATCTTCAGTTTACCAAACTGAAAATGAGAAATCCTGAACTGCCTCCCTATATTAAATTCTTGACCCTAACCCCAGGGCTTTAGAATCAGATTGACCTAGGTTAAAAGCATCACTTTGTCCCTTACTGGCTTTGTAACCGTGTACAAATTACTTAACCTGGGTCTCAAGACCCACTTCATGGGGTTATTGTGAGTATCAAATAAGGTATGAGGAAGTACATAGCCTACTGTTTGCATTTAGTTTCTTTCTTTTATTTTCTTAGGTTTCGTAATACAGAGGAATCATTTTTCTAACAGGTACCTGTATGAATAGTAGATCCAAAGCAATGTGGAGAATACAAAGAGAGAAAGACATGCAGCCTGCCCTTGAGTATATAATCTAATCCGAGAAATGTGATTTTGACAAAAACAGTTTAAACTAGAAAAATGGTAAGTGCTATAAGAGAAGTTCACAGAAAGAGCTGTGGAATTTAGAGAAGGGAGACAATATATACGTTATCATCAGATCCCAGAGTTCAGATGACTGGGAGAAAATAAAACATAACCTTTGAATGTTATGAGATGTTATCATCTAGTGATGATAACAAACCACGGTGATGTGTACATTGGAAGTGAATGTTGCCCATCCACGTTGCATCAATTTGTATTAAAAAGATAATGGATGTTGATAAGCTTCACTGAGAAGGGAGCATCATCACTTCTGAAGTATTCATGCCAAAATGCATAACGTGGATTAAATCATGAGGAAACATGAGACAAACCAAATTGAGAGACCTTCCAGAAAATAATTGTCAACATTGGTTCCTGGATTGGATCCTGAACCAGAAAAAGGAAAACAGTGGAAAAATTGGAAAAGTTTGGGTAAAATTTGATCAACAGATTAGCTAATAGTAAAGTATCAATGTTAATCTGGTTTTATTTAATTGTACTATAGTTGTATAAGATACTAACATTTGGGGAGGGTGGGTGAAGTTTACTGGAAGTCATTTTAGTACTTTGAAACATTTTTTATAAACCGAAAATTATTCAAAGTAAAATTTTAAAAAAAGAGAATAGATCCTCATATAAATCCTTTGCAGATGAAGATAGCTCAAGTAAAGATCTGTTTTAGATTCAGATGTGAGAATTAAAGGGGAGCTGAGCAGTCACAGCAAAGCTGTTTCTAAATTTTAAAATATTTTGACAGGTTTCAGTTGACTCACAACCCAAAACGAAAACGTTGCACATAAAAACCAGAGATCTAAATAATCGCATCTCAGAATTTGTAGTACTCCAGTTTAGAATAAGGTTTACTGGCCAAGATAAACCATCCGCTCCCCTCTGCCATCCCATGATGTGTATTAACATTATAGTGTTCCATGGCAGTGGGGATTGAGCTTTAAATCCTGCTTCAAAAATGCTGTTAGCTCTTCCCTTCTAAATGTGCGATTATTTGAGTAGATAGGATAGCTAATTTAGATTCTTTAATTGGGGGGGCCTGATTTGTGTTTTCTACTGTCCATTAATTACTTAAAAGCACTTATTACTTAATGCAGACCTGGGGTTCAGAGTTAATCATACTCCTTAGTTTATAGGACATTGTTGTTGGTCTTGAGCAAAGCTTCTCTTTTGTCTTTATTGTTTTTTATTTATTCCACTTTTTCCTGTACCCTACTCCTATTCCTTCCTTCTTTCATAGGAATTCTGATACATGGAATGTGTATCCTTTTGCTTCTATTGTTCCTATAAAATTTTTGGTGTGTTTTGTATTCCTGCATTTTTAAGTTTACACAAATTAGACTGTTTAATATCTCATTGTTTCTTGCTTTTTCACTTAGCATTTTGCTTTTAAAATACATTCATGTTTGTTAACCAAAATTTTAGAAAAGGGGACTTGATTGAAATAAGAAGGTGTTTATGTGAGGTTTATTAGGACTGCAGCCCAGGAGCTACAGATTCAAGAAGCACTTGAATTGTGTTCTGCCAGACTACAAAATGGGGGAGGTTTATAAAGGCAAAAACCACAAGGTTACAGTTACATGAATTGTTTATCAAGAATTATAATTGGAGCTGGCAAGAAGTAAGGATGCTTGTTAAGTAAGGATTGGTTGGGATCCAAAATGGTTGCATAGTTACAGGGAGAGACCTTGAGACCATAGTGGTGCAGCTGGCAGGTGTTGTTCTGAATGTGATTGGTGGTATCCTTGGGTCTTGTACAGTTCAAAGAAAGTTCAAGTTCTCAGTGGTGCAGAGGCATGTCTGAGACCAGATCCTAGTGGCTGCCTGATTCCATTCTTGTATGCCTGAATTGTGATTCCTCCATTATAACTTCAGTTTGTCATCATGCTGTTAAACGTGTATCTAATCCTTGGCTTCTGACTACTGTCTTCTTCATGGTGTGTCCCTTCCACATCTCAGTTATTGAGGCTCCCAAAGACAGACATCCAAGGTAGCCTCTAACTCTCCCCATCACAAAAGCACTGCCGTTATGCTCTCTTTTGTAGCCATGTGATACATGTCCGAGAGTATGAACTGCTGAGGCAGAGGATTAGGTAGCCTTAATTTGACTAGATCCACATTGCTCTCCAAAAGGGTTACTCCCCTCTAAACTCACTCTGGCAGTGCTTGAGGGTACCTGTACCCTCTCACTCCTACCAGCATTTGGTATTATCCAGCTTTCTACTTTCTGCCAGTCAGATATGTGTACAGTAGTACCTTATTGGTGTTTTGTTTGCATTTGTCTGATTACAGAGGATTTTCATGTGCCAGTTAGGTTTCTGCATTTCCTTTTCGATGTTTATACCTTCTGTTTTCCTATTGAGATTACTATAGTGACTTATTGATTTGTACTAGTTCTTTTTGTGTTATAGATATTAATCCCTTGTTCAGTTTTAAATATTGCAAATATGTTCTTATTCAATTACATATTCATTGAACTGAAACACTTAATGTAATCAAACTCATGAAAAATTTTTTGCCATATAATTTATGCTCTTGAAGTTTATTTTTAATAAAACCTTTCTTGCCACTTGATCAGAAAAATAGTCTCCATCTTCTTATGTTAAATATATAACTACCTCTTACATTTAAATTTTTGTCATCTCAAGCCCTCCTTTATTTATTTATTTGTTTATTTTTGGCTGTGTTGGGTCTTCGTTGCTGCACGCGGGCTTTTCTGTAGTTGCGACGAACGGGGGCTACCCTTTGTTGTGGTGCACGGGCTTCTCATTGCGGTGGCTCCTCTTGTTGCAGAGCATGGGCTCTAGGCACACGGGCTTCAGTAGTTGTGGCTCGCGGGCTCTAGAGCGCAGGCTCAGTAGTTGTGGCGCACAGGCTTAGTTGCTCCGCGGCGTGTGGGATCTTCCTGGACCAGGGCTCGAACCCGTGTCCCCTGCATTGGCAGGTGGATTCTTAACCACTGCGGCACCAGGAAAGCTCTCAAGTCCTCCTTTAAATGTGTTGTTGTTGAGGACACAGTTTTATTTTTCTCCAGCACTATGTATTAAGCAACCTGTCATTCCCTCATTGATTTGTGATGTCATCTTTGTTGTACATTAAGTTCCCATATATCCATGAGAATGGCTTTGAACTCTGTTCTCTATTGCATTAGTCTTTTTTTTTTTTGAGGCATCTGATGTTTGTTGTTCTGTAACTACTTGATTCTTTTAGGATGTAAAATGCTGTTTCTTCTAAATTTCAAAGAACTGGTTCATGCGTATGTTAAACCAGAATATTCTTCTTGCTTTCAGAACTGTTTAGGCATTTCAGCCCACAGCGATCTTGTCCTTCTCTGAACTCGTAGTACTCATTTTCCATGACACTCACTTCTCTTTAAAATTTTGTATTAACTTTTATTTTATTATTTCCCTTGTTATTACTTAACTTTTCACATGATTATATCTTATATTTCCACGTCTTTGAGTCTTCCGTAGTAGCTGTAGCTAGCACAGGATCTGCGATCGTCATCATAGCCATGATTTACTGAGCACTTATTAGACTTTTCATCAGTACCTTTGATTTGATGGATGTATGTCTTAACTGAATTGTAAGCACATAAGGACAATGACTGACTTAAAGGATGTAGGACAGACATCCAGTTTCTAGATGTACTAATTGAACACAGTCATATCTTCTGCAGCAGGACGTTTTCCCCCCCAATCATTAAACTTTGTGTTACATCTGAATCTCTCCATGTTGAAAAAAAAAGTTTTAATTTACCTATTTTTTCTTTCCCTTTGTATTTTCAGTAATTGCATTTTACTGTTTTCCTTAATGAACCAAGAGAAAAGCAGTTGTGGTAAACAAATCATGTGCAGGGGAAAGCAATATATTATAATTAGGATTCCATTATCATTTAATTAGGCATTCCATTACTGAATTGGTGTCTCTGGCTTCCCCTGGTCTCTAATTCTGAAACAAATTCTTTTTTGTGGACAAATATTAGCCTGTAATAATTAGAGGATTCATCTATGCTTAGGCTTTTTATTAAATCTCTTTCTGATTAAGATAGCTCCCCAAGTACAGACTGATTTAATTTAATATGATTTATCCACTTGTATATCAAGGTCTGGTGGAAAGTGTTTTTAACACCAGAGCATTAGGAATATTAAGATCATCTTTATATTCACAGATCTTTCAGGTATTTAAGATCTTGCTGTTTGAATAGTTCTATAAACCAAGGTCTGATGTCACTGCTAAATTCAAGAATGTCACACGTGCTGTAACAGCCTGTCATTGAACAGGAGACTTAGTCTGTTTCAAATTAAAATACTGACCTTATATATTCTTATGTTCCTTTGGTTTGGGAATCAGTTTTCATCCCAACTAGTTGGTTCACCACATTAAATATGTCTTTTCTGTTTTACCAGAAGTTCAGTTTTAATAGAAACAAGCATTGTAGATGAATATTCTGAAATGAGGGCCTCCATGGACATGAGTGTAACTTGTCCTTTTTTTTTTTTTTTAAACTCCTTGGACTTGACCATTATTGCGTCCTCACCCTTTACTTTCTTTCTGCTTTTCCTCTATTTTTCATTGATGGACATTTAATAGATATTGAAATTAATTTTGCTTGGGGTCTTTTTACTTCTTTCTTAATCAACTTTCCCCCAACATTCCTCCCTTACTTTATTCAAGTCTGGCCTCACCGCTTGCTCTTATAACCTTGTCTAACCCTTTTGTCCAGCTTTTTAAATTTTTTGTTCTTTTAGCCCTTCCTCTTCCCCACTATGTGTGCAAGAGAAAGTTTACATTGCTGTCTCCATGTGAATGTGACTAAAGCTATGTGAATTAACTGTATGAAGCCAAAGCATATATTCTAAGTTGCTGCAGCCAGAAAAACCCCTGAAAATACTGTCCCTTTTTTGTGATATCAAGAAAGTCCATTATGAAGCAAACCAAATGATGTGTTCTGATCATAATTTAGCTCCAGTTTCTGGAAATCCCAGGGAGGGGAGGGGTGAATGTGTGTGTTTGTGTACACACATGTTCTCAGTTGAGTAGGAGAGGGGGGGCGGACCATGAGGGCAGAAGGAAAGGCAGTCCAGCGTCCTGTGACTTCCGAGTTCCCATTTCCTGCCGAGCCCTTTGATTACCAGCTCCCTGAGAGTTGCTGACTCTTCCTTTTGCCTCTTCATCACCCTCCTCTGCCCCTTGTGAACTATTCTGTTTGGAAACAGTGGTTTGGTAGGAAGCTGAGTCCGTAGGGCAAAAGCTGATAGAAGGTGCTTTGGAGTCAGGACTGGAAGTGGAGGGATCTCAGACCAAGTCAGGCTAAGATTCTTAACAGGTCTGGGCGTGGTGTGAAGGACTCTAAGCAGCTTGTCTGGTCAGCGGGGGGAGGGGGTTGATGAACTCGTTAGCAGGCCACATGAAATAACAGGATGAAATACTGCGGTCATTTGCAGAAGAGACCCCCTGGGAAGAGGTCAAAGTAGAAATAGGTGTCATGTAAGTAAGGCAGCGGTTACTGTACTCAGGGTAACGTCTGCACTGATGGAAATGCCAGCTCTGCGAGGATTTTTCAAGCAAGTGAGAACCCCATGTGTCTCATGGACAGAAAGAAAAATAGCACAGTAGAGAAATTACAAGGCTTTCTTTGAGGAGATTGGTGGTTTGCTTTAAAGACATATTTTTGGAGTTGATGAGGAAACGAATGCTTCTACTGTAATTCTTCAATTAAGGAAGAGGCAACATTCCAGCAGGCTTAATGAAGTGTCTTTTGTTGATAGAGAGAAATGATACAGAAAGCACTCAGTATTGCATTACATAATTTCAGGAAAGAATTTCAGTTTAAGTATAGCATTATATACTTAGCATTGTCAAATATGCCATAAACTAGAAAATATTCATCTGGGGGTTTGGAGGTAGTGGGAGAGGGGGAATATCAAACTCACTCAGCTCTATGCACATTGAATAGACCCCTAGCTTCCTACCCTTGTGGCAGCCTGTAGATGTCCTAATGTTGGTCAGTTAGCTCCCTTGCCCTACTCTTACTGCCCCACACGTGTGACCTTGATTCCCAGTACATCACCTGAAACCTTCTATCATCTCAGGTTGCCCAAAACCCGTGAAGAATACTGGTGCTTTAACAATAATATAGCAGTGTTTGCACAAATAGAGTTAGAGAATGGCAGAAGCGCAGAGTATCTGAGGCTTAAATTAACAAAGAATGTCTGATGCTCACAGAAGAACAAAAGCATAAACCCCTGTCTTCCTTCTCTTCTCAGGTCTGGAGGATCAGTAATCACAATTACTGTCGAGTGACAGCCTCCCAGTACCTCTTTCTCCTGCAGGCTGTTAGCAAAGGCTCTATTCTCAGGTACTCTTCCTGGCAGAAATATACCACAGAGGGAGGCTCAGCTCAGTTTCCCTTTTTCTGCTCATTCAATGTATTCAGTAAACAGCTATTTACCGAGCACACTGAAGAAGCACTGGGGATATGCCAGTGAGTAAAAGCGACAAAACTACTACCCTGTGGTGCTTTCATTTTAGCAGGAGGAAAACGGGCGGTAAACAAGTAAAACATATAGGATGTCCGATGATGAGGCCTATAGAGGAAAAATAAATCAGGGAAGAGGAAAGCCTGCTATCTTAAATAGGGTCCTTGGGGCCTCCCTGAAAAGGCGAATCTGGGGGAAGAACATCTCAGGTGGAGAAACAGCTCGGGTCCTGGGAGCGTGTGTGGTGTGTTCAAAGGAGAACACAGAACTCAGTGCGGCGGGAGCAGCTAGTCTGGTGGGCAGCAGAAGAAAACGAGGGCTGAAGGGTAGCAGGTCGCCAGGTGAGTGTAGGATTTTGGCGTTTTCCCTGCATGAGATGGGGTGAGGAGACCAAGGTGGGTTATAATGTAGTGAGTAACATTCTGAAAGGATTACTCTGGCTGCTGTGCTGAAACGAATCTGTAGGAGGGAGGGCGGTCAGAGAAACCAGTTAGAAAGATATTTGCAATAATCCGAGTGGGAGGTGGTAGCTTGAGGTAAAACTGGGGAGGTGGCGAGAGCTGGCTAGACTCTGCATCTATTTTAAAGTAGAGCCAATAGAACCTTGTGATGGAATGCATGTGGAGTATATGAGAGAGAGGAAGCAAGGATGACTTCAGGCTTCTTGGTCTGAACTGGAGGAAGGACAATTTTGCCTTTAATTGAGACAGAGATGGTGGGAAGCACGGGTTTGTGGGGAGAGACCAAGAAGAAGTTCCATTGGGGCCATGTTAACCTTGAGATACTAATTAGACATCCAAGGGGAGATGCCAAGTTAGTAGTCAGATGTATGAGTCTGCAAGGGAAAGAGGCAGGATGGAGGTACAGATTTGGGAGGCATCAGCACATATTTGGTACTTAAAGCTTTAAGACTGGAAGAGATCACCTCGGGAATGAGTGCAGATAAACTAATAAAATCCAAGACTTGAGAGTGATCAGTGAGTCAGGAAAAGCACCAAGAGAGTAATATGGGAAGGAAACAAGGTAAAATAGTTTTTCAAGGAGGAAGAGAGTCATTGGATTTGTTTTTTTTTGAAGGTCACTGATGACTTTGATAAGAACAGTTTTGGTGGAGTGGTGAGGGCAAAACTTAACGGGCATAGGTCCAAGAGAGAGATGAGAGAGGATTGAAGATGGTGAGTATAGACAAAGCAAGACGTTTAGCTATGTAGGTGAGCAGAGAAGTGAGCAGTAGTTAGGAGGACACGTGGCAAGAGGGAATGACAGGAGGAATTATACCCATGTTGATAGGCAAGACAGGAGTGATTGGTTATTGCTGAAGAAATACCATCATCAAATATCACTGGAGTAGACAGGATGATAGAGCACATAGGTGGAGGGAATTGGCATTGAATAGGAGTATGGACAGGTCATCCATATAAAGAAGAGTAGGCAAAGTATATGGACTTACATGCAAGTAGGTGGGTAGATGGGGTGGTAAGAGTTTGTAGAAGTTTCTTATGATTTATTTTCTCAGAGAAATAGGATGAGAATGAGGGATGATGAGGAACTGTAGTGGAGGTTTAAAAGAAAAACAAAGGCATGAAATAATCAAATCTGGGCAGTTGGGACACAGAATGGACTAAAGAAATAGGTATGATTGCCAAGAAGTAGAGGGCCAAGTTTTGGCTAATAATCACAAATTTACCAAGGACTCCCACTAGTCTCCATTCCCAGCCAAAAAATCAAATACTCCCCCCAAAACACGTACCCATCCAGTAGGCTCAAGTGAGTTTCTGGGTGAGGAGGCAGCAAAAGGAAAAACCTCCAGTAGCCAGAGGGGTTATGTAGGTGTGTGAAGTGAAAGGGAGTGCAGACCCTTAGGAACCGAGCATTCAAATCCAGTCTCATTTATTGGCTCTGTGGAGTTATGGTGGAAAATTTTTACCAGGGAAAGGTAAATTATAGGTCAGGAGGACTAAATCAGATTTCTTTCTGGTTATGTCTTAAGACTGGTTGCATGGTTAAGACTTCTTGAAATCTACTCATATCCAAGTATGGATCATCTTGTTTAAAGTACTGAAATGAGACCCTTCCCTGTTCAGTAAAGGGGGAGAGAGCGCTAGATTACAGAGCAGGAGCCTCTGGACGCGCAGAGGGGGAGTAGTGACTACCTCTCCATCAGCCTTCTGCGCAGTTCTGCCCAGGCCCGGCCCGGTCTACAGCCACTGGGTGTGAGTAACTCAGAGCGGTGCGAGGTAATCTCAACGCAAGTGTCCCACCTTCTGTGCCGCTGAGAAGGTGCTGCTGTTGAGTTGCTGTGGCACATGAGGGGATTGGTGCTCTGTTTTGGGTGGTGGTAGAGGGAGTACTTGGCCGGGGGGGATGGTTACAATGGGTATGTTAAACCAGTTCCCAAATGTTTTATAAGTTTCTGTGTCATGGTGTTGGTTAAAAGCAGAAATTAATCCTCCAAAATCTGAACTATTAAACAGATTAGATGCTATACTGTTTTAATATTGAAGGGTACAAGGGTGTGTATGTGTGTGCTTTGATTGATAAACCTGAAGCCCTGCTCCCACTGTGGTGATCTAATATATTAGAGAGCTCTGCTCCTAACATATTGGTCTCAAGACACGTTGTCTCCCACTTGTCATCTTTATTCTTTTCTGTGTCAATCCTAATTGATTTGTAACTGCTTCAGAATTATGTTGATTCAACCCTTTCCTTTCTAGCTAGTAGCAAGAAAACATTTCAGATATTTGTGACCCTGAAAGAAATTAGGGTGGTAGAAACTTTTAAATGTCAGGTTGCACTAAGCGTAATTTCTTAATTAGGGAATTACATTAGCCAAGAAAGGAAAAGAGCTGCAAAACAATAATGCAAAGCTTATTGATGTGTCAGTGTTTATTTGAATGAATAGGAAAATGTTTCCAATAAGACGCTAATACAAAAATCATTAAAAATTAGTGCATGTGAATAAATTCTGGACTTGTTTCAAACTTTAAATACTGTGTTTTCTAACATTTTGGTTTGATGAGAATCCAGCCAGCATAAATAAAGCCCTATTTGGACTATAGCGGATATTACAGATTTGTTATATCACTTAAGTATTTTAGAGTTCATATTTGAAAAGCTTTAAAAAAACAACTTGTAGAGGTACAGTCTACTTGCCTTGAAGTGCAAGTACATTTTAACTGTACAATTAGATACGTTTTAATAAATGCAGTCTCATAACTACCACCATAATCGAACTACAGAACATCCCATCACCCCTAAAAGTTCTCATATGACCCCATTTGCAGTCAGACCTCTCCTCTGAACCCCCCAGTCCCTAGAAACTGCTCATCTGCTGTCCCTATAGTTTTGCCTTTTCTAGATTTTTATATAAATGGAATTAAATGGTATGGAGTTAACTGTATCTGGCTTCTTTCACTTAGCATAATGCTTTTAAGTTTCGTCCATATTGTTTTATGGATCAGTTTATTCCTTTTTATGGCTGAGTCGTATTCCACTGTATGGAATATGCCACAATTTGTTTACCCATTCATGGATTGATAGATATTTGGGTTGCTTACAGTTTTAGAATATTATGTATAAAATTGCTACAAACATTTGCATAAAAGAATTTGCTTATGTTTTCTTGGGTAAATACCTAGGAGTGTGATTAGTGGGCCATTGTGAAACTCTTTTCCAAAGTGGCTGTACTAGCTTACATTCCCATCAGCAGTGTGGCAGACAGAGTTCCAGTTGTTTGGCATCCTCGTCAAAACTTGATATTGTCAGCTTTTTAAATTCTAGCCATTCCGTTAAGTATGTAGTGGTATCTTACTGTGGTTTCAGTTTGTATTTCCCTAATAACTAAAGATGTTAAGCATCTTTTCCTGGATTTACCTGCTTTTCATATAACTTCTTTGGAACTGGTTTGCAGTTATTTTCTCCCAATCTGTGGCTTGCCTTTTCATTTCCTTCATATTGTCTTATGCAGAGTCAAGGTGTTTAATTTTGATGAAGTACAATTTCTCCATTGTTTCCTTTCTTGTTTTTGTTCTCTGTGACCTATCTAAGAAATGTTGCCTAGCCCAGGTCACAAAGATTTTCCTTTATGTTTTCCTACAGAAATTATGTAGTTTTAGTATTTACATTTAGGCCCACAATCCATTTTGAGTTAATTTTTGTGTATGGTATGAAGTAAGCATCAAATTTGTTTCTTTGCCTTTACATGTAGATATCCAGTTGTTCCATTACCATTTATTGCAAAGACCATCTTTTCTCCATTGAATCAGGCAACTTTGTTGAAAACGAATTGGCAGTATAAGTATGAATCGTTCCTGGACTCTGTTCTGTCCCACTGAGCGATACGTCTAGCCCTCCTCCAGCACCACACTGTTTTGATTACTTGAACCTTTAGAAAGAGTCCTTAAGTTAGCTAGTGTAAGGCCCCCAACTTTGTTCTTCTTTTTCAAAGTTGTTTTGTTATTCTAGTTACTTTGCATATCTATATAAAATTTAGAATCAGTTAACTTATACACAGCATACTAGGAGCTTTGATTAAGATTGCTTTGAATCTGTAGATCAGTGTGGAGGACAAATATCCTCTTAACAATAGTGACTCTTCCAATCTATGAACGTCATACAACCATAAGTTGTTTTACTGTGCCTTGCTTTATTGCACTTCACAGGTACTGCGTTTTTTTACAGATTGAAGGTTTGTGGCAACCCTGTGTTGTCAGATAATGGTTGGCATTTTTTAGCAATACAGTATTTTTTAATAAGCCATGTACATTTTTTTAGACAAATGCTATTGCACACCTAATAGACTACAGTATAGTGTAAACATAACTTCCATATGCACTTAGAAACCCCAAAATTTGTGACTCACTATTGTGATACTCCCTTCATTGTAGTAGTCTGGAACCGAACCTGCCATATCTCCAAGGTATGCGTGTAATCTCTCCAATTATTTAGGTCTTTCAAATTTCTCTCAGTAATGTTTGTAGTTTGCAGTCTTGCACATATTTTGTTAAATTTACCCCCAAATGTTTTATATTGTTGATGATAAAGTAAATGATATTCTTTAAAATTTGAATTTCTAACTGTTCATTGCTAGTATACAGAAATAAGTTTATTTTTATATTGAACTTGTATTCTGCAACCTTGCTAAATCCACTTATCATTCCAGTAGCTTTTTGATAGTCTATCAAATTGTCTGTAAATAAAAGGCAGTTTTACTTTTTCCTTTTCAATCTGTATGCCTTTTCTTTCTTTTTCTTGCCTGTTATAATGACTAGAACCTCTAATACCATGTGTCTGGTAATAAATGCTAACATATTAATGTAGTACAGATCTTACCTAACCTCTTGTTAAGCACCTCTGTTCTAGTGAGCTGCTAAGAACAGGAAAAAAGATGAGAACAACTGGTTTTTATCATACGTTAACCTTATGTCTTTATATACTCCTTTAAACACTTTATATACTACTTTAAAACTTAAAAAAAAAAAAAAACCTGCTATTAAGTGTAGCCTCAGCTGCATGAATACTGGTGTTAAAAAGTAGTAACATGAAACTTACTATCCCACATGGCTCTAAGATTCAGACCAGAGCTCTCTCTTTAGCCTTCAGGGTTCAGACCACCAGACTTTCTGCTCCCCTGGCATTAGTCAGTAAACCTCTGTTAGATGCCTGCAGCCTTGCTCACTTCCAGTCCTCACTCCTCCCTGCCCACCAGTCCCACTGAGGAAGTTTTCTACAAATATGAAACTGTACTTAAGTCTTCCAGTATTAATAAAAAGGGAACTTTACTCATGCACCTATTTTGTTTTTTTCTTTTTCCTTTCCTCTTCTTTGACTAGTATATAAAGAAATGAGACTGACTGAGAAACTAGGTTGAATTTGGAGGTCAAGAATGCCACTCTTTCCAATCCAGCCCAGATATACAACTATGACACTGGGCATGCCAAATACACAAGAAATGATTTTAGTGGTAAACGTAGAAGCCACCAGGTTTTCAGGCAAAACTACAGCGTTGGAAGCGTTGGAAGAGTTGGGGTTTGCCTTCTTCCTTTTAAAATTTCTCTTGTTAATGCTAGCTATATTGTTCCCTCTTGCTGTCTCAGTTATCTGAAATCATATCCAGCAAGATCTCTCTCCAGTACCCCAAAGCGGTACCCCAAAACTCTTATCAATACCCTAATCAAAATCTCACACTATGTGAGCACAACTGTGGCAGTTACTGTTCTAATTAAGTAAGTCACTATGTAATGAGAATTAGAGCAAATTGTTTTTATCTTAAGTAAATTGTAAAATAATTTTAATAGACAACATTCATCAACCACTTATAGGATGATCTCGTATAATCCTCCCAGAGGTGTATGTTTCCCAAGCCACACGTAAGCAAGGAGTGGAACTAGATGACGAACCCACAGTCTTATCTGATTCTAAGAACCCAGCTCTTAAACACAACTCCTCACAGTCTCCTCTGCTTAGAACCATCCTTATAACCTAATGTTTTCCAAAATGTGGCCCTCCAACCCTCTGCATCAGAGCAGAATCTCCTGGAGTGCCTGTTAAAATGTAGATTTCTTGATCTCACCCATACATGCTAAATGAGAATCTCTGGGAATGAGGTCCAGGACTCTTCATTTTCATTTAGTTCCCCAGGTGATTCTTAGGCCACTGAAGGTTGAGAACCACTGTCACAGCCTCTCCTTCTCAACTAAGGAACAGATCTCAGCAGTTTGTAGGAACTGCCATAAAATGGTAGCTCTGCATGCTCCATAAGAACCTGTAGACAACCTCTTCAGATAAATTTAGAAAACTCACTCTTCGTTTTCCATACAGCCGTCTCTAACAGTTAGGTGCCCTTGCTCTTTATTCTCAAAATGCCACTGGATAACTCAAGAGTACAACAAATCTCTAGAAGAAATGTCCTTCCCCAAAATAATGCCTCAAAAAAGAAGCAGCCCTTGACATTCGATATTTCTTAATGTATATTGTTTTAATTTCCTAGGCTGCCATTAAAAATCACCACAGACACACATTTCCCACTGGCTGAATGTAGGGAGACACAGGCAGGAGCCAGAGCCAGGGGTCTTGTATTGCGCTGCTGCGAGTGCGGAGCCCCCTCCAAGTCCTGCCCAGATACAGGAGAGAGGATAGTCAAAAACAAGAGTTGGGACTGATGGTAAAATGGAGTGATGAAACTACAATGGAAAATCTCAGTCTGGAGAGGTCCTAGGGAAGACAGATTCTCAGAACTGTATAGCAGGGAATAGGGAAAAGAACTGTAATAAGTTGGACTTTGTCTGTTTTTGTTGGGACGTGGAGTTAGAAAGGAAGCAGAATGATTTAGCCATGTGGATGACAGGGTCTTGGTGCTCTGGCCAGGTGTCAGGCCTGAGCCTCTGAGTGGGAGAGCTGAGTTCAGGACATTGGTCCACCAGAGACCTCCCGGCCCCACGTAATATCAAACAGCCAAAGATTTCCCAGACATCTCCATCCTAATGCTAAGACCCAGCTCCACCCAACGACCAGCAAGCTACAGTGCTGGACACCCTATGCCAAACAACTAGCAAGACAGGAATACAACCCCACCCACCCATTAGCAGAGAGGCTGCCTAAAATCATACTAAGTTCACAGACACCCCAAAACACACCACCGGACACAATCCTGCCCACCAGAAAGACAAGATTCAGCCTCATCCACCAAAAGACAGGGACCAGTCCCCTCCACCAGGAAGCCTACACAACCCACTGGACCACCCTTTAGCCACTGGGGGGGCAGACACCAAAAACAACGGGAACTACAAACCTGCAGCCTGTGAAAAGGACACCCCAAACACAATAAGTTAAGCAAAATGAGACGACAGAGAAATACACAGCAGATGAAGAGCAAGGTAAAAACCCACCACACCAAACAAATGAAGAGGAAATACACAGTCTACCTGAAAAAGAATTCAGAGTAATGATAGCAAAGATGATCCAAAATCTTGGAAATAGAATGGAGAAAATAAACGTTTAACAAGGACCTGGAAGAACTACAGAGCAAGCAAACAATGATGAATAACACAATAAATGAAATTTAAAATTCTCTAGAAGGAATCAATAGCAGATAACTGAGGGAGAAGGACAGATAAGGGACCTGGAAGATAAAATAGTGGAAATGACTACCACAGAGCAGAATAAAGAAAAAAGAATGAAAAGAATTGAGGAGAGTCTCAGAGGCGTCTGGGACAACATTAAACATACCAACATTCAAATTATATGGGTCCCAGAAGAAGAAGAGAAAAATAAAGGGACTGACAAAATATTTCAGGAGATTATAGTTGAAAACTTCCCTAATACGGGAAAGGAAATAGTCAAGTCCAGAAAGCGCAGAGAGTCCCATACAGGATAAATCCAAGGAGAAACACTCCAAGACACATACTAATCAAACTATCAAAAGTTAAATACAAAGAAAAAAGATTAAAAGTACCAAGGGAAAAGCAACAAATATCATACAAGGGAATTCCATAAGGTTAACAGCTGATGGTTCAGCAGATACTCTGAAAAACCAGAAGGGAGTGGCAGGATATATTTAAAATGATGAAAGGGAAAAACCTACAACCAAGATTACTGTATCCAGCAAGGATCTCATTCAGATTCAGTGGAGAAATTAAAACATTTACAGACAAGCAAAAGCTAAGAGAATTCAGCACCACCAAACCAGCTTTACATCAAATGCCAAAGGAACTTCTCTAGGCAAGAAACACAAGAGAAGGAAAAGACCTACAATAACAAACCCAAAACAATTAAGAAAATGGTAATAGGATCATACATATCAATAACTATCTTAAATGTAAATGGATTAAATACTCCAACCAAGAGACATAGACTGGCTGAATGGATACAAAAAAAAGACCCATATATGTGCTGTCTACAAGAGACCCACTTCAGACATAGGGACACGTACAGACTGAAAGTGAGGGGATGGAAAAAGATTCTCTGTGCAAATGCAAATCAAAAGAAAGCTGGAGTAGCAATACACATATCACATAAAATAGACTTTAGGGGCTTCCCTGGTGGCGCAGTGGTTCAGAGTCCACCTGCCGATGCAGGGGACACAGGTTCGTGCCCCGGTCCGGGAAGATCCCACATGCCACGGAGCGGCTGGGCCCGTGAGCCACGGCCGCTGAGCCTGCGCGTCCGGAGCCTGTGCTCCGCAACAGGAGAGGCCACAACAGTGAGAGGCCCGTGTAATGCAAAAAAAAAAAAAAAGACTTTAAAGAATGTTACAAGAGACAAGAAAGGAGGACACTACATAATGATCAAGGGATATAATGATCAAGGGATCAAGAAGATATAACAATTATATATGCGCCCAACATAGGAGCACCTCAATACATAAGGCAAATGCTAACAGCTATAAAAGGGCGAATTGACAGTAACACAGTAATAGTAGGGGACTTTAACCTACTTTAACTTTCACCAATGGACAGATCATCCAAAATGAAAATAAAGAAACACAAGCTTTAAATGATGCATTAAACAAGATGGACTTAATTGATGTTTATAGGACATTCCATCCAAAAACAACAGAATACACTTTCTTCTCAAGTGCTCATCAAATATTCCCCAGGATAGATCACATCTTGGGTCACAAATCAAGCCTTGGTAAATTTAAGAAAACTGAAATCATATCAAGTATCTTTTCCAACCACAACATTATGAGGCTAGATATCAAGTACAGGAAAAAATCTGTAAAAAGTAAAAACACATGGAGGCAAAACAATACACTACTAAATAACCAACAGATCACTGAAGAAGTCAAAGAGGAAATCAAAACATACCTAGAGACAAATGACAATGAAAACACGACGACCCAAAACCTATGGGATGCAGCAAAAGCAGTTCTAAGAGGGAAGTTTATAGCAATACAATCCTACCTCAAGAAACAAGAAACATCTCAAATAAACAACATAACCTTACACCTAAAGCAATTAGAGAAAGAAGAACAAAAAACCCCAAAGTTAGCAGAAGGAAAGAAATCATAAAGATCAGATCAGAAATAAATGAAAAAGAAATGAAGGAAACGATAGCAAAGATCAATAAAACTAAAAGCTGGTTCTTTTGAGAAGATAAACAAAATTGATAAACCACTAGCCAGACTCATCAAGAAAAAAAGGGAGAAGCCTCAATAGAATTAGAAATGAAAACAGAGACGATGTTTTCTCTAAAACTGAAAACATTAGAGATTATTTCAAGCAACTATATGCCAATAAAATGGACAACCAGGAAGAAATGGACAAATTTTTAAATAAGCACAACCTTCCGAGACTGAACCAGGAATAAATAGAAAATATAAAGAGACCAATCACAAGCACTGAAATTGAAACGGTTATGAAAAATCTTCCAACAAACAAAAGCCTAGGACCAGATGGCTTCACAGGTGCATTCTGTCAAACATTTAGAGAAAAGCTAACACCTATCCTTCTCAAACTCTTCCAAAATATAGCAGAGGGAGAAACACTCCCAAACTCATTCTATGAGGCCACCATCACCCTGATACCAAAACCAGACAAAGACATCACAAAAAAAGAAAACTACATGCCAATATCACTGATGAACATAGATGCAAAAATCCTCAACAAAATAGTAGCAAAGAGAATCCAACAGAACATGAAAAGGATCATATACCATGATCAAGTGGGCTTTATCCCAGGGATGCAAGGATTCTTCAATACACACAATTCAATTAATGTGATACACCATATTAACAAATTGAAGGAGAAAAACCATATGATCATATCAATAGATGCAGAAAAAGTCTGACAAAATTCAAGTCATTTATGATAAAACCCTCCAGAAAGTAGGCATAGAGGGAACTTACCTCAACATGATAAAGGCCATATACAACAAACCCACAGGAAACATCGTTCTCAATGGTGAAAAACTGAAACCATTTCCACTAAGATGAGGAACAACACAAGGTTGCCCACTCTCACCACTGTTATTCAACCTATTTTTTCAAGTTTTCACTACAGCAATCAGAGAAGAAAAAGAAATAAAAAGAATCCAAATCGGCAAAGAATTAAACTGTCACTGTTTGCAGATGACATGATACTATATGTAGAGAGTCCTAAAGATGCTACCAAAAAACTACTAGAGCTAATCAATGAATTCGGTAAAGTAGGAGGATACAAAATTAATGCACAGAAATCTCCTGCATTCCTATACACTAATAATGAAAAATGTGAAAGAGGAATTAAGGAAACACTCCCACTTACCATTGCACAAAAAGAATAAAATACCTAGGAATAAACCTACCTAAGGAGACAAAAGACCTGTATGCAAAAAAACTGTAAGACATAGATAAAAGAAATTAAAGATGATACAAACAGATGGAGAGATACACCATGTTCTTGGACTGGAAGAAACAACATTGTGAAAATGACTATACTATCCAAAGATTCAGTGTAATCCCTATCAAACTATGAATGACATTTTTCACAGAACTAGAACAAAAAATTTCACAGTTTGTATGGAAACACAAAAGACCCCGAATAGTCAAAGCAATCTTGAGAAAGAAAAATGGAGCTGGAGCAATCAGGCCCCCTGACTTCAGACTATACTACAAAACTACAGTAATCAAGACAGTATGGTACTGGCACAAAAACAGAAATATAGATCAGTGGAACAGAATAGAAAGCCCAGAAATAAACCCACACACATATGGTCACCTTATCTTTGATAAAGTAGGCAAGAATATACAATGGAGAAAAGACAGCCTCTTCAATAAGTGATGCTAGGAAAAGTGGACAGCTCCATGCTAAAGAATGAAATTAGAACATTCCCTAACACCATGCACAAATATAAACTCAAAATGGATTAAAGACCTAAATGTTTGGCCAGGCAGTATAAAACTCGTAGAGGAAAACATAGGCAGGATGCTGTATGATGTACATCACAGCAAGGTCCTTTTTGACCCACCTCCTAGAGAAATGGAAATATAAACAATGGGACCTAATGAAACTTAAAATCTTTTGCACAGCAAAGGAAACCATAAACAAGACAAAAAGACAGCCCTCAGAATGGGAGAAGGTATTTTCAAATGAAGCAACTGACAAAGGATTAATCTCCAAAATTTATAAGCAGCTCACGCAGCTCAATATCAAAAAAAACAAACAGCCCAATCCAAAAATGGGCAGAAGACCTAAATAGACATTTCCCCAAAGAAAATATACAGATTGCCAACAAACACATGAAAAGATGCTCAACATCAACAACCTATTTTTTCAAGTTTTCACTACAGCAATCAGAGAAGAAAAAGAAATAAAAAGAATCCAAATCGGCAAAGAATTAAACTGTCACTGTTTGCAGATGACATGATACTATATGTAGAGAGTCCTAAAGATGCTACCAAAAAACTACTAGAGCTAATCAATGAATTCGGTAAAGTAGGAGGATACAAAATTAATGCACAGAAATCTCCTGCATTCCTATACACTAATAATGAAAAATGTGAAAGAGGAATTAAGGAAACACTCCCACTTACCATTGCACAAAAAGAATAAAATACCTAGGAATAAACCTACCTAAGGAGACAAAAGACCTGTATGCAAAAAAACTGTAAGACATAGATAAAAGAAATTAAAGATGATACAAACAGATGGAGAGATACACCATGTTCTTGGACTGGAAGAAACAACATTGTGAAAATGACTATACTATCCAAAGATTCAGTGTAATCCCTATCAAACTATGAATGACATTTTTCACAGAACTAGAACAAAAAATTTCACAGTTTGTATGGAAACACAAAAGACCCCGAATAGTCAAAGCAATCTTGAGAAAGAAAAATGGAGCTGGAGCAATCAGGCCCCCTGACTTCAGACTATACTACAAAACTACAGTAATCAAGACAGTATGGTACTGGCACAAAAACAGAAATATAGATCAGTGGAACAGAATAGAAAGCCCAGAAATAAACCCACACACATATGGTCACCTTATCTTTGATAAAGTAGGCAAGAATATACAATGGAGAAAAGACAGCCTCTTCAATAAGTGATGCTAGGAAAAGTGGACAGCTCCATGCTAAAGAATGAAATTAGAACATTCCCTAACACCATGCACAAATATAAACTCAAAATGGATTAAAGACCTAAATGTTTGGCCAGGCAGTATAAAACTCGTAGAGGAAAACATAGGCAGGATGCTGTATGATGTACATCACAGCAAGGTCCTTTTTGACCCACCTCCTAGAGAAATGGAAATATAAACAATGGGACCTAATGAAACTTAAAATCTTTTGCACAGCAAAGGAAACCATAAACAAGACAAAAAGACAGCCCTCAGAATGGGAGAAGGTATTTTCAAATGAAGCAACTGACAAAGGATTAATCTCCAAAATTTATAAGCAGCTCACGCAGCTCAATATCAAAAAAAACAAACAGCCCAATCCAAAAATGGGCAGAAGACCTAAATAGACATTTCCCCAAAGAAAATATACAGATTGCCAACAAACACATGAAAAGATGCTCAACATCACCAATCATTAGAGAAATGCAAATCAAAACTACAATGAGGTATCATCCCACACCAGTCAGAATGGCCATCATCAAAAAATCTACAAACGATAAATGCTGGTGAGGGTGTGGTGAAAAGGGAACACTCTTGCGCTGTTGGTGGGAATGTAAATTGATACAGCCACTATGGAGAACAGTATGGAGGTTCCTTAAAAAACTAAAAATAGAACTACCATACAACCCAGCAATCCCACTACTGCGCATATACCGAGAAAACCACAATTCAAAAAGAGTCATGTACCACAATGTTCACTGCAGCTCTATTTACAATAGCCAGGACACGGAAGCAACCTAAGTGCCCATCATTGGATGAATGGATAAAGAAGATGTGGCACATATATACTATGGGATATTACTCAGCCATGAAAAGAAATGAAATTGAGTTATTTGTAGTGAGGTGGATGGACCTAGAGACTGTCATACAGAATGAAATAAGTCAAAAAGAGAAAAACAAATACTGTATGCTAACATATATATATGGAATCTAAAATGATAATAAAAATTAAAAATAAAATGGTCCTGAGGAACCTAGGGGTAGGACAGGAATAAAGACGCAGACGTAGAGAATGGACTTGAGGACACAGGGAGATGGGAAGGGTAAGCTGGCATGAAGTGAGAGAATGGCATGGACTTATATATACTATCAAATGTAAAACAGGTAGCTAGTGGGAAGCAGCCACATAGCACAGGGAGATCAGGTTGATGCTTTGTGACCACCTAGAGGGGTGGGATAGGGAGGGTGGGAGGGAGGCAGACACAAGAAGGAAGAGATATGGGGATATTTGTATATGTATAGCTGATTCACTTTGTTATACAGCAGAAACTAACACACCATTGTAAAGCAACTATACTCCAATAAAGATGTTAAAAAAAATCACAAATTTGATGGCTTAAAAAAAAAAGTTTATTATCTCATAGTTTTGGTGGCCAGAAGTCTGAAATCAAAGGTACTGGCAGGGCCACACCCTCTCCCAGATTTCTAAGGGAGAATCCTTCCTTGCCTCTGCCAGCTAGTTACCTCCTGGCATTCCTTAGCTTGAGGTTACATAACTCTTCCCTAGTATCTTTACATGATCCCCTTTTCTGTCTTATAAGGACATTCCCATTGGATTTAAGGCCCACATTAATCCACTATGATCTCATCTCAATCCTTAACCTTAATTACATCTTCAAGGACCCCTTCCGAGGATAAAGAAGATGTGGCACATATATACAATGGAATATTACTCAGCCATATAAAGAAAAAAAATTGAGTTATTTGTAGTGAGGTGGATGGACCTAGAGTCTGTCATACAGAGTGAAGTAAGTCAGAAAGAGAAAAATACCATATGCTAACACATATATATGGAATCTAAAGAAAAAAAAACAAAATCGTCATGAAGAACCTAAGGGCAGGAGAGGAATGAAGATGCAGACCTATTAGAGAATGGACTTAAGGACACGGGGAGGGTAAGCTGGGACAAAGTGAGAGAGTGGCATCGACATATATACACTACCAAATGTAAAACCGATAGCTAGTGGGAAGCAGCTGCATGGCACAAGGAGATCAGCTCGGTGCTTTGTGACCACCTAGAGGGGTGGGATGGGGAGGGTGGGAGGGAGGGCGACGCAAGAAGGAAGAGATATTGGGATATATGTATATGTATAGCTGATTCACTTTGTTATGAAGCAGAAACTAACATACCATTGTAAAGAAATTATATTCCAATAAAGATGTTAAAAAAAAAAACAACAAAGGACCCTTTCTGAATAAGGTCATATTCTGAAGTTTTGGTGGATGTAAATTTTGGGGAAGACACTATTCAACCCCCTACATATACTTACTTACTCCTCTAATTAATTGTTATTCTGCCAGCTTAAATTTCAGGTTAGGTAGCTATTCATCCAGATGTTAACTCCGCTTATGTTTCTGAATTTAAACAAAGTCCAGTTATTACTCAGATGACTCTGTTTTTATGCCGAGTCATAGGAAGTGATCCCTGGATGGAAGCACTTTTCTCTCTCTACTCCCTATCTCCTAAGAAATCATCTGCTCTTTAATACTTTATTTACTGCAGTGGTCCCATCCTGATTCCTCCTCTCTGCAGCTCAGATGTAGCAGTTGTTTACTAAACAGTTGGGCTAGATCATCAGCACTGACCTCTGCTTTCTGATGAAACTTGACAAAGTTTACTAGAAAATGAACTCACCTTAATATCTTCCTCTACCCCCACCCCCCCCAGTCTCTATTGATGCTTTGGGGAGTGTTGTTTTGAGAAGTTTGTCAGCACTGAAGAATTTCTGGTTGATGTTTGGGAAATATTTAGAAGAACCTTTGATCCTGTCTAAGAAATAAAATACACGGAACAGTGTTACATAAAACATTCCGTCTCTTCCATCAGCAGTTGATTCTAGACTCCTCAGGATGCAGGAAGATGAGTTTTTTGCCTGGAACATACAGCAGGCCAGAACTTTTTAAATCCAGGAATTTAAGAAGTCTATAAATGACTATAAAAAGTAAGTCTATAAATGTAGATGGCCACCTGTATGGTATTCTGATCATTTACAAAGGTTGAGAGTATTTGGATTAGTTTCCAGTTTGGTGTAATGTTAGTGTCTGTCTTTGAGCTTTATCCACAAATAGTAAAAAAAAAAAAAAAAAAAAAAGGAAAGAAGGGAGGGAGGGAAGGAAAAGAGAAAGAGAAGAGGGAGGGAGGGAAGGAGGGGAGGGAGGAAGGAAGGAAAAAGAAAGTACTAAAAGAAAAAGCAGGAAAGTGTAACCTCTTTCGGTCAGAAGTATCAAAATGGTATATGATGTTATCAGTATGCCTGCTCTGTTCTTTGAAACACATCTTTCTGAACTACATAAAGTCCATTTTCTTTTTCTTATTTTAAACTTCAAAAGATACTCTAAATGCTATAAGAATAGAGCCTACTGTTCCTTTTCCATCTTGGAAGAACCTGAGACTTTTGTCCTTCAGTTGAGCTCCACACAGTCTGACTCTTTATCCTTTCAGTAGAAAAGAAGTCACAGTCCCATTAAATTATCCCTCTTCCCAGTAGTGGACCTTTCACAGAAGTGAAGTGAAGACCTGCACTGAGAATTCACTGTTGGTTGGAAGTTTTGAATATTTCCTGTGCTGACCCATTTTCTTTACTAGCACCACCGCTGCTGCAGTTTGTACTTTACCTTACATGACTCATTAAAACAACATAAGAAGATAAGGAAGAATGAATTACGACTATTTCTACTAAAGAGTAAAGAAGCCATAAAGTATGTTCCCTGGTAGAATATTTAATTTGGTCATTTGGGGGAACAGAGTATGAGCAGATGGTGGTAGAGGGAAAAAATAGCAACACAGCCTTCAGAACACACAAAATCCTGCTCAGAAATATCTCCCCACATGCCTTCCATCGACCAGAGGGTCTTTTGGATTAATAAGGCCCTACTGTACAAGGTGTGCAGCCATGGTTGACTCAGTCCTGGTTGATGAAGAAAACCTTGTTGTAGTAAGATCCTCAGTCCCGTCAGGCTGAGGTCAGTTTACTGAGTGGGAATTCTGACTTCTGAGTGACTGAAAGCAAGGTAATTCTTGGGTCATCTAAGGAGAAGGCTAGCCAGGAGGTGTGGCGCAAGCCTAAGGCAGTTTGACAGCCATCTTGAGACTGACTCCTGATGCAGAGCCCAGGGCCGCGGGAAGGACAAAACTATCATCTGCAGTCAGACACCCTCACTTCTACTCTATCTTCTACTTACTCTTGAAGACAGCACCTTGCCCTCCACCCATTACTAATACCCCATCCTCAACCAAATTACCTTTCCCTCTCAAAGGAGACATGGATGAAATTGCAGAGAAGTCTGTGTTATATGCAGAATCACGTACAAAATAAAGCTATAAAGTAGTAATGTTAGGCTTTGATTTGGGGGCATACTTTTTTACTAGTTTAAGCTGTATTTTTATTACCATAAACTGTTTTGTTTTGGTTTTGGTTTTTTTTGCGGTACGCGGGCGTCTCACTGTTGTGGGCTCTCCCGTTGTGGAGCACAGGCTCCGGACACGCAGGCTCAGCGGCCATGGCTCACGGACCCAGCCGCTCCACAGCATGTGGGATCTTCCCGGACTGGGGCACGAACCCGTGTCCCCTGCATCAGCAGGCGGACTCTCAACCACTGCACCACCAGGGAAGCCCATTCACCATAAATTTTTTAGATTTACAAGATTCTAAGACATTCCACTCTGGTTTAGATAGCTGCCACGTAGTGGACGGTAGGGCCTAGCTTGTGGTTTGGTGGATCAGTCAATCAAGCTTTATCCCAGGAGTATATAACAGAAATTTATACAAGATTTAATTATTTATACTTTGTATAAACTATAGCAAAACTCTGTTAATCAGAATATGTGCATGATATACTTAAAAGATGAAAATAACACAGTGCAAGATGGAAAGAAACTTGAAAAACACCAAGATCTTTCATTTGCATAGAATTGATGCCCTTACTAAGTACAGTAGACTGCCTTTACAGGCTGGCTGACAGATACCTTTTGTTTCTTCTAGCCCTCCAAGGGAAGCATTATTCCCAGATTGCAGATAAAGAGCCTAAGGCCCAGGGAGGTTAAGTAACTTGTTCAAGGTCACGTGGCTAATAAGACTGTGGGTACAAACCAGGTCAGTCTGACTCCTTTTCTTAATGTGCAGCTCTTAGAAGGTAGAGCAGCATAGTGGAAAGGCTTTAGTCGTTAGACACAAGTGGCTAACTAACTGTGATCTTCAGCAAGTGACAACTTCCTTGTGCCTCAGTTTCCACAACTGCAAAAGAGGGATAGCACCACAAGGGTGGTTACATATCTAAAAGTGACTGTCCTGATAAACTCCACAAGGGAGGGATCTTCCTTTTGTCCACCAGTGTACCCCAAATGCCTGCAGCTTTTGGTACTACAGCCAGTACCTGCTCCATAGAGAACTTGTTGAATTAATGCCTGGCACTTAGTAGGCATTCAGTACATGGCAATGTCCAAGTGCATCATTAGTCATCTTCAATCCTAACCTCAAATCACAGAGACTATAATAATGTGCTGTCTCCAATCTCATTTAATTCAAACATCAGCAAATTAGCAGAGTATGCATATGCGGACACTTCTAATCTTTTAATCCAGTATTGATTTATGTCCATGGGTTTTGGAACATCTAAACAAATTTGTTGAATCCAACAGTAACATAAATTATATTTTGTCATTGCTCTTGTTTTTTTACATTGAATTTTGAATGTCTTCTCTAAACATCATTTTAGCACATCTTTGTCTTTTAAAGAGTAATGAAAACAAAGTATGAATTTTTGAAAGAACAGGCAAAATAAGTCTGTGTCGTCAATGACACAATCTACAGATGCGCCATTGTAAGTGGCAGTTACGCTTAGTAGGTCCTGGGAGTGAAAACAATTTGGAACTAGAACTCTTTGTCCCTTTCCCTTCATAGCACATTGTGTTATTTTATTCATTGCTGTCTATGTTTGCTTTGTAAATTCTGCATTAAAATCCTGGGAGCTGAGGAGACAAGGTGCATGAGCTATGTTGGGCTGCCTATAAAATTAGCACCCATGCTCTTTGTCCTTATTACACAGCAACAATAGCTTGCATTTCTGTTGAAAATAGAGTGAATAATGATATTTTATGATTTTTGAAGTGAACACAAATTTTCACCAAGCAAATCTGAAGTATAATATATAGTACATATACACATGGATCTTCTGCTGTGGTTTGTGTATATCATCACGTGTAGATTCATGTTTTCGTAATTCTTTTAATCTCTTCCATATTTGTGATTCTGTTTCGTTTGCTGTGATCTTAAACATGTATGCTCTTTTTCCCTTAATCATCTTCATAGAGTTTAGTATTTTATTCATCTCGTCAAATAACTAGATTTTGCATTTGTTTATTCTTTCACTATTTCTTACTTTTGTTTCATTAATTATTGCTTTTTATCTTTAGTAATTTTCTCTTCCTGTTTCCCTTTGGATTCTTTTTCTTTTCTTTTTTTCCAATTTCCAAGATAAGTAATTTATCTTGGAAATAATTTTTTTTTTTTTTTTTTTGCGGTACGCGGGCCTCTCACTGTTGTGGCCTCTCCCGTTGCGGAGCACAGGCTCCGGACGCACAGGCTCAGCGGCCATGGCTTACGGGCCTAGCCGCTCCACGGCATGTGGGATCTTCCCAGACCGGGGCACGAACCCGTGTCCCCTGCATCGGCAGGCAGACTCTCAACCACTGCGCCACCAGGGAAGCCCTATTTTTCCTCTTTAATAATGAAGCATTTATTATTGAGTACAGCCTTTACTGTATCCCACTGATTCTCTTTTTCATTCTTTTTTAAGTAGTTCATGATGTTTCTTTTGATTTCATCTTCCATCCCAGAGTTAACATCCCAGAGCACTTTTAGTTACTATATTTTGTTGTTTATTTTTATGGGATCTTGATGTGAGAATGTAACTTGTAAAATGTAAGTTTTTATAAAATGTGTTTTAATCCTCTTGCCACCAAGTGAATGATCAAACATCAAAGTGTTCCAGGGATTCTACCCCTTTTAAAATATTTTTGAGGGACATATGGGTTTGTATAAGTCTATTAAATCAAACTTATCAGTAGTTTCAATTCCTTTATTTAATTAATTTTTATCTACGGGAGTTGTCCTATTATGAAAGATACTGAAGCCTACATTGTAATTTTATTATTTTTCAATTTCTCTTTGCATTTCTAATATTTTTTCCTTTTAATATTTAGCTACTACTTTAGTTCATACAGATGTTCGACCAGTATTTTCTTTTTTTTAAAAAATACATATATATTTGATCCTATCCATAGATGCTGAAAAGAGATTTGATAAACTTAAGGCATTCCTAATAAAAATTAGAACAAAATAGAAGTTGACTATTTAAATATAATACTCTGTTACCAAAACTCAATAGTATCTCATATGCTGAAGCATTAAAACCCACATTTTGGTTAAAGTCAGAACTATGCTTTTTATTATTAAGCAAATGCTAGTGAAAGCACTAAGAAAAGACCATAAAGATGAGAAAATTCAACATAAAGCTGCGTTTTTGCTGCTGATAGAAAATCTAGAAAGTCAGAAAGAGTCCAGTCAAAAAATGAAGTAGACTTAAAATTTGTTAGTATGGCTACATATGAGATAAATACACAACAACTGATTTTCTCTATTCTAAGCAGTGATTGCCTAAAAGCAGAAGTAGGAACACATATTCCATTCACCATAATGAAAAAAATTATGAAATTATTTAGGAATAAATTTTCAAAGAAAGCCACAGAAGTTATGTGAAGAAAACTGAAGTCTTATTGGAAGAGAAAATAAGATTTGAGCACACGGAAACTCATACTTTTTTCTTGAAAAGACAATATAAAAGTGTCAGTTCTTTCAAAAGTATAATGTAAATATCACGCAAATGCAATTTTGGGATAAGTTGAGAGGGGGGTGTTTTTGTGTGTGTTCGAATTAAGTTAAATACTCTTAAATGTATATTGCAGAATCGGTGCCAGCAGGAGCCCGATATAGTGTGAAAAAGAAAACAGCCAGACTTGCCTTATTAGATATTAAGTCACTAAGGAAAGCAGGAATAAACACAGATTAATGGAGCAGAAGAGAGAAGGGAGACTGGATATCTATATATTTGAGAATGTAGTATACGAGCAAGTTGGTATTTCAAAACAGTGGGGAAAAAAGGAGTTATTTAATAAAGGATGCTAGAAAAATGAATGTCTTGAAAGAAAGTAAAGCTAGATTATAAAATTAAATGAAAAATGTTTTTCATCTTGTAGAAAAATATAAAATATACAGTCTAGGGGCAGGGAAGACAAAAACAGGAATCCAAAAGCTGTAACCGAAAAAGAAATGAACTTGTATAGACATAGACACGCACATGCACGCACAGATGAGTATTGGATAGATGCCATAAATAAAGGCGATAGTGGATTTATAAAAATTTGCAACAGGGCTTCCCTGGTGGTGCAGTGGTTGAGAGTCCGCCTGCCGATGCAGGGGACACGGGTTCGTGCCCCGGTCTGGGAATATCCCACATGCTGCGGAGCGGCTGGGCCCATGAGCCATGGCCGCTGAGTCTCCATGTCCGGAGCCTGTGCTCCGCAACGGGAGAGGCCACAACAGTGAGAGGCCTGCGTACCGCAAAAAAAAAAAAAATATTTGCAACAAAGAATACAGAGTATTAACAATCCATGATAAAGAAAGAGCTTTGCAAGTTGACTAGAAAGAGAGAAACAGCCCATAGGAACTAGATAAAGGATGTGGAGCTGCATTCACAGAGCAGCAAATCCAATAAAATAACCTCACTAGTGGCCAGGGAAACACTAGTAGCCTGATGACCAAAATTAGTGTAAAAGATTTAAAGCATGTACAATATAAAGAGGTCTTACAAATCCGTAAGATGACAACTAACTGAATTTCCAAAACAGGTAGGAATAGTCCCAATGTATATCCAGTGAACTTGTTTTATCTAATCAAAGACATACAAATTAAAACAAAAATGACATACTTTGGCAACTTTCTAAAAATAGCAATCCCAAGCATTAGTAAAAGTGTGAAAAAGAAAGTACCACCGTACATTTCTTGCATGTTTATTAAATTGACCTTTGCAGGGGTCAGTTTCCCATAGGTAGCAAAAAGCCTGTTAAAGTATTCATGTTCTTTCATCCAGCAATTTAACCTATTGGAATTTATCCTAGAAAATCCTTATCATTAAAATTACAAAGGTGTCTATTTAAATATTGATAGATATTTAAATATTGTTTATGTGAAAACAACTTAAATATCTGAAAACAAAGTAATTTTTAATATATATATAAAATCAAATATTATACATCTATAAAGTGACATATTAGAAAATCTTTAATGGCATGGATGGGAAATGCATGAACAAAGTTATAAAACAGTGTATACGGTATGATCTTATTTTTGAAAGTTTATATATCTTTTTTCAAAGAACATGTTCTATATACACGTGTGTATATGTATCTGGCCTCAGCAAGTGCTGTATTGTTATTCACATCTTGCCTTTGATGTTCTAATAATGCACCAGTACTGTCGAATTATGGAAAATGTCAACAGGTTTCCACTCTACCTAGAAAATAAAACTTGTTTTGAAGATCCAGAGAACCAATGCCCATCCGAAGAGAGATTCGTAACTGAAAAGATTCATGCGTTTACACATGGAAACACAAAAGTTCAATAGATTTAGGATAGGAAAGTGAAAATATATGTCCCTAAAATTAATGTGTAAGACCTGAAGCAGGTTGGATAAGCAAGATTGTTCACAAGGATACCATTTTTAGTTTCACCTTTCAGCTGAAATTTGCTTTTTAAGCGCAGGATGGTTCTTTCATAGAAAAAGAGTAGGCACTAACTTTGACTTATTAAAAAAAACAACAGCAACAACAATATGGGACAAGAGACCAATGATCCTAGAGCACAGATCATCAGTTTCTAATTCTGAATACCCTCAGAGGATTTAATATCTATGCTGAGCTCAAAATGTCTAAGGAATGAGTTAGTAGGGATGGAGAAGAATATGTATCAGGAGATGAATTGGGACCTACCCCTAGAGCCAAGGTCAATCCCCTAAACAGCTTTGCTTCTATACCGTGGGGGAGGAGTGGACTGCATTTCAGACAGCAGAACTCAGTGTCACTACAACAGACTTGTCTCTCTCCCAAGGAAGAGGAGATCTAGAGAAAGGAAGGTAAAGGGTAGCAGCCTAAACCGAACCTCTCTTCAGGTGCTGTAGGTGATCCTCCCACCTGGAGGAAGAACAATCACAATGAGAGTCTGAGCACGTACCACCTGCCAGGCACTTCTCTAAGCATCCTGCAGTCCTGTTTCCAACTGATCTTCACAAAACCCTATGAGAGTCGCTACTGTTATCATCTACATTTACAGATGAGGCTTCTAGTGCACTTGGCAAGCCATAGAGCTGATAAGAGGCAGAGCTGGAAGCCACCTGACTCCACCTTTTGTTCCATATGCATCCAACTTGTACAGAAGGAAAGATGAATAATGTCCCTAGTAGGAAACAGTAGTGTTTTCTCTAACAAAGAAAATGGTACTGTTTGAGCCTTAATACCAGTTGACTTTAGGTGATTCATGCATGCCCTATTATTTTGAAACTGAAAGTGTCTTCTTTATTGGTATTTTTCATCTAAATATATCCAAATCTGTCCACTCAAAGCTGTTCTTCAAAGTGTACTGACTAGTGCCAATTTGTCATGCTTATTATTAGCCATGTACTATTACATGTCAGTGTCAAAGTGGCACAGTGAATGACTTTTTAGTTATTAACTCCAACTTTTATTCTATTGGGTTTTTTTTAATTAATCTGAAAAATAGTGCACAAAGCCAGCAGCCTCAGCATTTTCTTTTAACACACATACATCTTAGATCACAAGCTGCTTTATCAAAAACTATCTAATAGGGCTTCCCTGGTGGCACAGTGGTTGAGAGTCCGCCTGCCGATGCAGGGGACACGGGTTCGTGCCCCGGTCTCGGAGGATCCCACATGCCGCGGAGCGGCTGGGCCCGTGAGCCGTGGCCGCTGGGCCTGTGCGTCCGGAGCCTGTGCTCCGCAACGGGAGAGGCCACAACAGTGAGAGGCCCACATACCGCAAAAAAAAAAAAAAACTATCTAATACATGTAGTTAGATTTATGGATCTAGCTCTAATAGAAAATAAACTTATTTGTAATTTTTTTAAAAGCAGGCATTAAAATGATATCCAAAATAAATTATATTTTTGTATATTCTGCATACATTTGATTACGGAAGGGGGAAAGAAAAGACATTTCAGTTGTTATCAGCTCCATTAAAGATCACTTTGGATTAAAAAGAAACCAAAAAGCTTACATGTCTATTATTCTGCCACTGAACTATATAATTGAATCTGAGCAAACGGGGATTTCTTCACTCCGTTCTTTCATTTTAAACATACAAATGTGTAAAGACTTGGCCCTCCTCCATTCCTGGTGAGTAGGGCTCTACTAATAATCATGTACCCAAGTTGATTTGCATACTGAAAAGTCTGTTTTCATACCAGAAAATTTAAAGATAGTTTAACTCCCTTGTAATTGTAGGAACTTATCTTTTCTTAATCCATTATGCATTATTTTAGCTATTATAAATTGGTAAATGAAATAGAGGCACATCTCAACTTCTGAGTATCCATTTCATTATTGTCACTTACGTATGAACCAAGTTCTGCAAGCCTGCCAACCCCTGGCCTGCTACCTTCTGGGAGGAAGCTAACTTGTCTGGTAGTAAGGGTTCCCCTGGGCTAGAGGCCCCAGGGCCAAGAGATCTTGATACGATGGTTTGAAAAGTAAGCTCTTTTCTCAGTAGTCAAGAGTTGTATGTGGCTTTGTGCTGTCTGGAGACATTTACTAACTATAAAGTTTAAAAATTGTCAAGACACTGCCAGGTATAAAAGCCTCTTTCACTCTGGCCCTAATGCCTTTCTGAGTCTGTGATGCTTGAAGACCCAGCTCCAGGAAAGGAGTGACAAGATACAACCTGTCTTTTCTTCTCCTTCTTCCCAGTTCTCACTTTTTCACCTTACTGTTACGATGTTGCTTTATAATATAGATAGTGTTTTAATTACATTGAAGTCCATCATTCCAGAGCTCTAAATTCCAAGCAAGCAGCTTATTAGAAACTTTGGGAACACTGCCTTTCTGTAAGGTAACACCCAACAGCCCCACCGAAGATGGCTGTAATTCTCAGAACCAAGAATTCACAGAACCAAGTTGAAAAAAATCCACTAGAGCAGGTCAGTCTCATTAACTGAATATAGAAGTTGTAGCAGATGCTCACATTTAAGAACTTTTCCATGTGCCAGTCCTATGCAAAGAGCCTTGTGTACATTAGTTCACAAAATTGTTATAACAGCCTCATGCAGAAAGAATTATAATTCCCTCCTCTATTTTTAGATGAGAAGATAGGTGGTCTATAGATATTGGTTAAATAAGCATTTCTGGAACCTCTTTAAGTGCAGGACATTATGTCAGGTACTAAGGTTCTAAAGAGGCAAAGACACAGTCCTGCCCTTTAGATTTTTATGTTTCCCTGGGACACTGTGGGTTCCTGTGAGCTTCTACTAACTGTAGTGCAGGATGGCAGGTAAGTGCCCAAAAGAACACATCAGCACACATGCCTTAAGCACTCATAGAGGGCAAGACCACTTGGCCTGAATATGTAAAGAAAACTCTGCTTAGAACCCTTAGAATTTGAGCTGGTCTTTGAAGAAAATTGAGATAAAGTATTTCAGGGAAAGAACCTGAAATATTTGAGACAGAGCAATGTTCTTGGCCATTTTGTGAAATAATAATTTGAATATATGTCTTGAGTAGAAGACGTGAGGTCCATAATTGGCATCTTCAGGGCCCAAGAGAGGAGTGCCCTGGATAGTGGTATAAAGAAGATACTTGAATGCAGTATTTCCCCCACTAACCATGCCGGCATCTGTGGACTAACAGAAGCTAAAGTTAGGTTAGAGCCTAACATGCTAACGTTATGATGCAGTAGCGCTTACTATGTATCAGATCTCATTTTGTCTTTTTACATATATTATTTAATCCTTGCAACAGCCCTGGGAGGTGGTTTTTAGATACAGGAACTAAGTAAGTCACAGAGAGATTCATTCATTCATTTACTATGAGGCAGAGCTAGGATTTGAACCCAGGCAGTCTGCTTTCACAGCCCTCATGCTCTGTACTGCAGGGAATCTAGAATTTTTTCACAAAACGTTTCTGTCAGTGGTACCATCTGTCTCAAAACTTGCCATTTCTATATTGAACAGACACGTGTGCATGTAGACATACACCGCTACCCTACAGGTTGTCAAGAAGAATACAGAAAGGGGCAGTTTAGCTTCTTACTAGTAGAGTATATACCACTTTGCTACCAGTTTGTAATGATACGTGGCTGTATTTGCTTGATAAGCATTAAGAACCGCCTAGAGGAGAAGGCTGGGACAGGTGAGTTGCGGGAACTGGTGTAGAGTGACTGAGTAGCAAGATGGTGGGGGTTGCATGGGGAAGGAGAGAGTCCCAGGCTGTGGACCACTGAGGCTGATGGGCCCGTAACCCTGACTGAGGAGAAGGGCTGGGCAGATGGCGGAGGCAGAAATGCTGACTGCAGAGGAGTTGTTGGGTTTTTTTGTTTTTTATTATCACTATGGCTGATACCTTTTTGTTTTGAATTTTACTTTATTTTTTTATACAGCAGGTTCTTATTAGTCATCCATTTTATACACATCCGTGTATACATGTCAATCCCAATCTCCCAATTCATCCCACCACCACCACCACCACCCCACCGCTCTCTCCCCTTGGTGTCCATACGTGTTCTTTATCTGTGTCTCTATTTCTGCCCTACAAACCAGTTCATCTGTACCATTTTTCTACATTCCACATATATGCATTAATATACAATATTTGTTTTTCTCTTTCTGACTTACTTCACTCTGTATGAGTCTCAGGTCCATCCACGGCTCTCCAAATGACCCAGTTTCATTCCTTTTTATGGCTGAATAATATTCCATTGTATATACATACCACATCTTCTTTATCCATTCATCTGTCGACGTGCATTTACGTTGCTTCCATAACCTGGCTATTGTAAATAGTGCTGCAATGAACCCTGGGGTGCGTGTGTCTTTTTGAATTATGATTTTCTCTGGGTATATGCCCAGTAGTGGGATTGCTGGATCATATGGTAATTCTATTTTTAGTTTTTTAAGGAACCTCCATACTCTTCTCCATAGTGGCTGTATCAGTTTACATTCCCACCAACAGTGCAGGAGGGTTCCCTTTTCTCCACACCCTCTCCAGCATTTGTTGTTTGTAGATTTTCTGATGATGGCCATTCTAACTGGTGTGAGGTGATACCTCACTGTAGTTTTGATTTTCATTTCTCTAATAGTGATGTTGAGCAGCTTTTCACACGCTTCTTGGCCATCTGTATGTCTTCTTTGGAAAAATGTCTATTTAAGTCTTCTGCCCATTTTTGGATTAGGTTTTTTTTTTTTAATATTGAGCTGCATGAGCTGCTTGTATATTTTGGAGATTAATCCTTTGTCCATTGATTCGTTTACAGATATTTTCTCCCATTCTGAGGGTTGTCTTTTCACCTTGTTTGTAGTTTCCTTTGCTTTGCAAAAGCTTTGAAGTTTCATTAGGTCCCATTTGTTTATTTTTGTTTTTATTTCCATTACTTGAGGAGGTGGATCAAAAAAGATCTTACTGTGATTTATGTCAAAGAGTGTTCTTCCTATGTTTTCCTCTAAGAGTCTTATAGTGTCCGGTCTTACATTTAGATCTCTAATCCATTTTGAGTTTATTTTTGTGTATGGTGTTAGGGAGCGTTCTAATTTCATTCTTTTACATGTAGCTGTCCAGTTTTCCCAGCACCACTTATTGAAGAGACTGTCTTTTCTCCATTGTATATCCTTGCCTCCTTTGTCATAGATTAGGTGACCATAGGTGTGTGGGTTTATCTCTGGGCTTTCTGTCCTGTTCCATTGATTTATATTTCTGTTATTGTGCCAGTACCATATTATCTTGATTGCTGTAGCTTTGTAGTATAGTCTAAAGTCAGGGAGTCTGATTCTTCCAGCTCAAGACTGATTTGGCTATTCAGGGGTCTTTTGTGTCTCCATACAAATTTTAAGATTTTTTGTTCTAGTTCTTTAACATGCCATTGGTAATGTGATAGGGATTGCACTGAATCTGTAGATTGCTTTGGGTAGTATAGACCTTTTCACAATATTGATTCTTCCAATCCAAGAATGTGATATATCTCTCCATCTGTTTGTGTCATCTTTGATTTCTGTCATCAGTGTCTTTACCTCCTTAGGTAGGTTTATTCCTAGTTATTTTATTCTGTTTGTTGCAGTGGTAAATGGGACTGTTTCCTTGATTTCTCTGTCTGATCTTTTGTTGTTAGTGCGACGAATGCAAGAGATTTCTGTGAATTTTGTATCCTGCATCTTTACCAAATTCAGTGATTAGCTCTAGTAGTTTTCTGGTGGCATCTTTAGGATTCTCTGTGTAGAGAGTCATGTCATCTGTAAACAGTGACAGTTTTACTTCTTCTTTTCCAATTTGTATTCCCTTTATTTCTTTTTCTTCTCTGATTGCCATGGCTAGGACTTCCAAAACTATGTTGAATAATAGTGGCAAGAGTGGACATTCTTGTCTTGTTCCTGATCTTGGAGGAAGTGCTTTCAGTTTTTCACCATTGAGAATGATGTTTGTTGTGGGTTTGTCGTATATGGCCTTTATTATGTTGAGATAGGTTCCCTCTCTGCCCACTCTCTGGAGAGTTTTTATCATAAATGGGTGTTGAATTTTGTCAAAAGCTTTTTCTCCATCTATTGAGATGATCATATGGTTTTTATTCTTCACTTTGTTAATATGGTGTATCACATTGATTGATCTGCGTATATTGAAGAATCCTTGCATCCCTGGGATAAATCCCACTTGATCATGGTGTATGATCTTTTTAATGTGTTGTTGGATTCTGTTTGCTAGTATTTTGTTGAGGATTTTTGTATCTATATTCATCAGTGATATTGGTCTGTAATTTTCCTTTTTTGTAGTATCTTTGTCTGGTTTTGGTATCAGGGTGATGGTGGCCTCATAGAATGAGTTTGGGAGTGTTTCTTCCTCTGCAGTTTTTTTTATAAGAGTTTGAGAAGGATGGGTGTTAGCTCTTCTCTAAATGTTCGACAGAATTCGCCTGTGAAGCCATCTGGTCCTGGACTTTTGTTTATTGGAGGATTTTTAATCACAGTTTCAATTTCAGTGCTTCTGATTGGTCTTCATATTTTCTATTTCTTCCTGGTTCAGTCTTGGAAGGATATATACCTTTCTAAGAATTTGTCCATTTCTTCCAGGTTGTCCATTTTATTGGCATAGAGTTGCTTGTAGTAGTCTCTTAGGATGCTTTGTATTTCTGCAGTGTCTGTTGTAACATCTCCTTTTTCATTTCAAATTCTATTGAGTCCTCTCCCTCTTTTTCTTCATGGGTCTGGCTAAAGGTTTATCAATTTTGTTTATCTTCTCAAAGAACCAGCTTTTAGTTTTATTGATCTTTGCTATTATTTCCTTCGTTTCTGTTTCATTTATTTCCGCTCTGATTTTTATTATTTCTTTCCTTCTACTAACTTTGGGTTTTGTTTGTTCTTCTTTCTCTGGTTCCTTTAGGTGTAAGGTTGGATCATTTGAGATTTTTCTTGTTTCTTGAGGTCGGCTTGTATTGCTATAAACCTCCCTCTTAGAACTGCTTTTGCTGCATCCCATAGGTTTTGGATCATCGTGTTTTCGTTGTAATTTGTCTCTAGGTATTTTTTGATTTCCTCTTTGATTTCTTCAGTGATCTCTTGGTTACTTAGTAACGTATTGTTTAGCCTCCATGTGTTTGTGTATTTTATGTTTTTTTCCTTGTAACTGATTTCTAATCTCATAGCATTGTGGTCAGAAAAGATGCTTGATATGATTATAATTTTCTTAAATTTACTGAGGCTTGATTTGTGACTCAAGATGTGATCTATCCTGGAGAATATTCTGTGTGCACTTGAGAAGAAAACGTGATCTGCTATTTTTGGATAGAATGTCCTATAAATATCAATTAAAGCTATCTGGTCTATTGTGCCATTTAAAGCTTGTGTTTCCTTATTAATTTTCTGTTTGGATGATCCGTCCATTGGTGTAAGTGAGGTGTTAAAGTCTCCCACAATTACTGTGTTACTGTCGATTTCCTCTTTTATAGCTGTTGTTAGCAGTTGCCTTATGTATTGAGGTGCTCCTATGTTGGGTGCAAATGTATTTATAATTGTTGTATCTTCTCCTTGGATTGATCCCTTGATCATTATGTAGTGTCCTTCCTTGTTTCATGTAACATTCTTTATTTTAAGGTCTATTTTATCTGATATGTGCATTGCTACTCCAGCTTCCTTTTGATTTCCATTTGCATGGAATATCTTTTTCCATCCCCTCACTTTCAGTCAGTTTGTATCCCTAAGTCTGGAGTGGGTCTCTTATAGACAGCATATATATGGGTCTTGTTTTTGTATCCATTCAGCGAGCCTGTGTCTTTTGGTTGGAGCATTTAATCCATTCACGTTTAAGGTAATTATCGACATGTATGTTCCTATTACCATTTTCTTAATTGTTATGGGTTCTTTTTTGTAGGTCCTTTTCTTCTCTTGTGTTTCCCACTTAGAGAAGTTCCTTTAGTATTTGTTGTAGACCTGGTTTGGTGGTGCCGAATTCTCTTAGCTTTTTCTTGTCTGTAAAGTTTTTGATTTCTCCATTAAATCTGAATGAGATCCTTGCCAGGTGGAGTAATCTTGGTTGTAGGTTCTTCCCTTTCATCACTTTAAATATGTCGTGCCACTCCCTTTTGGCTTGTAGAGTTTCTGCTGAGAAATCAGCTGTTAACCTTATGGGAGTTCCCTTGTATGTTATTTGTCATTTTTCCCTTGTTGCTTTCAATAATTGTTGTCTTTTACTTTTGTCAGTTTGATTACCGTGTGTCTCGGCATGTTTCTTCTTGGGTTTATCCTGCCTGGGACTCTCTGTGCTTCCTGGACTGTGGCTATTTCATTTCCCACATTAGGGAAGTTTTCAACTATAATCTCTTCAAATATTTTCTCAGGCCCTTTCTCTTTTTCTTCTCCTTCTGGGACCCCTCTAATGCAAATGTGGTTGTGTTTAATGTTGTCCTAGAGGTCTCTTAGGCTGTCTTCATTTCTTTTCATTCTTTTTTCTTTATTCTGTTCCACAGCAGTGAATTCTACCATTCTGTCTTCTGGGTCACTTATCCATTCTTCTGCCTCAGTTATTCTGCTATTGATTCCTTCTAGTGTATTTTTCATTTCAGTTATTGTTCATCTCTGTTTGTTTGTTCTTTGATTTTTCTAGGTCTTTGTTAAACATTTCTTGCATCTTCTCAATCTTTGCCTCCAAGGTCCTGGATCATCTTCACTATCATTATTCTGAATTCTTTTTCTGGCATGTTGCCTATCTCTACTTCATTTGGTTGTTTTTCTGGGGTTTTGTCTTGTTCCTTCATCTGGTACAAAGTACTCTGCCTTTTCATTTTGTCTGTCTTTCTGTGAATGTGGTTTTCCTTCCACAGGCTGCAGAATTGTAGTTCTTCTTGCTTCTGCTGTCCGCCCTCTCACAGAGGAGTTTTGAAAGTAAATGTGAAATGTGAACTCAGTTCTGAATCAGAAGCCAGGTGGCATAACATGTGACAAGAGGTGAAGACATGTCTTTTCCCTCATTGAGAGAGAAAGTGGGGAAAGGGTAGATGAAGTGGAGGTGAGACAGCTAGAACAAGGATTATGTCTCTGGTTGGTGGGCATAAAGAAACAGGCTCTGAGGTCTGCAGGTGGAGGGAGCTCTAAAATATCAAACTCACTTGTCAAGGAAAAGTTTCATCTGTGATGGAGCAGGGTAGTCGTGATTGATGCTAAATTGACAAAAGGCTGCTAAATTTTTAATGCAGGTGAGTTAATAGGTAAGACACATTATATTACCTTCTTAGTGGATATATCACGCTCAGTGTAGCAGTGAAAGAGTTGGTCTTTGGACGCTTGATCAGATGGCCCACCTTCTAGCATGTAAATTCCCGCTACAGCACACCAGGCCATGGTCAACCAGTCTTTTCTCAGATGGTGAACACATCACCTCTTGACAGCTGTGAAAAAGCTTTTCCCTGTGGCTTCTAACCACAGGACCAAGTTCCCTCCTCTGGAGCCAAATGGCTTGGGCCTAGTCTCTCTTCTAGGACTTCAGACGCAAGTGCAGTGGAGTTGCCTCCACCAGCCTTGCACTGCCTCCTCTACTCCCATGTCAACAGTGCACAGGGTCCCTAAATGACTGTCCCTCTGGTTTTGAACCTAAACCTTGTTGATATAGGTATTCTCATTTTTTTATGTCATAGCTCTTATTAAGGGCTGAGTATTTTATAACGCCGTTATGAAACCAGATTGAAACCTCGTCCTTTCTCTAAGGTAAATCACAGAGTAGAGACGGACAGTATATATTTATAGAGGTTCAGTAATGGTTCAGTAGTAAGGGTAAACATGGTGAGCTAAGGTGGGGAAGTTGCTTCATATCTTTACTGTTCTTAATATTGAGGTAAAATTTGAATAGAGTGAAATGCACAGATCTTAAATGTACCATTTGATGTAATCCACACCCTAATCAAGATATAGAATAGTCCTGCCCCCCAAGATATAGTCCCTGCCCCCCTGAAAATTACCTCATGCTCCCTTCCAATCAGTTCCCTCCCCCACAGGCAACTACTGTTCTGATTTCCGCCACCACAGATTAATTTCGCGTACCTCATATGGTTCTGTGATTGCAAATTTCACATCAAAAGTCTCTCACTGCAGATACGTTTATAAGGAAGAAAGCAACATTCAGAGACTATGCATCAACATGCTGTGTGCCCTTGGGCAAAAATCTTAACCTCCCTGGGCCTCGTTACAGGGTTCCATAGGTGATCCTCTTGATTCTTTAAAGATCGAACTCCGCTCACATTTTTAATCTCAAAACTGCCACCCCCCCACCGCAGTCCGTTCAAGAACCCGGAGCAGAAACAAACCTCGGGTTCATTCCACCCTCTCCAGTTGAGCATTCTGTCAGGTCAGTTCTTCCTTGTGATTTTTTTGGACATGTCACTTACTTTAGTCCCTACCTCCTCTTCATCTCTTGCCTTGTAATGACCAATCAAATTACTTTTCCGACCTCTCTTGCCCCTGGTCCCCTCCAAACTATTCTTATTACTGCCCCCAAGCTAACCCCTGATAAAATGAAACAAATTCTGGCTGCTTTTCTATTTAAAATCCTTAAGTGGTTCTCCACCATTTAAGGTGCTTCTCTGTCACCTACAGACTTGAGCTCCAATTCTCAAGTTTGACAATGAGGCCTTAACCGAATGCCTCCAGCCTGTGTTTAGTGCCCTCAGCTCCCCAGTGTTCTCTGCTGGGAGGCACACCCTGCCATCGCTCTCCTGCTTCCCCAGCTCCCTCCCCATTTCCACAGGCCCCTGTTAGGGCACTGCACTTGCGGTCCCCCTGATTCTGCTGTGAGCTCTGCAGTGAGGTTAGGGACCGTATTTTATTCACTTCTCTACCTCCAGCATCTGGCATATGACTTTGCCGACAACACTTAACCCCAAAGTAACTAAATCATGAGATTTCTAAGGATGGTGCTGCACTGGGTCAGGGTCTTATTCAGACTTCACATTGATGTTTCTAGAAATAAAAAAATCATATGGAAGTTTTCATGCATGTCTGACCACTTCATCAAGTCTGATTCTGAGTTTTTCATTCCAGTAGCTTTCCTGATAATATTGGGTTAATGGTGAGCAAGTTTTTTATTTGGAGAGAGGGTGTATTTATTATTGATAGGAGGTCTCAAAACAGTGAGTCCCGCTGGTGTGAAAGAGCTGTCTGTGCTCTAATTCCCATCTCAAATCTAACTCATGTGCTTCTTCGTTTAGTTCTACAATGGCAGATTACCGTTTCTACAAATGAAGGTGATTTCTTTCTAAAGGTCTTTGTGGTAATTAGCAAGCAGATAAAAAACTAAAAATGATTGGAAAATACTGACCCAAGAGCATAGGAACACGAGTATTTACAGCCCTTGTTTGTTCATCTTGGTTCACTTGGTCCTGATTTTGTGAATCAGCATTGCTGTCTGAATTGATCTTTACTCCATCTGTATTTTTATCTTTTCCAAAACCTAGGTAAGAACCTGGATGCCGTCCATGACATCACGGTGGCGTACCCTCACAACATTCCCCAGACAGAGAGGCACCTCCTCCTTGGGGACTTTCCTAAGGAGATCCACTTCCACGTCCACCGATACCCAGTGGACACCCTCCCAACATCCAAGGAGGACCTCCAGCTCTGGTGCCGCAAGCGGTGGGAAGAGAAAGAGGAGAGGCTGCGCTCCTTCTATCAAGGGGAGAAGAATTTTTACTTTACGGGGCAGACTGTCATCCCGCCTTGCAAGTCTGAGCTCAGGGTCCTTGTGGTCAAATTGCTCTCCCTACTGTACTGGACCCTGTTCGGCCCTGCCGTGTGCCTGCTCGTCTGTCTGTACAGCCTTGTCCGGTGGTATTTTATAATCATCATTGTCGTCTTCGTGGTGCAGGAGAGAATATTTGGTGGACTGGAGATCATCGAACTTGCATGTTACCGTTTTTTACACAAACAGCCACATTTAAATGCAGAGAAAAAGGAGTAAGGTTGTAAGGTTCACAGTGTAAAAACCTAGGGGATATTTTGGATAAGCTTTTGTAAACCGAGATGCTTTTTTGCATGACTATGTCAAATATTTCTTACTATCGTCATTATTTGTTAAAGATATTTTGCACTTAGTTTTGTGGGAAATATTGCTACACACACGATTTTTTTTTTTTTTTTTAAATCTCTGAATGTAATTTCAACACTGTGTAGCAGGGAGCGATCGCTGTGAAATAACTTGGGCCAGAGTATTAGTAAACAATCATCAGGCTGTTAGCAGACAAGGTACACACAGATCTTCTCAGAGGCCCAATCCTGCTTCCTAACAGACTCCCCAGACAGGAGGCAGATCTGGGGCTCCTGGGCACTGGCCCAGATCAAGTGCTGGCACCTGACGGTGGAGGTGAGGGCCCTTCCTCCTGGCTCCCTCTCGGCCCTGTCCCCGCACTCCTTTCTATGCCAGTCAAACCCTTGCATCCTTCCTCAAGACCAGAAAACAGAAACCCCTTGTCCTTAAGCTGAACAAACATTTTAATAGGAAGCCCTTCATTACTCATGAAATCTTGGCATTTAGCCGTGCACTGACTAGACGTCACAAGACCACCGGTGCCCTTTTCTCACGTGGAAAATAAGAGCTGGACAAGTCTCAGGGGGCAACCACAGGCTCTCCACTCAGAAACCTTAGTTTGAATTTTTAAAACCAGGAATTCATACAGTTTAGTCCTTCACTTCTGTGTAACCTTTGTTTAGTGCCGGTTTCTTTACAGCTTGTTAGCAGGTGTAGCTTTTCTGCATTATAAACGGTATACATCAAGTCACTTACCTTTTAAAGGAGAGCGTAGAAGAACGTTCTCTTATTGCCATCAGAAACAACTTGAAGTTGCGTCTTGGTTGAAATATTTCTTTAAAACCTGCCACAGAAAGGAAGGTTATTGTATTTTCTACGTGTGCACGGGTGTCTAACTTCTGCCACTAAATCAGTAGCAGCACTTGCAGACAGGGCCGTAATGGTTTAACCTAAATTATTCAATCCTTGTAGCCTTGACAGGTTTTATTCTTAAAACCAAAATGGTCACACAAAAGGGAATCCTTTTTTAATGATAGTGAGGGATCTCTCTCTTTTAGTCCCAGGTTTCCTCTTTCGTTAGTAAAACCCACATTTTACCAACCGTTCACGTAAATAGTCCTGTTATTTGGAGTCAATGGAAAATTCAGCAAGTCAACAGCACCAGTCTCCTTCTGAGGCAAAAAAGAAATGTGTGGTCATTGTTTCCACTCCGCTGGGGCCCTGCAGCTACTTTTTTTTTTTTTTTGGTCCTAGTGGGAATAGAGGCCCGCGAAAAAAGTCTTTACTGTTAAAAAACCTGTCCGCTTATTCCTGCCTTGAACCAGCTTCAAACACTGTTTCTAGCTTTGTGTACTCTTGGCACGAGTGCCTTCTCCTTAATTACATCTCCTTTGTGCTGGACGGTGATTTCCGCCGGCAGTGGAAACCGGCATCGCTGTGACAGGCAAGCACGCTGTGAGCTAGACTTACCCAGCAGACTCTTCTTTCAGAAAGCCACCGCAGCACTCTGTCGGCATACCATCTTCACTGGAAGACAACTAACTAGTGCCTCTGCTGCAGAGCCCAACCTGTATTTAACTACTCTCCCAAGGCTGTTTGTAATCCTGCCGGGGCTACTAATTAGTTGTTATGCACATCTGCTCCAGACCCAGCTTCCTTGGTTTCTAAGGTGGTTATTTTTTTAACCTTTTTTTTCCCCCTTTAATAAAAGAGGTTTCTAATTTAGGTCTCTCTCAGACTTCTGGTTATATTTGGAAATAAGAAATAGTTTAACAATCAGGATTGCATTTGTCCTGGGTCAGAGAGAAACGCTGAGTTTTCTACTCCACAGGTGTTTGCAGTGTAGCCAGGCTGCCCTTCCTCCAACTGCTCAAGGCTCCTTGGTTCAGGGTCTGGCTTTAATGGCTTGTCCTCTTGAACCCTATGAAACCTGTAAAAGGGGAAGTCTTCCTTTTTAAAACATGTTTTCTTTTGATCGTAAAAAACATGTTTAAGATAAAATGCAAACTCCTTTTTAGTACCCTGAATTCATAAGCACTGAAACTGAGACACTGTACTTCTAAGAATCAGAAATAACTTCAAAAAGAAAAATGTTGCCTTTTTTGGTCTCTGGTGTGGTTTTTTTTGTTTGTTTTGTTTGCAATAAGGCTTCTTTTACAATTGAAATCATTTGTGTTTTCCTACACAACTTTTTCTTCTCCTATTTAAAGAAATACACTGTGCATGATTTGGACTCTAAAATTGATAGGGTCAGGTAGAGGTTAACGCAGTTACAGAACTGCGCTTGGCCTCAGCTGTGACCCCTTCCCACCTCCCAGTCTGGCTCTGGACTCAGCAGCCGCCTGTCTGGCAGCATCTGGACTCTCACCAGCCCATCCAGAGGAGGCTCAGTGGAGTTAGAAATGTTTACACTGCTGTATGTCCATTTGTTACATCTTTACCATTCAGACGAGATTTAAATAAAGCAAGTGTGGTTTACGTGGGACATGAACCGTTATACTTAAAATAGGAACCTACAAGGAAGGGCACTGATTAGGTCACAAGTTTTCCCACCAGGCCTCTGATGAAACAAGCCAAAGTCATTGTAAAATTCAGTAGAAGAACATGGTAAAAGACTGAAAGAAAAATAAATGTCAGAGCCCATAATTTAAAGTGCTTAATAAAATCCTTGCTTTTTAGGCTACTAAAACACAGACGGGGAGAAATCCCAGCTTCCACTTGAGTCACTTGGAAATTAGTTACGTCCATAGCCCCACGTCAGACCTCGTCCATCAGCAGCCGACTGAACTCGCCGGGAGGGGAGACGTTCCCATCTCACTCGGGCTTCAAGCTCGGCCTGACCATGCTGCCCTCGTGCACTTTTATAATGGAGACTAATGGAGGGAGCCTGTTGGTATTAAATTGTTTACATTTCTTTATATAAATAATGTGCTTTCAGTGCCTTAGTTACGGGTCCCTTTCTTTCTCTTGTTCCAAGAATTCTGCAATGTGTCTCTTAGGTAAAAGTCTCTTTCTGCTATTCACTGGGAGAAAAATGGTTTCTAAAACACTGGTCACTGTGGTCAATAGTACTTTGTGAGGACATCTGGGAAAGAGAGTTTTATGTGGAGGTAGCGGTTGCCTCAGGGCTATTGTTTATGTTGCAGAAATGCTCTTGTCACATGATAAGCTTCAGATTAGACATGGCCCTAAAGTTGTCTTGTGCTGACCTTAAATTCTTATTTCAGAAGAGAATCTTGGTTTAGGTAATTCATTTTTTAAAAGATCATGTGCAAAAACACTACGTTTTAAAAATAACTCACAGAATGGCCTTAGTTTTTTATGTCCGCTGGTATCTTTGTGAGTTGTGTTCTCTGTAGTATACATCCCAGAATAAAGTAGAGTGAATTCAATAGTTTACACGTGTGTTGGGTTTCTGTTTTTTTGCAGGAATGACTGGAGGCTATATTGTTATTGTATTATAACATGTGGTATTGAGGAAGAGCTGACCAGTTAGGACTCTCTTTCACAGATGTTTAAAACATAATGCCAAAGCAAAAAGGGAATATATCACCTTCATCACTGAAAAAGTCCAGGGGCCGCAGCTGAATTCACGGTTCAGTGAATGTCATCAGAACTTGGTTTTCCCCCATCTCAGTTCAGCCCGAGGGCAGTGTGGTCGTTCCACAAGGGAGGGGGGTCGCATGGGAAATATCCACACCACTAGCTGTAAGAGGTAAACGGGGCTCTATGCACACCCCTCCCCCACTGTCAGGGAATACAGGACTAGGAAGGCAATTCTTGGACCAAAGCTTGACAAATGCATGAAAACACACTTAGCAAACAGACACGCACAAAAATCATGGGACCTAAGGGTAGCAGGATATGCCGCCCCAGAATATGAGTGTAGGAGTTCAGGACATGCCATCCCAAATACAGCACTTTGGAATATTGTTTATTGTCAGCTCTAGGCACTTGAGAAACAGCCAATGCAGGGAAGGGCTGTCTCTGAACTCTCCTTTTCTGCCTGAAGACAGATCCTCCAGAAGGAACTCAACTGCCATAAATCCCCTCCCTGGGGGTTTCATCAGCCGGAGGGGATTGACTCTTGTCACAGGAAAGGAGACTTCACACCCACACACTTTGCCACAAAAGGCCATACCCACCCCCCATCTATTCCAAGGGTCCATTCACTATCCCCTAAGAGGGCTACTTTCTTCCTCCCCTTTTCCATTAAGATGGTATTTCAGGGGCTTCCCAGGTGGCACAGTGGTTGAGAGTCCGCCTGCCGATGCAGGGGACACGGGTTCGTGCCCCGGTCCGGGAAGATCCCACATGCCGCGGAGCGCCTGGGCCCGTGAGCCGTGGCCGCTGAGCCTGCGCGTCCGGAGCCTGTGCTCCGCAACGGGAGAGGCCACAACAGTGAGAGGCCCGCGTACCGCAAAAAAAAAAAAAAAAAGATGGTATTTCAGGCCTGGATTCTAAGCCACCTCAAAGAGTTACTCATTTTTCCCTGGGTATCTTCATGAATACATGAGGGATACATGCTAATACATTTTTGACTGTTCTCTTGTTAATCTGGCTAATATTACTGGAGTCTCAGCCAAGAACTCAGACGGGTAGAGGGGAAATGGTTTTCCTCCCCTACAGAACCTAAGCTCTGCAGTGCCCCATTCTGTCTTCGGGTTCTCCAACAAGCATTTGCTTGAAAGATCCACTCTGAGGGGAGGCCCCAATGTCATTCTCTGGGAAGGGGGCATGAGGGACCAGAAGAATGGGTTTCCAGGACTGGGCCATGGGGCTGGTGGGATTTCTATATTCTGTTCAGGCAAAGGGGAGAGGAGAGCATAGTCTTTCTAGTCACCCATGTGCTTCCACATCACTCATTTCACTGATAAACTATGTAAAGGGCTTCAGCAGCTCCCTGCGAAGGGTGGGTTTTCAATGAGGTACTTCAGATGCCAGCTAGTAAGCCCTAGGATGTCACAGAGTCTAACCTACACTCGTACAATGCACTCTTCACGCCAAAATGTTTTTAAAGCAAATACCTAAAAGACAACTTGCGCTCTCCTGGCTGCGTTGACTTGATTCCCAGGATCCACATGGTGACTTGAGGCCTGCAGTCACTTCAGCCCTACATCCTCTCAGGTTCAAATCTGGTGGGAAACAGCCAGGGAGACTGCTTCCCCAGTGGCTTAACACAAATCCTAAAGTGGGTTGCAATGCTCATTCCTAAACCACTTACTTGCCTGGAAATAACTAGGTGGCTTGCGTCCCTGGGTTACTCACCACCCCCTGGAGCCAGGGCTGGAGTTCGTTCCCCTGGACCACAGGGACCAAGTGCTGGGGAGGGATGAACTTTCAGAGGGCTGCTGTTGAGAACAGGATAAAATGACGCTGGGTGGCCAGATGTCCACCTCGACTATGAAACTTCCCAAACCTCCCAGTGGAGCCGGGAGCAAATCAGCACAGCTTGCAGAGAGAGTCCCTGACCCTGCACAGTGAGAAACAAAGGAGCTTGGCCGCCTCCTCCCATCAACACCAGGGGATATTTGGGAATCCAAGGTTCTCCAGAGCTGTACACAGACAACCTCATCAACAATTGGTCCATCTGAATACTTTAATCATTACCTCTACTAAGATCACCCGACTTAAGCAAGACAGTATGGACAGCATTTTTCTTCCCGTGGGAAATCTGTTGAAGTACAAATCCTGTAGCTCTCATGTCTCTCCCTGTTGGCTGATGCAGTCCTGTTTCTTCCAGCACTGCAGGCACAGAATCTCACAGTGTCGCTCACCCCTCCCTCACCTGCCCTGACAGTCAAGCTGTCACCCCGACCTGCGCCTTCCTCCTCAGGAGCAGCTCCTTCCTACCGCATTAGACCTGGCAAGTCAGCACTACCTACCAGTTCTCCCTGCTCCAGTAGATTGACGCCAATCTCTATCCACGGGACCCAGGTGATCTCCTCACAACCCCAGTTTCATCATGGAACCCTGCGTCTCACCACCCCCAGTGGCTTTCTGCTGATGTCAGGCAGCCCAGACTCGACCTATCCCAGTTCTTCCCAATCCACCCTATCCTTGGGCCCAGGATTGGCCCCGGGTGTGGACCTTTTCACCCCAATGCAACTGGCTGCCTAAAACTCACGTGCCCCCTGCTCTTTCCCACCTTTGCTCATAAAGGTGCTTCCTTCACAGCCCAAATTCTGTCCAATCCCACTTTTTCTCTGAACTGTTTCCTCATCAGTCTAGCTTGAAATGTCCTCCTGTCGTGGTGATATTTCTCTGCAACTCTCGCTTGACCGTATTCCATACTATCTTACGTTATAGTTATTTTTCAGTCTTATTACCTCACCTGGAGTATAAGCTTCTGGAAAGCCAAGACAAGAATGCCTCATATTTCTCTTATCCCGAACAGTATTTAGCCCAGCATCTCACCAATTCCTTTTGCACAATAAATTCTAAACGGTGGTTCCTTGGAAGTCATTCAGAAAGCATCCTGTACTAAACTCAAGCTGGGTGCAGAAATTTACAAATTTAACATAACAAAAACAAAAATTTGAAATGCAAACCCATCTACCTCTGGGAAATAGCTTTTTTTTTTTTTACAAGAATCAAATCGTTTTTGATTGATAATATGATTTACCAAAATATATTAGTAACTGAACTCTTAAAAGTAGAAACTTGGCTCAAAATGTGCATACTTAAGAAGCCTTGTTCAACTAATCTCACCTCCCCCAGCTACACCTGTGGGGGAGAGTTTGCCAATACCTAGCATAATTCTTATGCACTTACCTTTGGCCCACAATCCCACTTTCAGAGATCTATCCCCCAAAACACACCGGCCCCCCAAAATTGTAAGATGCATGCACAAAGCTCTTCATTGTAGTTCTGTTGGTAAGAATAAAATACTGGCAACAACCTAAATGTCCATGGTAGGGAATGACTGAATACTCTGGTATAATTATATGATTGAGTTCTGTGCAGCTGTACAGAGGCACGAGGGGCATCTCCAGACACTGATATAGGACATTTCTCCAATATATTATGCTAAGTGAAAAAAGAAAGATGGAGAACAATGTGTATAGCTATGCTTTTATTGAAGAAGGTGAGGCCATACAGATACACACAAATATGCTTAATTTAAAAGCTAATTCATTAAACATAATTTAAAAATATAAATTATAAAAGTAAAATTGTAACATATGGGGGAGGGAGGGAACATGATGGATGAGACTAGAATAGGAACTAGACTTCTTTTATATATCTTATTTTATGCTATATGCTTGACTTTGGAACCAAGTTAATGTTTTACATAATTATAAAATTAAATGAGAGAATTCCCTGACAGTCCAGTGATTAGGACTCAGCACTTCCACTGCAGTGGCCCAGGTTCAATCCCTGGTTGGGGAACTAAGATCCTGTAAGACACATGGCGCAGCCAAAATAATTTTAAATAGTAAAAGGTAAAAAAAAATTAAATGAAAAAGTAAAAGCAATTTCTAAAAATCAAAAGAAGAAAAGATAAAAATCAAAAGGAAAAGGAAAATGAAGCAAATGACCCTAACATATCAAATCTGTGGAATAATTACACAGAGAAATTTTTTGAGGTAATTATAATGTATATCCTTAACAGTATATATTCTCAAGGCAGAAAGAACTTCAAAAAAAATCTTAAATTGTTTTTGTCATCGTATTATTAGTAATGATACCAGTTTATTTTCTGAAATTATTGCATATTTTGTAAGAGTAGGCATGTAAGTAATTATGATATGTTGCTAGGACCAAGATCTTCAGTGTAAAAAATATGTAAGTATAGAATTTTTAAAGTTAAAAAAATTCCCCATAATCCTAAATTTGAACTGAAAATAATCAGTATGAATTGATGATGTACTTTGTCTTAAAAAACAAAACAAAACAAAACAAGAGCTACTTGGTAGTCCTGTCCATTAAAAATGCTAGAAATATGGGGCTTCCCTGGTGGCGCAGTTGTTGAGAGTCCACCTGCCGATGCAAGGGACGTGGGTTCGTGCCCCCGTCCGGGAAGATCCCACATGCCGCGGAGCGGCTGGGCCCGTGAGCCGTGGTCTCTAAGCCTGTGCGTCCGGAGCATGTGCTCCGCAACAGGAGAGGCCACAACAGTGAGAGGCCCGCATACCGCAAAACAAATAAAATAAAATAAAAATGCTAGAAATTATGGCCAACCAATAGCAATGAGCAGCCTAGTGCCCAGATAATGGAAAAACATTTTCCATTAAAAAGGAACCAGAGGTTCTTAGACAAATGGCCCAGGACAGGTAGAAGGTAAGCCGGGACGTCTTGAAATACCAGAAAGCAAGGAAGCTTTTAAAGACCTCTGAGGTCAGCAATTAGGGCTTAATTTCCAAATATACAAACAGCTCATACAACTCAATAACAAAAAAACAAACAACCCAATCGAAAAATGGGCAGAAGACCTAAATAGACATTACTCCAAAGATGACAGACAGATGGCCAGTAGGCACATGAAAAGCTGCTCAACATCACTTATTATTAGAGAAATGCAAATCACAACCACAGTGAGGTACCACCCACATCAGTCAGAATGGCCATCATCAAAAAGCCTACAAGAAACAAATGCTGGAGGGAATGTGGAGAAAAGGGAACCCTCCTACACTGTTGGTGGGAATGTATATTGGTGCAGCCACTACAGAAAACAGTATGGAGGTTTCTCAAAAAACTAAAAATAGAGCTACCACATGATCCAGCAATTCCACTCCTGGGCATATATCTGGAGAAAACCATAATTTGAAAAGACACATGCACCCCAGTGTTCATGGCAGCACTATTCACAATAGCCAAGACATGGAAACAACCTAAACGTCCATCGACAGAGGAATGGATAAAGAAGATGTGATATATATATATATATGGAATATTACTCAGCCATAAAAAAGAATGAACTAATGCCATTTGCAGCAACATGGATAGACCTAGGGATTATCATACTAAGTGAAGTAAGTCAGGAAGAGAAAGACAAATACCAATTATATCACTTATATGTGGAATCTAAAATATGACACAAATGAACATATCTATGAAACAGAAACAGACTCACAGATATAGAGACCAGACCTGTGGTTGCCAAGGGGTGGGGGAGGGATGGATTGGGAGTTTGGGATTAGCAGAGGCAAACTATTATATGCAGGATGGATAAACAAGGTCCTACTGTACAGCACAGGGAACTATATTCAGTATCCTGTGATAAACTGTAATGGAAAAGAATATGAAGAAGAATATGTATAACTGAGTCACTTTTGCTGTACAGCAGAAATTAACACAACATTGTAAATCAACTATATGTCAATAAAATTAAGAGCAACAACAAAGACTTTTGAGGTCAGGACAGACAGACTCGGGAGCCAACGTAAACAAGCTCCCACTGACCGAAGACAGACATCTTAAACATTAGTAGGAACGATAACTGAAACAGCGCAAGATGTCAAGTGTGGTAAAAGCCCGGAGTTAATGATACTCAAAATAAATAAGTAAAAACACACATCGATACATTTGGAAGATGCTAGATAACCAATTCATTCCTCTGAAGAGTGGTATCTAGATGAAAAGAATTTAGCATTTAACCTTCCTTTCCTATATGAACGGTACCTCAAGCTGAATAGTTGATGAAGGAAAGTTTCTCTCCGTAGAAGTATTCCAGCTTATAAATGAAACCATAGACTAAAAAGGACTTCAGAGCCACATTAATCAACTTCAATGGGTAAATCTTGCTGGGTTCTCCTTTGAGTAAATAAACCATAAAAATAAACTATGAGACAGTCAGTTACACTAAATGGGTATTTAATGATGTTAAGGAATTATTTTTTAGGTGTGAAATGGTACTGTGATTATGATTTTAAAGAGGTCTTATCCTTTGGAGAACCCGATGAAGTAGTGTGCCACCTGGGGCTGGGGAGTGGGTGGAGAACGGCTGAGCAGAGCCCGGAGCGGGTGGTCCTGTGTCTCTTGACGGATACGTGAGCCTGCCTCGTCCTAGCCTCTCTAAAGTGTGCACCTGGAGTAATAAAAGGTTAAAAGAAATTGCTTCCTCAAGAGATCTTAGAGTCCACACTTGTTCCAGCTCCCTTGCTGATGACAAGAAGGTACAGGCGTCTGGAGAAAGCTGGGCGCGGAGCTCAGGGGTCCCGTCCGGTCCCAGCTCCCTCGTGGCAGTGGGGCTCTGAGCTCAGCCCGTTCTCTCTGGGTCTGGGCTCAGGGCCGCCTTGGGCCTCACTGCTGCCCCTCAACCTGTCCTGGGCCTTCCGGCCAAAGTGCCTGTTCCTCGGCAGGGCCATGTAGACAGGAGATGCGTTGAGATGTCCAGCGCTCTCCCCCCGGCTCCACTCCCCCCCACGAAGATGCCCCTCTGCAAACTCTCCCTCGGAGCCCTTTGCTGTGACTGCCCAGCACCTCTGCTCCCAGAGAGCCAGCAGGGGCACGGACAGCACCCTCTCTGGCCTGGTTCCTGGGGCGTAGGCTCTGCCTCCACCTCCCCCTGAGGCCAGGGCTCTCCAACCCGGTCACCTGGGACCACCTGCGGAGCTTTCACACCTGCGCCCGGCCCCACCCAGGGATTCTGATTTAATTGGTAGGTGTGCAGGCTGAGCGGTAGGTACCATCAAGCCTCCCAGGTGGTTCTAACGAGCGGCCGGTGCGTCCACCCTTCTCAGGCCTCACATGGAGGGTGTCCCCTCCCTAGGCTCCCGTGGCCTCATTGGTAAAATGAGCCCTTGGTCTTAGATGTTCTGTATGAGTTATGAGGTGATTTAGTTTAGTAACTATTTACTGCCTACTCACTGCCTGTGGGCCCTGGACTAAGGAGGGAGCAAAGATAAGGAAGCTTTCTTCTTTGCCCCTTCTGCCCACACACGAGCTTTCCTTCTTTGCAAAACAAAAACAAACTACTGTTTATGAGGTGCCACTTTCCAGGTGTGAAGCCAACCAGACAGAAACGAAGAGGGTCAATAAGAGAGGGCATCCTGTCCAAGACACAGGCCTGTGACTGGTGCCCAAGTCTGGGCGCAGGCAGGGCTGGAGGCGCCCCACACATGGTGGGTGAACAGGGGCACCAGCCCTGTGGCCACTCTGTCCACTGCACGGGGCTACGTCGGTGCTGCAGACGGTAGCTGGCACTGCAGCTTCAGAAACTGCTATAAAATGACAAAGGACCGCAGCCCACAAGGGGAATTTTCCATCCCACGGCAGGCTGGAGGAAGGACCCGTGTTCCCTTCACCTCTTTATCCTACAAGATCTTAACTCCAACTGGAAGTCACCATCGGTGACCAGCACTTGCAGGGGACCAAGCAGCAGACTCAGTTTCCCGGTTGGTCCCTGTGTGGGCAGGGAGTGGGCGAGGAAGGGGACAGGCCGCCCGGAGGGTGAGCGCACGTGACAGGGGGAGGTTGGGCCTGCAGCCAGATGCCAGCCACACGGGGCTCCAAAGAGGCAGGAGGTCATTCTGAGGAGGAGAGAGGCCTGCAGAGAGCACGCTCTTCCCCACCTGCCCCTGCCGTGGAGACGCCTTCCCATTTCCTGAGGATCCACAGGACGGGGGGCTGGCTGCCTTGAGGCCGGCCCGTGATTCTACACAGGAGACATGGCAACTAAATTACAAAGGGGGATCCCAGATTGGATCCTGGCAAATTTGAATATGCTCTATAAATCAGTTAATATTCTTGTATCAACATTCATTTCTTGGGTTGGACGGCTGTCCTCTGGCTGGGTAAGATGGTTAGACCTGGGGGGAGCTGACAAGTATCCTTATCAAGACTCTTTGCCCTGAGGTTCCTGCTGCTGAGATGCTCTTTCCCAGATAACACGTGGTTTGTTCATTTGGTCCCTTCCTGTCTTTATTCAGACGCCTTGAGGCCTGAGATGTCGTCAGCTTTTCCGCTGCAGGGGACTGTCATTCAACCAAGCCACGAGCTCCCCATTCGCTTTTCAGGAAACGCCCCCACAATCTTCCTGTTGAGACGGGAAGGCAAATATCACGGGTGGGAGCGGCCGGGCCCGTGCGTCATCCTTCTTGGCTGGATGAAAAGAAGGTCAGGGGGTAGGAGCCGTGGGGGGTGCTGAGAATGTCCAAGTGGGGGTGATGTCAGGCAGAACAAAAGGCAGCTTCTGCTCATCACTCCTCCCACGCAAGCCCGGGGCCAGAAGCAGGCTGGTCAGTGACGAGGCCGATGTCACCCTTTCCCCAGTCATCAGTGGGGGTCAGGGGTGCCTGGACACCATGTGATATGCTCTGAGGGCAGGGCATGCAGGCCTACTGCGCGCCCCTCATTACTCCGTGTGGGGCACATGCCCACTGCAGGGATGGGAAGAGGCCAGACCCTGTCAAAGAATTCTGCAGAAAACTGCTGAAAACCCATTCCCTTTTTACATATACTTTGACTCGTCTCTCACGGCCCTCCATGCTGGAAGGAAGCCGGGCCCTGGGCACTGCCTCCGCTTCTCAGATGTGGAACCTAAGACTTGCTCCAAGTATTCTGCTTACGGACACACAGTGAGGACAGGACCCCAAGTCAGCTTTTCCTAGGGGACCACTAAGTCTCTGCGCCATTGCATTTCTTCCCAAGACCAGTCATTGCTGTACGTGAGCAAGTGTTTGGGATTATGTGGCATGATACTTGGAATGTGGACGTGTGAGTCTGGATCCAGCCCAGCCATGTAGGCGCTGAGTCACCTTGGGCATGGCCCTTGATCCTTGTGGGGTTTATGTTGTCATAAAGTACGAGAAAGTGCTTTGCAAACTGCCTGTTACTTATTAGTGTCTGCGTGTGGATAGTGATAGGGCCAGTATTCTATGGCTTGTCGATTATAAATGGCCACGGTACAAACATCCGCTCCATTTACGGAGTGCTTGCTTCACACCAGGCCCTGTGCTGTGCATCTTGCATGAATTATCCTTTCGAACCCTCCCCCGAGCTCCGTGGGATCGTGCTTGGGTTTTCTACTGCTGTATAACAAACCTCCGAAGCCCTGGAGACTTACAATAACAACCATGTATTGTCTCTCATGACTCTGTGGGTTGCCCAGGCATCTCTTCTGCTTCACGTGGTACTGACTGGGGCTCTGGCCCACTGGGAGGTCCGCAATGGCCTCAGTCACGTGGCTGGCAGGTGGCGCTGGCTGGGAGCTCAGTGGGGCTCTTGGCCATGGCTTTGTTCTCCTCCATGTGCCTCTCCACGTGCCTGCCTGGCCTTCCTCAGCGTGGTGGCTGGGTTCTGTGATGTTCTAAGAGGACAAGCTCCTACAGGCAACTGCTCACCAGACCCCCACTTGACTCACCCTTGCTAATGTCCCTTTGGCCACAGCTTGTCACCACCCCCAGAGACAGGATGGAAGGGGGCTTCACCAGGGTAGTAACATGCTACATTGGGGGCCTCCAAGTAGGAGCCTACTGCAGAGAGGTACTGCTGCACTCCCTATTTTACAGGTCAGGAAACAGGTTTACAGGGGTTAAGTGACTTGGCCAAGATGTCAGGGCTACTGGTTGGCAGAGTCAGAGCTGAGATTGGAAAACTTGCCCCTGCTTCCCTCCCTCCTGTGCGGACAGTAAAGGGTGATGCTACCTGCAGGCTTCTGTTAGGTCACTGCACCTCCTTTCCTCACCCTGGCACCCTCTCCTCTATTAACTGTGAAATGTTCCCTCTGGAAGCAACTTCCTCTCCCACCTCACAGTGAACTTAGATGCCCTCCCCTCTGTATCTCCCTCCTCAGCTTCCGCCCTGCCTCCCTCACTCCTAGATCAGTGAGGCCATCCTCCTTGGGGCTGACTCAAGATGTTCTCAGAGCCCCCCCGCCCCAGGAGGCAGCAGGGGTTCAGGTTCAGCCAAGAGCCGGTTGTGGAGTGACCAGGGCACACAGAGGCTGGACTGCATCCCATCTGGCCCGCCGGAGTCCGCAGCCCAGGCCCCGCAGCCCGCGAGGCAGCTGGTACCAGGCCCTGCTCTGCCTCACATTGGCCAATTCACTTTCCCTCACCGGGGCTCCAACAATCACTGCATCAGGATGGAGTCTGAGCTGAACAAGTCCCTTTAAGAACTTCTTCTAGATTCTAGGAGGAGGGAGTGGGAATTTGGTCAAACCTAGTGGGAGAAAAGTAGAAAATTGGGTTTCTCCAAAGTGACGTCCCTTTGCTCAGAAAAAGGGGATTGGAAAAGATAGAGGGGCGTCTGTACAGCCAAAGCAGCAATCAGGAAAATATTATAAAGGCAACCTACAGAATGGGAAAAAATAGTTGGAAACCATCTATCTGATGAGTTAATACCTAAAATATATAAGGAACTCATACAATAGCAAAAAAACAACCTGATTAAAAAATGGGAAAAGGACTTGAATAGTCATTTTTCCAGAGAAGACATGCAAATGGCCAACAGGCACATGAAAAGATTCTCAACATCACTGATCGTAAGGGGAAATGCAAATCAAAACCACGATGGGATATCACCTCACACCTGTTAGAATGTCTATCATCAAGAAATAAGGGACTTCCCTGGTGTTCCAGGGGTTAAGACACCGTGCTCCCAATGCAGGGGGCCCGGGTTCGATCCCTGGTCAGGGAGCTAGATCCTGCGTGCCTCAAGCAAGATCCCAAGTGCCGCAACTAAGACCTGGCGCAGCCAAACAAAAAAACAAATAAATATTTTTAAAAAGAAGGTAAGTGTGGGCAATGATGTGGAGAAAAGTGAACCCTCTTGCACTGTTGGTGGGAATGTAAGTTGGTGCAGCCACCATGGAAAACAGTGTGGAGGTTCGTCAAAAATTAAAAATACGACTGCCATATGATGCAGCAATCCCACTCCTGGGTATTTATCTGAAGGAAGTGAAAACGCTCTCTTAAACATCTGCATTTCCATGTTCATTGAAGCATGACTGACAATAGCTAAGACATGGAAACAACCTACATGTTCATCGATGACTGAATGGCTAAAGAAAGTGCGATGTATACACACAATAGAATATTATTCAGCCATAAAAAAAAGAAGGAAATCCTGCCATTTGCAACAACATGGACTGACCTCGAGGGCATTATGCTACAACACAGATACGGTATGTTCTCACTTACATGCAGAATCTAAAAGAGCTGAACTCGTAGAAATAGAGACTAGAATGCTGGTTGCCAGGGGCTGGGTGGAAATAGGGAGATGTTGGTTCAAAGGGTACAAACTCCCAGCTGTATACAAGTAAGATTTGGGGATCGGGACTTCCCTGGTGGCGCAGTGGTTAAGAATCCGTCTGCCAATGCAGGGGACATGGGTTCGAGCCCTGGTCTGGGAAGATCCCATGTGCGACGGAGCAACCAAGCCTGTGTGCCACAACTACTGAGCCTGCGCTCTAGAGCCTGCGAGCCACAACTACTGAGCCTGCATTCCACAACTACTGAAGCCAATGTGCCTAGAGCCCGTGCTCCTCAACAAGAGAAGCCACAGACATGAGAAGCCCACGCACTGCAACGAAGAGTAGCCCCCGCTCGCCGCAACTAGAGAAAAGCCCATGCGCAGCAACGAAGGCCCAACGCAGCCAAAAATAAAGTTAATTAATTTAAAAAAAAAGATCTGGGGGTCTAATGCACAGCATGGTGACTGTAATTAACAACTGTATCCTATATTTGAAAGTTGTTGAGAGTAGATTTTAAATGCTATCACCACACACACACAATCATAATTAGGTGAGTGGATGTATTAACTAACCTTTATTGTAGTAATAATTCTGCAGTGTATACATGTATCTAATCTCATGTTGTACACCTAAAACTTACATAAGTTGTATATCAATAATATCTCAATAAAGCTGGAAAAAAGAAAAGATAGAGGGGCAGACACGATCTGATCGGTGGCTCAGGTCTGCTTGCCCACTCACTCAGTCATCCAGCATTTACTGAGTCTACTGTGGGCTGGGGTGTGCATGGGGAGGATTTGTTCAGTTTCTACAGCAAAGAAACTGAGGTGCAGAGTGGTAGCGGGGTGGTGGAGGCTGGGCCTTGCACTCCACAGCGTAAGATGTACATTGCATATTGCATGTCTACTGGAGAGTTGTCACGTGGTCTGAGCTACGTGGTGAATAAAGAGATCACACTTGTGCTGCTTGAAGGAGGCGCTTAGGGGTTAAGAGTGGAACTGGAGTGATGAGCTTATGAAGCTCAGGGCAGGCCACTGGACGAAGGCATCTGTCTGCCATGTAAAAGGGAGGACCAGCATCTCACATTCCCCCATCTTCTGCCAAACCTGCTCTGGAATCTCTCCTAGGTTGTTCTGTGGCCTGGTGATTTCACCCACCCTCCTAGCCACCCAACCACCTTTCTGCTATGCATCAAATACTGCAAAGATGTGTGCTCTCAGGCCCCAGATCCCACCTTCACACCACAGCTGATCTCCACCCCTGTTGGTAGATATTCTGGGGACACATGCTATGGCTAGTATCTCTGAAATTCTGAGCAGCCTTGGAGAATTAAAGGGGAAAGAAAGTATACACATTTGCAAAATTTCCCATGATGGACCAAAGACTTCATGGGGTACTGCAGATCCAGTTTCAGTGCTGGCTTCTTTCCCCTCTCCTTCCTCCAGCCAATAACGATAGAAGGTGAAGAGCCCTGTGCTTCCCTTGGAGCCCTAATACTGGTGTTCACAGATTAGCTGATACCATATGATGAGCTAAGCCTGGCTCTGCATCCCTGCCCTCATTTTCACCCTTGACATTCACCACAACTTGACCTCTGGTGACCAACAGCTCTCTTTCCCACCTGGTCAGTAAAGCTCAAGCTTGAGTTGCCCATCTTCAGCAGAGACTCAAGGTCATTTCAGTCTGAGGGTGGAACTTTGGACTTTTCCGAGGGCAGCCTGGTACTGTGGGGGGAGCACAGGCTCCGGGAAGAAGCCAATCTGGGTTCAACCTCACTGTCATCATGGGCCCACTGCTTGAGCCTGCGCAGAGCTCAGGGCTGCTCAACCTTCCTGAGCCTCAGTTTCCTCAACTGGAAGTTAGGGATGATAATGCCCAGCTCGGGGCCATCATGAGGATGATAAAATGATGGATGTCAAACACATGATACGTGATAGGTGATGAAAATATATCACTTCCTGTCCCCACCTTGGTAATTAACATGGGCTCTGGATCTGCCATCATGCATTTCAGATGTATCCCTACAATTAAACTTTGGAATGGATGCATTGTAGGCGTTAGTTTGTATCACACATATGCAGTGGTCTCCTTTTGACCATGAGGTGGAATAATTGGCCCTTCTAGAGTGGCCTGCAGTTTTCCAAACTGCATGTCACCTGCATTCAGTGGCCCTGTGGGAGGAGAGCATAGAAGACCCTCTGGTCCTCTGACCCTCTGGTCCAGCCGCTTCATGCACAGATGGGAAGACAGAGCCCCACAGCAGATAAAGGACCTACCTATGTTTATAAATAGTGGCAGAGCTGGACTACAACTCAGCATTTCTGATTCTTGGACACCCTGGTCTCCAGGCAGCCTTTATCTGGGCTTGGAAGAGCTGAATTGATGAGTTCATGTGAAGGGGGACTGAACTCCCAACCCTGGTCTCTTGTTCTTAATGTCAGATGGCCCAGATAATGTCTAACAGACATTTTCTAGATTTATTCTGGCCTCAGGCTTCCCACAAGAGGTCCACACTGTTCCAGCTTGACCCCAAATTTCTGGGGCATGACTTATTTCCTGTCCCCTTTATGCCTCTCCACAGAGTTTCAGTTCATTCATCCAACAAGCATGAATGGGCTTCTTCTATAATGAGGAACACAGCTAGCAGGCGCTGAGAATTTAGAACATGACAGCTATGCATGTATTTCTCATTGAATCTTTCCAATAATCTGAGTTTGATAAGTATTAAATTCCCTATTTTACTGACAAGGAACCAAGGCTCAGAGGAAAGTAATTTGCTACAGGACGTAGTGCTGGACTGTGCTGTGTCGAACTGGTTAAGCTGGAAGCTACACTTCCCAGAATTCCCTTCCCTACCTGGCTCCAGGTTATAGGAGACTTGGAAGGTGGAAGCGGAGCAGTGGCCATTATTCTCTGAAGGCTCTCATGGTTGCATATGGTGTTGGACAGATGCAAAGGTATCTAGCAGGTCGCAGCTTGTCCTAATTCTCCTCTGCTTCACGTCTAGCTTGTCACTCTGACTTCTGATCCTCTGGATCAAGACAGGCCCCACGCTCTCAACCAGAAGGTTGACAGTGAGCCCGCAGAGGTGGCAGCTAGACAGAGGCAGTTTTCACTGGACCTCGCTATGCATCCCCTGTCCATCCACCACTCCAGGGGCTCGTTTGGTATCGTGGATTTCCGGGCAAGATCTGACTTGTCCACTGCAGGCAGGCTGAGTAGTGACTCTGAACCTCTGACTCCCCTTCTAGACCTCCATCCCCTCAGATCTTCCCATATGTGTTTAAGGTCAAATTCTTGGGATAAATCTCTTAGGCCCACAATACTCTTAGTGGCTCTGTTGCCCTACCTGAACCCCGACTGGTACAGCCACATAACTGGTAAGCGATAGAGCAGAGATCAACCCCAGGTCCCTTGAGCTCTTAACCACTGAGCTAGACCACTGCTCTAGGTGCTGGGCACGAAAGTATGACCGAGACTCCTGCCCTGGCTCCTGCCCTCAAGTAGTTTACGGTCTAGCAGGGCATACAGACACGTTGTTTCAGTTATCCCTTATTCATAACAAACCACCCAACACTTAGTGTCCACAAATAATTATTTTATTATCTCTCACGATCGTGTTGGTTGCCTGGGCTCTGCACAGCAGTTCTTCTGCTGCACGTGATGTTGGCTGGGGCTGCGTCCTCTGGGGGCCCGGACATCCAAGGTGACTCACTCACATGGCGGCAGCAGAGCGGAGCAGGGCTGTCAACTGGAGGGACTACGTGTGGCCTAGCTCTGCAGTTTGGGCTTCTCAAGGAGTGGTGGCTGGATTCCAAGGAGTGCCTGGAGAGAAGTGTCCCAAGAGGAAAGAAGCAGAAGGTGCCAGTCCTGGCACAGGCTGTTTCCTCAAAGCAGCCACAGGCCCAGCCAGAATCCAAGGAGAGAAGACGTAGGCTCTGACTCTTGATGGGGCGGAAGAAGGCATGTACAGGAAGAGGCAGAATTGTTTGGGGTTGTCTTTGGAGCTCCGCTACCACACATGTCCATCAATCCATGGTGAGGGCTCTTGGAGAGGGTAGGCACGAGTCTGGTGGGATCACAGAGGGGCAGACACAGCTCATGCCTGCAGGGGTTCTAGAGGCAAAAGGAGGTATGGAAACGGGTTCTAGCTGTGTCCTGAGAGGCGAGGAGGCATTTTCCAGGTGGAGACGTGGTGTAGAGGAGGTGGAGTAGACAGGGTGGAGACAGGATTCAGCGAGAGGGAAGAGCAAGTCTGTGGAGACTTGCACATTATTTCAAAGGGCTGCCATGAGGCTCAGAGACAGTGCAGGAGTTGAAGTGCCTTATGAAGCACAGCCACAGGAGAGATGAAAGGAGGCGAGTTATGATCATTAGATTGTGAAATGGGATCATCTTTGCAAGAAACTTGGGTTTCATAAAGACCTAACTATAAAGAGATCCTGGCACCTTAAGAGACAAAGCCCCAGGGCCTTCAGCCCACACAGCCCCTGGGGGTCTCCATACCAGACGAGAAAGCCCCTCTGCTGAAGCCCAGACCTCTGGGCACCCATTTCGAAAGTCCCCAGACCAGCAGGGAAATGGATTCCCCTAAGCTGGGGCAGGACAGAGGCTGGAAGACAGAAGTCGGGCACACTAAGTGCTGATTGGGCTCAAATGGATTCCCAAAACTCATAGCCTAGGACACATCCTGCTTCCCCAAGGTCAGACTGGCACGAACATGGAGCTCTGGGTTCCTCCATAACCCTCCAGGCAGCGACAAGGCTCAGAGCCAGAAGACAGCGGCCAATGTCTCCTTGGAACTGGAGGGCTTCCAAGATCCTAGGAAGAATCGGTTAGGTCTTGATGACAGGAAGTCATCAATCACCATGCCATAGAGGCAAGACCTAACTTAGGAGCTCAGCAGGTCCCGGTCACTGCCAAGGTTGCCATGGGGAAGTGGTCAGCTATGCACTGAGGCGGCAGGACAGGAAGACCAGTCTAGGCAGAATTTAAGACTTGAGCAAAAGTCAGTCGATCGCACTGAGCTCTGCGTCCTCACCTGCAAAATGGGGTGAATCTCATCTTCCCACTCTTCGGGGTCGATCAGTGAACATGGTAAACGTGGGCATGGCTTGGAAGCCCTCTACAAATGGAAGGGCTGATCACAAGTCCTTTATGGACAGAAGGGATGTGGAGAGATGCTCAGGAACCAGCCTGGGAATCAGGACCCTTGGTGTCCAGTCTGGGCCCTGCCTCTCGCCTTGAGGTGTGACCTTGAGGTCCTGACCATGGACGGGGGTGAGGGTCGGCACTGGAGGATCTCTGAGCTCTTTCTGCTCTCCCAGGCTGGATTCCCACACCGTAAAGCCCCCAAATCCCTCTTCTAGCAGGAGTGGAGAGCTCTGAGACATGACCTCTCACATTTCTGGGGGTGGGAGGTGGGGATCCGTTATTGGGCTAAAAGAAGGACAAAGCGGGGTGGGGAGGATTTTCCCTCCCGATCAGCAAATACACAGAACTCGGGGAGCTCATTGGTATGCTGCACCTGTGGGACTCCTCCAGCCCTGCATTACGGATGGGAGCCACTTCTTTTTTTTTTTTTTCTTTGCGGTACGCGGGCCTCTCACTGTTGTGGCCTCTCCCGTCGTTGCACAGCACAGGCTCCGGACGCGCAGGCTCAGCGGCCATGGCTCACGGGCCTTCCTCCTTTCCCCCAGGCTTCTAGCACTCTATCCTCTTTCTTACACACCTCTTAGTGTTCTCCTCCTGCTCTTTGTCTTCTTCTTCATCCTCCCTCATCATTATTAGCAAAAGCCAGAGCTGATGGTGAAACTGGCACCCAGAGAGGGCAGGACACTTGTCCAAGGGCACACAGCAGCAACTTTAATTGAGCTCCTATAGTGTGCCAGGCATCCTGCTCCCTGGAAATGTCACACCACCTCTCGCTGAGACATTGCCTGTTTCCACCCCAAACATCCTGCAGACAGAATTGTGTGGATGTGGGATGAAGGGAGATTTCTGAAGGCCACTAGGGATGCTGAGAGCATATACTTATAGAGAATTTCCAATTGCCACCTTCTAAACTAGAGAAGTTAAGGCCTTAGCGATAAGAAGATGAAGGACGAGGGGGAAGATGGTTGATGTGAAAAAAAGTCATGAGAGGTTTGGTTGGATTGGGTGGGCATGAGTTTGTCCACCAGCAGAACCTGAAAAGGAGGTTAAAAAAAGAGCCTAAAAGGCTCTTTTTCATGATGGAGAATAAAATTGTGGAGCCCATTATGCTGTACGGTCAACCAGGCTCAAACACTGAATGCTCACAGAAAGTGAGTATTGGCTGTCTGTGAAAAGAAAGGAGGAATGGTGCCTTTCACTTGAGGTCCTCAAGTTGTTCGACAATCATCCCTTGGTATCATTCCAGAAAAAGGTCCAGGCCAGGCTTGCAGTTTTAATTTGTAGCCTGGGTCCCATGGAATTGTAGTGCAGCCCCAGACCTGAAAAAGGGTACCTGGCAAAGAATATGTGAATGGCGGGAGGGTGGGGAGGGCTGGCCGATGACGTCCGTGGCTCCTTCGGCAATGATCACGGCAGCGTGCTAACTCTCCCCGAATCTCAGGCACACAGAACTCCACGTGAGGAGCAGACCCCAGCATCACTGGCTTCTCTGAGGATATGGGGGGTTTGCTCTGAAAAGCACATGGTCTCCCTCTGATGCGAAGGCTCCACAGGGTTAATCATTCCAACTGAGGCGTTGTGCAAAAGTATGTGGTTGATCACCAAAGCAGCTAATCAAGCCTAGATCATTCTTAGCTAGAAATAAGAAATCTGTGTAGAAAACGGGCTTCCTCTGGCCTGACAGCTGTTGTGCTGGGTGAGTGAGCTCAGGACACATGTGGCTTCTCTTTGGGTAGAACTTTTATTAGCACAGCTGGGAGGCTTATTAAGTAGAAGAACACAGATGCTGTTTGAATCACGAAGCTTTTCCTCATTAGATGTGTGGCCCTGGGTCAAAGTCCAGCCTGATCTGCCAACCTGCCCAAGAACTCTGGCACAAGATGAGGGGTAGGGAATTCAAAATTTATGAATTTGCATAAACCTCCTAGGCTGTATGGGAACTCTTGGGAAGGAGTCTTTGAAGCAAAAATTAAACCCTCCAATGCCAGGATGAAGGATCCCCTCCCACCCCCAACAAAGTCAGCCCTTTAACTTGTGGTGAAGGAGTACTCCAGAGAAGACAGGATCTCATCACGAGGGTCTGAGGGGGGAGGGGAAGACTTATGCCTCACCCTGTTCAAGGTAGTAATTCCCAACCATCAAGGAAGAACTGGGTAAATGCTCATGTAGCAAGAGCCTTGATCCTGAGTAGAAGAATATTAAAACCATCCAGGCAGATGGTTGGTGCCGAAATGGTGTGACTTTTTGTGGGGTTGTGGAGGCTCTGTGGAGACCAGATGATTATTTGCTTGGAGGGTAAACCTTCCCCTTGGAGCAGAAGGAACTGGCAATGTCAAGGCCAAAGTCAAGAAGGAGGATCCTGGCAGCTGACCATCTCCTGAAGGAGGAAACTGCAGGGCCTTGTCTTGACCTTAGGGTCGGCACCCTGGTCCCAAGGGACTGGCAGTGTTGACGTTCTCAAAGCAGATGCTGCGGATGGGATCTGAGTCCTTCAGTAGCCCATGTCTGGGTTGTGATTCCACGCCAGTAATGAAACAGCCTCTTGGCCCAAAGAAGGAGACCCCGTTTTCATCAGCCAACTCCTCTATTGACCACCAGCTCCTATCTGTGACTATTCAGGGAAGCCCACAAAGCAGGACTCCCACCACCTCCCAAAGACACAAAGCCGTCAGCTGGGCGTGCTTGAGGAGACACCATCTCATGTGCTCCAACTCTGCCCCCGCTGTCCTCATTGCCACCCCCTGCCCCACTCTGCGCCCTGCTTGCCGATGCCCCTCCCCATATCTGCACACGAAGCTCAAACTCACCTGCTGTCCTCCTAGGAGCCCCCCGCCCACCCCCAGCTCCTTTCTTATGGCTTGTAGCACTCGAAGCAATTTGTATGTTTCCTCTCCCTGATGAACTGCAATGCCTTTCTGAAAAGGACTCTTGGCCTGCACCTTGTCCCCTGCAGAGCTGGGTACCATGCTCTGCCTACAGGAGGAGCTTAAGAGGAGCTTGCCGAATGAGAGATCTGAAAACAGACTCGGAATAAGAGCACTTGCTAGCAGGTGGTGACTCTCCCTTGGCCTATGGATACGATCACCTAGCATAAGTAGCGTCCCCCCATGTCCATCAAACCTTTCGCCTGGTCCTCACAACAACCCTTCTCATCTAAATGTGAACAAAACGCAGGGGTGCAAGGGGCCCCTGCCGGAAAGCTGATGCGGTGGGAGAACGTGCGGGGCCCAGGGGCTGCACACGGGTGGGAGAGACCACAGGGCCAGGCCTGTAAGTAAGGAGGCAGACAAAGCCGCCTCTTCTCCAGGGCTCTCCGCTTCCCCACGGGGAGCTCCTAAATGCTCAGCTTTGAACTTTCGAGGCCTAGCAGACCCACATCTGGAGGCCATTTCACATCCAGCTCACCTGTGCCGGCCAAACAGCCCGCGTCTGACTGCGCCCCTCCCCACATCCTCCCCGGGCGGCTCTGGCCCACACTCTCCGCTCCTTGGGGTCCCAATGAGAAACGGGCCTGGGGGCTTAGTGAACTCCTGTGCTCTCCCACCTGCTCCCTCCCAAGCCACGAAGCCAGCCGTTTCCACAGCAAACAGTCGTAAACACGCGGAAGGGGACCAGGACTTCAGGTGCCAGGGGAGGTGTATGCTGTGGCCACACACGCTCTGCCAGGGCCCATTTTCACACAGATGTTTTTAGCCATAAACTAGGGGGGGAATGCAAAGCAAGAAGCGGGCCAGGTTACTAAGGACGAGGCCTGCAGAGCGCATTAGGCTACAGCTCAGAGGGTGACTCAGAGCTTCCTCAGGTGCTCCATGCACAACCCCCTGGGGCTGAGGGCCGGAGCCCAGGGAAGCGGGTGGCCAGCCCGGGAAGCTATCTGAGGATGCAGACCTGGTTTGACACACGGAATCACCCCCAGTTCCACAACCCACATGGGGTGGGTACACTTCCTTCAATTCTAATTAGCACACAGTTCCTGAAATATCTCTGGGGTGCCTGCTATGTGCAGGTTCTGTGAATCAGACAGTGTCTGCATCTAAGGGTCTCCAATCGTGCAAGGACGATGGAGGTTCACACAACTGGTGACACAGGTCAGAATGTGTCTTGTACCAGGACAGAGGGACAACGTAGTAGGTGGGTGGGGTGTGGAGGGGTGTCGAAAGGAAAGCACAGGGCAATGTGGGACCAGTGTCTGTGGGTGACAGGTGAGGCGTGTCCTGGGAATGGCAAATAGCCGAGTCTCAGAGCGTGGTACAGCTTCGGCCACAAGCAGGGTGAACAGCTGCTGTGGGAGAAGGTGCTGGATGCATAGGTGGGATCCAGGCCAAGGAAGAGCTGCAATGCAGGAATGAGGAAACCGCTCAGGGTTTCAAATGTGGGTTAGTTACCAACTTTTTCATTCATTAATTAATTTATTTTTGGCTGTGTTGGGCCTTCGTTGCTGTGTGCGGGCTTTCTCTAGTTGCGGCGCGCGGGTTTCTCATTTCACTGGCTTCAGTAGTTGTGGCTCGCAGGCTCTAGAGCGCAGGCTCAGTAGTTGTGGTGCGCGGGCTTAGTTGCTCCATGGCATGTGGGATCTTCCCGGACCAGGTCTAGAAGCCATGTCCCCTGCATTGGCAGGTGGATTCTTAACGACTGCGCCACTGGGGGAGCCCCAACTTTTATAAATTAAGAGGTTTCATAAGCAAATCGGGGTTCTCATGAAAGCCTGGAAGGTCTTGCATTTTGGCGCCTTAGGCCACACTTAGCTGTGGCTGGGTGGTGGCCACCCCTAAGCAGGACAAGCATTCTCCAATCTGCCTTTGACCTTAGCCCTCCATGTCGTGGCCTTTTATCAAGTCCCCCTCAGCCTGCTTCCCTCCTTTCTGTCACCTGCTTGCCCTCCACGGGCCTATGAGTGGCCTTTGCTGTAGACCCTGAGGACGTGCCATTGGAGGGTGGGGAATTGCTACCCAGACGTGTTTAGGAATATATGTTGAGGGGGGTGATGAGAAGTCTGCAGCCCAGAGACAGCGAGGCCGGTGAGGGGTGTCCCGAAAGAGTTCTTGTGGAGGAAAGGGCACAAGGGGAGGAAGAAGCAGGAGGAGGGAAGGAAGGGGGCAGACCGGGCTGGATTAGGTGCTGGCAGTGATGGTAAGGGAGGAGTTGAAGTGAACTCCAGGATTTCAAGACCAGGATTCAGGGCGAAGGTGGAGTAATTCAAGGAGGCAGATGTGCGAGGCAGAGTTGGGCTTCGGGAGAGGATGGGGAGCCCTGCCTGGGTGCTTGGGGTAGGGCAGCCCTGTGCAAATGCGTGGATACGCCAGCCTGGGCTTGGCACGTCACAGGATGAGAGACCCCAATGTGGGACTCCCTGCAGAGAGGCGTGCTCAGACAGCGGCCCACAGAGGTAGGAGGTGGAATGGAGCCACGCTTCCTCACTTCTCCCCTGGCAAGCTCAGCTTCTGCCCTGGGAAATTAATCATGACTTGTGCTCTGAGGACCCCTGCCAGGAGGGGACTGTCCCTCTGTCAGCACATGCCTGAAAAGATGTGTCACTCAGGGGCCAGAGCCTTGCCCACCTCCATTTTTCAGGCAGGAAGGGAGCAGTGGGCGTAAGCAGGCCAGGCTGTGTCTCTCTCTGCCTGAGTCACATGGAATAATGTTGTCTCTCGTTCCTCTGAAGCACTCCTGGGGGACAGGGAAGGGCGGGAGCCGTGAGTCACGTGAGACCCGGGTAGCAGATGGTGCAGGGCCGTGAGTCACAGCTCTGGGTCTTCATCGGAAGCATATTAGTGACTCAAAGAGAATGTGTCCACGGCTAGGGCTGGGGTGCTCGGCTTGCTGGTGACTGTCCCTCAAACCTTGACAGAGGGGGCTGTCACCTGCGGGACTTCTCAGTTCATTCACACCTATTTCCTCCCTGAATCTGTTTCTAAACGTACTTCATTTGTGTGGTTTTTTGGTGACTGTCTGCACCCACCACTGGACTCTGAGAGCAGGGACCGGGTCCTTAGCCTCGAGCCCGTTTCAAATGAATGATTGAATGAACAAATGAATGAGTGGCTCTGACTGCTGTTAAAATTTAGTATAATATCCAAGTGTCGGGGCTTCCCTGGTGGCACAGTGGTTAAGAATCCGCCTGCCAATACAGGGGATATGGGTTTCAGCCCTGGTCTGGGGAGATCCCACCACAATGAGAAGCCTGCCCACTGCAATGAAGAGTAGCCCCCGCTCACCGCAACTAGAGGAAGCCCGCACGCAGCAACGAAGACCCAACGCGACCAAAAATAAATAAATAAATACCTATTAAAAAAGAATATTCAAGTGTGTCTGCATAGCCTATTATCTATATATGTTATTTTTCATATAGAATATCTTTGGAAGAATACGAACTCACAAGACAGTAATAATAGAGCTTGCTTCCTGGACACAGAGGCTGGGGATAGGAGTCTGAGGTGATAGGAAATTTTCTTTTCCTTTATATTTTTATTTCCTCTCTCTCTCTCCATTCTGCTCTTATAGTGAGCCCCCCAAAAATGTTTACAAAGGGTCTCATACTAACATTGCTCCACACCTCTCTCTTCCACTGCGTGACAGGTGGAGGACATCTTTCGTGTGTGTCTGCACGGATTTTGCACCCCTGTGGGGCTGCCGTTCCACATCCTGGTCCTCTTGGAGCCTGCTCTCTGTTGGGTGGACTCCATACTTGGGTTTGGGGTTGCTGGTGTGACCCCTTGCCTCTTGGGTGTCGTGTCAGGTTCCTGAGGAGACAAAGGCCTGCATGTGGCTGGCTGAGATCTAGCCCTTGGATGTGGAAGCATGGGGGAAGTAGTGGAAGCATGGGGGAAGTAGCAGAAGCCAGTGTTATGCCTTACTGAGGACCCCAGGCAGAAGGAGGATGCAGTCAGGGCCGAGTGACAGGGGAGGTTTCATGCCTATTGCCACCAGTGTAAGGTCTTCTGCCTTCTCCCAATCTTTCTTGAAAGCACTTGGTGGAGGGTCATGGTAAAGAGCATGTGAATGCTTCAAGACTTAGCAATAGAAACTATCCAAAATTAAATAGGTGAGAATAAAGACTCTACTTTTCAACAGTGCTGGAACGACTGAATATCCATATGTAGAAAACAAACAGACAAACAAACAAAATTCAATCCATGCCTTGCACCATATCCACAAATTAACTCAAAACAGATCATAGACCTGAATGTAAAACCTAAAACTATAAAATTCCCAGAAGAAAACTTAGGAGAAAATCTTCATACATTTGGGTTAGGCAAAGATTGCTAAAAATACACTAAAAGCACAACCCATGAAAAAAGAATTGATAAACTCGACTTTATCAAAATTTAAAATCTCTGCTCTTCAAAAGATTCTGTTAAGAGACTAGAGACAAACCACGGACTGGAAGAAAATATTTGCAAAACATAGATCTGATAAAGGATTTGTATACAGATAATACAAAGAGCTCTGAAAGCCAATAATAAGAAATCAAAAGACCTAATTTAAAAATAGGCCAAAGTCTTGAACAGACACTTCACTAAAGAAGATACACGGATGGCAAATAAGCACATGAAAAGGCGTTCGGCATCATTAGGTAAACGCAAATTGAAACAACTACACTGAGATACCACAATACATCTAATAGGATGGCTAAAATTAAAAAGACTGACAGTGTCAGGTTTTGGTGAAAATATGGAAAACATACATTACTAATGGGAATATAAAATAGTACAACCACTTTGGAAAACAGTCTGACCATTCCTTAAAATGTTAAACATACATCCACTATGTGATTCAACCTTTTCACTCCTAGATGTTTACCAAGAGAAGTGAAAATATACATCCATAATGAAGGCTTGCACACAAATGTGCATAGCAGCTTTATTTGTAACAAATTTCCGTCAACGGGTAAATGGATAAACCAATGAAAGTATAAATGAACATGGATGAATCCCAAAATAATTATGCTGAATGAAGGAAACCAAACAAGGTAGAGTATATAATTTGATTATACTTACATAAAATTATAGAAAATGCAAACAAATCTATTGTGATAGAAAACAGAGAAGTGAGGATTAGGGAGGGTAAGAAGGAGTAATTGCCAAGTGAAAAGAGGAAACTTTGTGGGGCAGTGATGGATATGTTCACTCTCTTGATTGTGGTGGTGGCCTCATGGGTGTATACATATGTAAAACTTATCCACTCTTATGCCTTAAATCTGTGCAGTCAATTGTATGTCAATTATATATCAATAAAACTTTAAAAAACAAAATTAAGTTACATTAAGAAGCAATACATATATGTATCTCTGATGGAAATTAATCTGAATTTATCAACCATGTCACTAAACTGAAATGGATTAAACTTGTTGGTTTAGATAGAAATTGTTGGATTGACTGAAAGAAACAAACAATATTCTGTTATATCCTGTTGACAAGAAATAGGTAAAAACATGAGGGCTCCAAAGAAACATAAAAAAAATAAGTACTCCAAAGGATAAACGTGAGAGGATGGAAAAATATATACCAGTGAAACACTAGTAAAGAGAAATCTTACACTGCTATAGTGCTACCAGAAAAAGTAGACTTAGCCGAAGAGCATGTAAAAGGGGAGGTGACAAATCTGTAGTCATAGCGAGTTATTTTAGCACATCTCTCTCATAACTGTTAGATCAAAAAGATAAACAACCAGCAAGGATATAGAGGATCTGAATAGCACCAGTAATAAAACTGATTTAAATGGATATATGTAGAATTCTGAACTAAACAATTAGAGAATACATATTCTTCTCAGATACACTCAGAACAAATTACTGTCCTCGATTTATTCCTTCCTTCCTTCCATCTTTCCACTCATTCATCCATCTATCTACATAGAACATTTCCAAAAATTGATTATGTGTGAGCCAATCAAGTCTCAACTACTTTCAAAGGATCAGTAACATACAGACCATACTACCTGACCACAACATAATTTAGAAATCAGGGACGAAAAGATAACGTAAAAATTCTCATGTTCCTGGAAATTAAAATACACACACACACACACTTCACAATAAGTCATGGGTAAATGAATCATAATGAAAATTAGAAAACTCTATGACTGAACTATAGTAAAAATGCATCAAAAATTTGTGGAATGCAGCTAAGGTAGAAATTAGAGGGGAACCTAATATATATATATTAGAAAATTAGGAAGACTGAAAATTAATGAGCTAATATCCAGCTTAAGAAAAAGAAAAATAGAATAGGTCCTCCAATAGAGAGGAGAGGGAAAGAAACAATAGAATTAAGAGCAGAAATTAATACAATAGGGCTTCCCTGGTGGCGCAGTGGTTGAGAGTCCGCCTGCTGATACAGGGGAACACGGGTTCGTGCCCTGGTCCGGGAAGATCCCACATGCCGCGTAGCGGCTGGGCCCGTGCGCATACAATAGAGCACAAAAGTGCAGTAGAGAGAACTAATCAAGCCCATGTCTGATTCCTTGAACAGATGAATAAAAAATCTCTAAGCAAGATTTATCAAGGGAAGAAAAAGAGGCAGGCACAAATAAACAAAATTTAAGAACACAAAAATACAAGTAAAAAACAATCGGTATTATGAATAATTTTATGTGAATTTAAATTTTTGTACAAAATAGAGGGGTCCTCCCTGGTGGTCCAGCGGTTAAGACTCTGTGCTCCCAATGCAGGGGGCCTGGGTTCGATCCCTGATCAGGGAACTAGATCCCACACGCATGCTGCAACTAAGAGCCTGCATGCTGCAACTAGAAGATCCCGCATGCCTCAATAAAGATCCCGCATGCCGCAACTAAGACCTGGCACAGCCAAGTAAACATTAACAACAACAAAATAGATAATCTCCTAGTGAAAATATAAATTAACTATTGTTTAATGAGAAATATAAAACCTGAGTGTACATTCAAATAAATTAAATTGGTGACTAAATAATGATCTACAGAAAAGGAGAAACCCTCATCAGATGACTTAATAGGCAAGTCCTTCCCGACCTCACACGCAGACAAAACCCCATGACTAGAATACCCCTCTTTATTTATTTATTTATTGGCTGTGTTGTGTCTTCCTTGCTGTGCGCGGGCTTTCTCTAGTTGCAGCAAGCTGGGGCTGCTCTTCGCTGCAGTGTGTGGGCTTCTCACTGCAGTGGCTTCTCTTTGTTGCGGAGCACGGGCCCTAGGTTCGTGGGCTGCAGTAGTTGTGGCATGTGGGCTCAGTAGTTGTGGCACACGGGCTTAGTTGCTCCGCAGCATGTGGGATCTTCCCGGACCAAGGCTCGAGCCCTTGTCCCCTGCATTGGCAGGTGGATTCTTAACCACTGCGCCACCAGGGAAGCCCCAATATATACCTCTTTAAAATACAAACTACACTAGAGTTGAGATGAATTCCTTCACTCTTTAATGAAGCTGGTAAAACTTGCCATCAAGACAAGGAAAGAGGAAAAGAGAATGGAAGATTATAGTTCAACATCACTTATGAATGAGTGCAAAAATCTTGAAAAAAATTAAAGAAATTTGTGAACGTATAAAAGAAATTATAGGGCTTCCCCGGTAGCACAGTGGTTGAGAGTCCGCCTGCCCATGCAGGGGACACGGGTTCGTGCCCCAGTCCGGGAAGACCCCACATGCCACGGAGCGGCTGGGCCCGTGAGCCATGGCCGCTGAGCCTGTGCATCCGGAGCCTGTGCTCCGCAACGGGAGAGGCCACAACAGTGAGAGGCCCACGTACCGCAAAAAAAAAAAAAAAAAAAAAAAAGAAATTATACTTCATGACAAAGTTTAGCCTAGAATTTAAAACATGAGTCAATATTAGATAATCAATGTAGTTCACCACAGGAACATATGAAAGAGGGAAAGATTTATCTAAATAGATGCAGAAAATGTACTTGCTGTGATTCAACACCCATTCATAGTAAAAATTATTGGCTACCTTGGAGCAAAGGAAATTTCCTTAACTCAACAAACAGTATCTATCCCTAACCTTAAGCCAACTTCACACTTAATGGAGAAACATAAGAATGATTCTTGTTAGAATCACAGGTGAGATAAAAGTGCCAGGTCCTGCCCAGGGAAGTGAGGTGAGAAAAAGAAATAAAAGTATAAAGAGTGGACAGGGAGAAACAAAGATGTCATTTTTACAGATAACATGACTCTGTACTGTATATAGAACTGGAGAACAGAAATTATTAGAAACTTCAGCATGGTTTCTTAATGTGAAACCAACATATAAATGGGATACAATATTAACTATGTTTACATTCATCAGCAACAGTGAGGAGAAAAGATTATATTAAAAAAGAGCTAAACCTTACCCAAATAGAGTATTACTGAGGGTAAAGCCAACTGCCCTAATGAACTTCAAATTGTCAGTGACATAACACAATAGAAGTTTCTGTCTTGTTCATGTATTAGTTCAAAGCGGTGGTTGGTGATTCAGAGACTTAGGCTCCTCTCCTTCTGCCTGGTGGGTCCACCCTCCCATAGCATCTCGAAGTCCCCTGCATCCAGCTGGCAGCCAGGGGAGGGGACAGTGGGAGGACACATTCACTTTTCTCATCACAACCCACCAGGAACACCAGTCTCATGGCCACACTTGGATACCAGGAGGGCTGAGATACTGAGCCTCTGGCTGTACAGCTGCCTCCAGCAAAAACTTCACGTGAAGGAAAGGGGTTACAGACTTGTGCAGGACAACTATCCATTGTCTGTCACAGATTAAAAAAATAAGGTACCTAGAAATAAACCTAACCAAAGTTGTGCAAGACTTTTATTTTTTAAAAGTGTTATTGAAAGGCACCAAAGAGGATACAAGTGGAGAGAAACACCATGCTCATAGGTGCAAGAAGCCAATATCCTAACAGTGTTAATTATCTCTGAATTAATCTATGTTTTCAATACAATCAAAATAAAAATCCACCCCCAATTTTTTTTGTGGAACCTGATAACCAATTGTAGACTCTAACTGAATGAACAAAAGACCCAACATCGCAAAGGTACTTGGAAGAGGAAGGAGTGAATTCTTCTGGCCAGATATCAAGACATAAAGTTATAGTAATTACAGCAGCGTGGTATTAGCACATGGGTAGTCCATAGTCAGGTGGGAACTTAAGATATTTCAAAAGTGTCATTACAAATACATGGCAAAAGGATGAAAACACTTGGTTATCTGGATGGAAAAAAATAATATTTTTTGCTACACCAAATATTTCTGCTACACCAAAAGATAATTTCCAGATGGATTAAAGATCTGAATGTGAAAAGCAGAAATTAAAAAGAGGGTTGTAAATTTATATCAAATTAAAGAAGACACAGCGCAAACTTTAGAGAAAAGTCGAGAATGTTGACTACATTAAAATCAAACATTTCTGTTGCTCAAAAAACACCAAAACCAAAGCAAATATGTAACATATCGGAAGAGGATAACTACCACCCATAAAACTAAGAAAGAATTAATATCCAGAATATATAAAGAACATCCACAAAGCAATAAGAAAAACATTAACACCCCCCGCAGTCAGCAAAAGAGGAAACCCAAATTGCCATAAGCATATAAAAAATACACAGCCTCTATGTGTTTAGACCAAGGCAAATTAGAACCAGGAGACATTCTTTTGCATCATCAGATTAGCAAAGTTTTAAAATTCTGCCAACACCAAGCACGGGAGAGGATGTGAAGGAAAGACAACTCAAAAACACCAGTGGTGGAGGTGTAAAACGATACAAACTTTTTAGAGAGCAATGTAGCGCTATTTTATACAACTGAAGCAGCAAATATGTCCTGACCCAGCAGCTCTGTTTCTCAGAGTAGATCCCAAAGAAACTTTGCATGTGGACACAGGAGACATGAACAAGAACATTCCCAGCAGCAGTATAGCAAAAACCTAGAAGCAGCCTAAATGCTCATCACCAGGAGAATGGATAAACTAACCGTGATGGTTAGTTTACAGCAGTGAAAATGAATTCCTATGCCACTCTCTAACATGCATGAGGCTTAAAACCACAATGTTGAGTGAAAGAAGCAAATGACAGGGGATTAATATAGAATTTAAAATACGAAAGTTTTACTTTTTAAATAGCTGTACCCCTCCCCAATTAGGTTACAAATAGGGTCAGCAAACTTTTTCTGCAAAAGGCAGATAGAAATATTTTAAGTGGTGTAGACCACATACAGTCTCTCTTCTTCCCCTCTCCCCTTCTCCCCGCAACCCTTTGTGGAAAGGTGGGGGGGGAGGAATAAATTGGGAGATTGGGATTGGCATATACACACTACTATATACAAAATAGATAATTAATAAGGACCTGCTGTATAGCGCAGGGAACTCTACTCAGTACTCTGTAATGACCTATATGGGAAAAGAATCTAAAAAAGAGTGGATATATGTATATATGTAACTGATTCACTTTGCTGTACAGCAAAAACTAACACAACATTGTAAATCAACTATACCCCAATAAAATTTTTTTTTAAAGCAAATCAAAAGAAAAATCAAAACCATCCTTAGCCTGAGGGCTGTGGTTTGCCGACCCCTGGACTACATCAACCCCCCTTTCCCGTTGGGTAGCTGGTGTCTCTCAGTGATAACTTGGCCAGATGTCATTTCTTCCTGGCATCTTTGATGACCGAGCAGTCTCATCTCAGTATTTTAGACTCAAATGGATTTATTTTAAAACTCCAAATCAGGCTTAACTGAGAACTCAACTCCCCACTGCTGTGCAGGCGGACGGTGTCTGCAGCCCATAGCTGGTTGGAAAAATAGGGAAGGGTCTGCTCGTCAGACGCTCTGCCTTTTGTTCTCTCTTTCAACTCCATCTCCACATCCTCTTCAGGCTCGAAACACGCCAAGACTTACTCTCTGGCCCTCCTGGATGGAGCTCCCTGGGAGGGCACGGAGATTCTGGATACGTGACTGGCCCATCCTCCTAGGTTGGGAGGGGCTGTCCACGGCTTCTTCTGGGTGCTGGGTGCTTCTTGCCAATGCTGGTGGTGCTGATGAGGTGATGGTCTCTGCAGAGATGGTGCTCAAGGCTTTCTGGGGCTCCCGGCCGGCATCCGCAGTGCCATATGTAGCTAGGTCCCAAAACCCTCCTGAGGGCAGTGGTGTCTACCTCCAGCCCTGCCAACAATGCACACTCACAAACCCGGCTCTGGCTCCGGCCTCCATCACTCCCAGTTGCCTCCATTGTTCCTGCCCTCTGCTAACCCCAGTGCTCTGGGGTCTGTGTAGATCCCGGGGTCCTTCTGGACTCTCTGGGGGCAGGAGAATCAGTGTGGGGTAGGGTACCCCATCTTCCTCTCAGACACCCTCAGCCTCTGTCGCCTGGAGCCTTCCTGGCAAGGCCTCTGCCTTCGGAAACTTCTAGAGCAGAGGTAGGCACTGCTCTCGGGGGTCAGAGGAACCTGACAGGCACCCTCTTCTTCCCATGGTGGGGGAGGACCTGCATCAGACGCTTGTTCCCAGGCTGCCCCCGAGCTGGCTTCGGGTCTGCGGCTCGGTGAATATCTGTTCAGCCTGGGACCAGGCCACCAGCCTCCCTTCGCTGCAGACACTCCAGTATCCCGGAGTCCCGGACGCTCCCCTCCTCCGGATGCAGGGGAGGAGTCTTTCGGCATGAGCTCCGACCTCCATGCACCCTGTCCCACCTTCCCTCCCCGAGGCCTCCGGCACCTTCTGGCACTGCCAGTGGGTAGGATGGGCAGAACTCCAGGTGTTTGGTGGAAGGCAGTCTCTTCTTGAGTCCACAGGGAGGGACTGGTCCCCCGGCAGGTGGATTTCTGAACCCAGAATATGGGATCCTCAGAACCCCGTAGCCCCAGCTTTGGTGCCTCGGCTGCAACTGAGGAAAAATCGTACTTGGTCTCTTGTTTCCATCCATTGGTGCTCGCTCACTCCGGTGTGCCTGACCCCGCCTTCTTGAGCTGTTCTCCCCAGTGGTGATGGGGGGGTGCGGTCAGCGTATGCAGAGGGAAGGGCACCCCAGGCCCCCAAGCCTGGCTCTGCCACGTATTAACTGACAGATAATAATACCCCCTCAGCGATGCAATCTGAGGGTGAAATGAATAAATACTTGTGAAGAGTTTAAAACGATGCCTGGCACAAAGTGAGTGAATTCTAAAATTTGCTGTTAATCTCGTCACATTTATTAAGCCACCTCTCCTGAGCCTCAGCTCCTGGCTCTAACACGCCACGGTGGGATTCGAGGATTAGCTGAGAGGCAGCGCCCCAGCCCAGTAAATGTTACTTCCCTTCTACCTGCCTCGGCTTCTGCTATTGTCAGTTTAGCAAGCCAGGCCTCAGAGCAATAGGGTTTGTCTGGATGAGAGGGAGCTGCTGTCCCTGGAAGGCACTGTGCTAGGCAGGCCAAAGCAACATCGGCAGCAAAAGGACCAAGATCCATCTTTGCCTGACTGGAAGCGACAGGACAAAAGCATTATGGCGCCTTAGTGCCTTCCGTCCACTGAGATGAATCCTGGGCAGGGAGGCACGAGGCTTGAGTTCCATGGACTGTTGTACAATGTGTGGCAGGAGCCTGAGGCCTCTCTTGGCCGCCCTGTGTATTGAGAGAGGCAGGTGATGTGAGCCTCCATCTGATTCTGGCCGGTCACTCGCCCTCGACCCCATCCAGTGCCCATTCTCCCTCTCTCTCATTCTAATGCTCTCTCATCAGCCTTTCATCTTGATTACAGTTTTTGGGAGGGTTTTTGGGGTTTCTTCTTGCTCATGGCACCAGATTTTGTTATTCTCTGGCCCAGCATATTCATTCCTCCCAGAGGCACTTCTCTGCTCTGCCTGGAGAATGATGATGAAGTGACATCTCCATGGAAACAGATGTTGATCCCACAGTTGCTTAGCGGATGTACTGCAGGATGACGTAAGCCATGCTCTGGTTTCCTGAGGGGCTCGGTACCCTTTGATGTGTCCGTACTAATGGGGCTGGGGTTTCTTCCCTTGCTTCCACCCTTTTTATGTAAAAGTAAAAAGCAAAAAGAATGGGAAATGTACCTTCTTTAGGAGGAATGCTTTTGCAAGGAGAGCAAAGTGTTGGGAGTCAGAACTGGGGGTGAATCAGAGGTAAGATGATGAAGGTGACAGGTTTCTGTGGAGAAACAGGCTGGGGGAACCTTGGAAACTGTCCAGAAGGGGATGCTGCTGACTAAGGAACACTGAACTTTTCCACTCCAGTAAGGTGCTATAGACCTTTCACCTTGGACAGCCACTGCTCCCACCAGAGCAGCCCTGCTATTTGCCTGGGGCAACAGCACAAATAGAGGCCACACACCATGCTCTAAATACTTAAAATTATAAACCAAGTCAACAGATGGTTAAATAAAATATATTCTATCCTCTGACGTTGGCAACTGTACTAGCAGAATAATGCCCACCCCAAAGATGTCCATATCCTTGTCCCCAAAACCTGTAAATATGTAATGTGGCATTAAGGTTGTAGACAGAATTAAAGTTGCCAATCACCTGACTTTATGATTATACATTATATCCTGGATTATCTGTGCGGGTCTAATGTAATCCCCAGGGTCCTTAAAAATGAAAAAGAGGGGGGCAGAAGAGAAGGTCAGAGTGATGAGGTGTGAGAATACTCTACCAGCCGTTATTGGCTTTGGAGATGGAAGAGGCCACAGGCCAAGGAATGCTGGTGGCCTCTAGAAGCTGGAAAAGGCAAGGAAACAGATTCTCCCTTAGAGCTTCCAGAAAAGAATGCAGTCCTGTTGACACTCAGTGAGACTTCTGACCAACGCACGAACTCTAAGATAATAGGTCTGTGTGGATTTAAACCACTAAGGTTGTGGTAACTTACTATAGCAGCAATAGGAAACTAATATGGTAGTCGTGCCATGATGGCCATGGGGAGGGGCACAGACAGAGGAGGGCCATAGGGGGTCCTGCTAACTGGTATGGCCGGGAGAGGGGCCTTCTCCCCTGCATCTAAGGGCAGAACTGGTACTATCATAGGAGAAAAAAGAAAATCATTTCCTCCCGTTTCCCTTCTTCAGTAGCCCTTTCAAACCAAGACAAGACAAAGAAAAAGCCCAAACAAACCAAACTGGCCAAAACCTTCACCATAAAGCCAAAGCCAGCTCTCCCCTTGGCAGGAGGGAGGAGAGCAGCTCCTCTATGTTAGAGAAGATGGTGAGGCCTCAGGCCCTATTGGACGCCCTTGCTTATCTGACTTCACCACAAACTAGCCCCAACCTGGTTGTGCCTCAGGGTTTTCCCCTGCAAGATGGGACTCAGAAAGTACACCAAGTCAGGATGACTTCGCCTTTCTTTCCCCTCACCTCTCTTGCAGTTTAGTAAATTGTCTTGCTTAGCTCTGAGGGGTGTGTTCTGAACAGTCAAGAATCGCAAAGGAATTGGTGGTAAACATTCTCTCCTCTCTCTGTGGACGTCCCATGTCCTGCAGGTCCAGGGTGCATCCCACCTCCTCCAGGAAGCCCTCCCTGACCTCTGCCATCCATGCTCATTTGCATCCCTTTCACAGCCTTGTTTTCTTCTCTGTGAATAGTGACACATTCTGCATATTTAGTATAAACGCATCTGTTCGATGACTGTTTCACGCCTCTAATCCCAAACAGGTGAAGCACAACGCTAGGCACATCGCAGACCTTGCCAAATCATTGTTAGTCAGTTGACTATCAGTTAAAGTATTCAAGGCGCAGAACACCTGGTCACAAATTCAAATCAAAGCCTGAAATAATTTGTAACGCGTAGGTTTACCTGCTCTGCTGAGAGCCATGACTTAATTTGACTTCTTGCTTTTATAGCCTCCCAGACTCCTTCCCTGGGTCTACTTGAATATCTCCACGTAGACTCATCCTTGCTGCAGTCCCTGGGTGGACGCTTTCCTAAGATGGAGAGAATTTAAAGTTCAGTGGCTCAGGGGATTTGTCCTGGAGCCAGCCTGGCTAGTCCTTCTCTGGCCTTGATCTCAGGTCTACTAACAGGCTTTATTCTGAAGGCCACATCCTGCCTCCGGCTCCTGTTCTAGTTGCCTCTGAACACCCGGGGCCTCGACACCTGCCCGGCCCACATTCTGTTTCCTCTATGACTCACCCTGGATGGAGTCTGGGGTCCTGCTCCTGAGGCCCTGTGCCCCCTGTGTGACCTTCACGTGTCTCCTGCCGTAGGAATACCTACTGACATGCCTGCCAGGACGCCCATTCCGCACCTCTAGCCAGCTGCCCTGTCATAGCCACCTGCCTGTCCCATCTCCTCTGTACACACTGTGGCTTCCCAACAGGATTGACTACCCTCCTGCCTGCTCTAGGTCTGCCCCCTCAAACCTCACCTTACCTGGTGCCGGTATAGCCTTCAGGTACAGTCTCTTCCTTGCTTAGCTCTGGCTTACATCTTTATTCATTTATTCATCCACGTAGCCACTCACTCATCCAGCAAATATGTGCTGAAAGCCCGCTCCGTGGCAGGCAGTGTGCTGGAGGTTGGACTCTGTGCTCCAAGACCTCACCAGCCTCTGAGCCCGAGGCTTCACACGATGCCCCTCCCTGACGTTCCACGTGGGGAAATTCCCTTGAATGATGGGTCTGATTGTGGCCACCTGCAGTGCTGTTAATAACAATTAAATTGATAACACAAGGCAGAACAAGAGAGATTAGATTACACTTCTAATCCTGATAGAATTGTTTGGTATAGTAAGAACTCATAGTAATAAACAAACTAAGCCATACGAGTTACGGTTAATTTTTAGTTTTTTAATTTAACATGTGCCACAAGTCTTTCAAGAAGTCCTGGTTGAGACCTCTTTACATCCAGGAGTCCGAGAGGAATTGTCTTTCGTCAGTTATAGTTCAAGACAGCCTGGTGATCCGTGTGAGTGACAGTGAGACAGCTGGGCCCGTTTCATAGTGGACTCAGTGCTAAGACATTATTGTTCCTCTACTGTGAAGTCAAACTAGAAATCTGAGCACTAAACATTTTAATACTAAAAGTGTGGCACTAATTACACACTTAAAATTTCATATTTCTTTTTGCATCCTGAAGGGTATCTATAAGGGCAATATTGGGCTTCAGCTCAGTGTTTAACACTTGGCCATTCTACCTCTGGCCAAGATGAGTATTCGCCACAGCTCTAAAAGGATTCCACTGAAGCTTTTATATTTCTTTCCTCCAGATATTTTATCCCAGTTAAAAATAGCATCTCACGCCAGAGCTGAAAACAGGTTTCTCCTCTCTTCCCTTCCTCACTCACTCTGGTTCTCAGCCTCCTCCTGAATCATGGTGGTGGAGCTAGTTCACTGAGATGTCCTGGAGATGCAAGGCAAGAAATCCCACATTGCCTCTGGGGAAACAGTGTCAGCCGGTGCCTGTCCCACTGGTGTCTAACCAGCCCAGGTCAGGTGCTTTTAAACCAGATGGTGCTGCCTCTTTCCCCCTCCCAGCCTTCTTCCAGTGAAGAGGAAGGACCCCAGGTTTTGTCCTGGTTGCAGGAAGCCTGGAGTCGCTCTCCAGTCGCTATTTAGCCATCCAGAGCAGATCCGGAGCCCCGCACCCCACTCCATGCTCTGGGTGGAGTCTGAATGGTCGTGGAACGGTCCATATCGTGTCTGAAAGGAGGCAGAAGAGTGGGCAGCAACAGCACCCCACGCTGATGGCAAACACCTGCAGCTCTAAGAGCTCAGCATCCCCACAGAATCACAGTGAACAGGTGGTCCATATTTTCAAGTCAGCCCGGCTTTCAAACGTCGGGTCACTTGCCTGATGAGTTCACGGCATCTCTGTGAGCCAGACCCCTTTTTCATCTGGGGACCAGAAAAAGTCACAACAGCCAGCAGAGTCACCTTACTGGCTGAGTAAGGACACAGGTCCCTGAGCTGGCTGGCACTGTAACGCCATCAATGACATTCTCTCTACCCTGGGAACCTCCTACGGGAACTTGTACATTACCCCTGTGGCCACACGCATATTCCCTGCCTTCACTATAACTTCCATCTTGTCCCATTTTTTTTGTTTGTTTGCGGTACGTGGGCCTCTCACTGTTGTGGCCTCTCCCGTTGCGGAGCACAGGCTCCGGACGCGCAGGTTGAGCGGCCATGGCTCACGGGCCCAGCCGCTCCGTGGCACGTGGGATCATCCCGGACCGGGGCACGAACCCACGTCCCCTGCATCAGCAGGCGGATTCTCAACCACTGCGCCACCAGGGAAGCCCCCCATCTTGTCCCATTTTTGAGAGCAGTTTGCTGTGTTTGTCTGCCCAGTGGGCTGCCTTTGTTATAGGTTATAAGCAGTTTCTTTCCAGAGTTTCAAAGCTTCCTTTTTCCTTTGGGATTACATTTTATATTTTCCATGCAATTTGCCTTTCTGGGGGAATGTTCTTGAGGATGAGTAACTTTGGTTTGCCCAGATGGTCTTCCTTTCAACGACTTTCCATATTTTAAGGATCCCTTATTCTTACATTTTTTTCAAAGTGGTGTGTTTGATTTTAGGCCAAGACACTGCTTTTTACTGCAAATTCCTGCCCGTATGCTATTGTTTCATCCTTTGAGGTGACTAGGTGAAATCTGCCGTTAGCTGAGATCATCAGGGCACCGTTTCTCAAAGTAAGATCTGTGTCCACCATCAGTGTGTTCCCTAAAAATGCAGACTGCTGGGTCTGGTTGCAAACACATTGACTAAAAATGTGGGTGGGGCAGGAGGAGGCCCCGGAATCCGCATTTTCCCACAATTGCAGCAGGTGATACTTGTACACTGTAGAGTGTGAGAACAGCCATTCCAGCTGAAGGAGTGAGCTTCCTAGATGTCCTCGGAGGCTGCTTTTCACTGCACATCTCCTCAATCCACGGGACCATGCTGTCAGAAGGACCCCTGTGTTGGGTTTTCTTGCCTGCCCTTGTCGCTTTCAGTGACCTTCATATTGTTCAGAATCCTGATGGCCATTCTGAAGGCAAGCTGTACTACCTTAGTTGGACTCCATGGAGATGAATCTGGCCACAGTGCCTAGGATGGGGCTGGGTGGGCAGAAGAAAGATCGGTGCTTCCCCACATTTCCCACGTGGAAGCAACATAAAAAAATGATGGCATTTGAATTGCACACCGAGATTAACAGACGAGACTTCCTGAGGCTGCAAGATGCTGGTCTAGAGGCTGCAGCCTCCACAAGCCTGGTCTGGCCACCCCGAGGGCTGAGGAGATGGAACTCTCAGCACACCTGTTGCCCATTTGTCTGGAGCCCTGCATAGATGTCTGTTGCTCTCCTCCAGATAAGAAACGGATGATGGCTGGTAGGAATAGAGAGGCGGGGATGAAGCAGCAGATGTTGAGGGTGGGAATTTTAGACTTAACCGATTAGGGACTTCCCTGGTGGCGCAGTGATTAAGAATCCACCTGCCAATGCAGGGGACACAGGCTCGATCCCTGTGGAAGATCCCACATGCCGCAGAGCAACTCAGCCCATGCACCACGACTACTGAGCTTGTGCTCTAGAGCCCGCAAGCCATGACTACTGAGCCCTCATGCCACAACTACTGAAGCCCACGTGCCTAGAGCCCGTGCTCTGCAACAAGAGAAGCCACCGCAATGAGAAGGCCACGCACGGCAAGGAAGAGTAGCTCCTGCTCGCCGCAACTAGAGAAAGCCTGCGCGCAGCAACGAAGACCCAACGCAGCCAAAAATAAATAAATAAAATAAAATAAATTTTAAAAAGCCCAACCAATTAAATGGGGGGGGGGCGGAGATAGAAGGGAAGGCATCAGAAGGCTGTGAGTTCTGAGCCCAGAGGGAAGTGAGGACTTGGACAGAGTAAAGACAGAGCCCGGTCTTATTGCTGCGGGAGCTGTTCCTTTACTTCTCACCTCTCTCCTCCGTGTCCTGGCTGAAACTACATGCTCTTCTCTGGTCATCTGTTCCACGGGCTCCTAAGGTAAACTGGAAGAGAGCGATGCTCTAGGTGATGGAGCGGACCGTGGCTTTCTCCTCCCCAGCCCCTTCTCTCCTACCAATAATGAGTGAGGGGAGTAGCTTGCATTTCCCATTTTATTCCTTGGTCGAGTAAGGCACACACAAGCTATGTACCTTGTTCCATGACTTGCCAGGGCTGAGGCGGGGAGTTTATCTCTGGCCTTTTTCATTTCTAAATCAATGTTTTGTGTGTTTTTGCAATCACCACTGACACCGCCATCTCAGCACATTGACTGATGACACATTTGTTCTTTATATTCAGGCTCAGGGGCTCCTAGGCTGCACCCAAGGCTCCCGGTGTGAGCAGAGCACTCTGACTCTCTGCAGACCCAAGTCCCGGGGTCTTTTGTGCTCCAACACATCACCAAATTCTTTAGTTCACAGTGCAACACCCTCTGTGACTTGCATCCCCAAATCCACTTGCTGGTCCTTAATGGCAATGATATGCGGGGTCAGTTTCCAGACAGGTCAGACCCAAGAGACAACTTGGCTTTAAACCCAGGGGTGGATTATGTTTTATGGAGCCTGAAGTCTATATAATTTTGGAGAGTGTCTTTAGGAAAAACAAAAGAAACATATACTACTTATGCATAATTCACAGAAAACGTGGGACTGTGCATTTGAGGGGCCCTGGAGATTACGCTCCCTTAGCTCCCCAGTCACCTGCCTCTGCTCAGGGCTGCCGATGGCAGGCAAAACCTTGGGTCGCTTTTCCCTTCTGCTCTCATCTTGCCTTGCGGAAGTGCAAAATCACAGTATCCTTGCATTTGAAAAAGGCAGTGTCATCCCAAGGCCCCAGAGGCCCCATTATAAATGTCAAGCTAATTATTGGATGATGAGATAATAGCTACAGTGTGTGCTGTCTGGGTCAGCTGCTGCTGCTGCTACCAAAATACCCCGCGGATGCCAAGTGACATATTTGCAAAGATGGGAAGGACTAAACGCTTCAGGCCTGGATGGTGAAAACAAGCTCCCAGGTCGCCTCTGGCAGGGAGACACCTCCGAGGTAGAGGATGGGCAGCGGGGTGGCTGGAAGAAGCTGTGGCAGACGAAAATCTCTTTCCTGGGGAGAAGGTAGCAGCAGAATTTCCTGAGCCTGCGAAGCTCTTTACAGGCATTATTTCTTTTCATCCCCCAACCAGCCTTTTAAGGTGGGAGCTATTGTTATCACTCACCGCTAATTAAAAGAACAACTGATGGGCTTCCCTGGTGGCGCAGTGGTTGAGAGTCCGCCTGCCGAGGCAGGGGTTCACGGGTTCGTGCCCCGATCCGGGAAGGTCCCACATGCCGCGGACCGGCTGGGCCCGTGAGCCATGGCCGCTGAGCCTGTGCGTCCGGAGCCTGTGCTCTGCAACGGGAGAGGCCACAACAGTGAGAGGCCCGCGTACCGCAAAAAGCAAAAAAACAAAAGAAAAACTGAGGCCACACCACACAGCTAGGAGGTGGTGGAACCAGTATTTGAGCCCAGAACTCATGGGGATGACCACCCTGGGCTACGATCTCCTCTCTCTCCTCTTTTTTGTTTTTTTTTTCCCCACATACACGGGAGGCTTGTGTTTATAAATGACACAAGACCTGCCCACAGGACTTCCCATGGGCAGGACGGTATGAGCAGTTCTGCGGCCAGCAAGGTGAGTCCGTGGCGCTGCCCCTCAGGTCCCCAGTGAGCGCTTACGTTGGGTTGATGATTTGCGGATGCACTCTGTGGAAACGTAGGCACTCCACGGAGGTTGCCAGGAAGGAAGGGGTGGGAGGGGAGAGAAGGAGGGCGTCTGATGGGGAGTGATGGGTGGAGCGGTCAGGCAGCTGCAAGAAATGCCCACTTCCAATTCCAGCCAGAGCAGCAGCACGCCACCTTCACCTCACGGGCTGGGCTGGGCTTCCTGATAAACTTTGTGTTTGAGCGAAGGTATCTTCACCCCCAAAATGTTACAGGACCACATGAGTCCTCCCAGCCCTGCACCCACCACACTGGCTGTTTGGGTGGGAGGATCTCACCAGGTTCTGCAGGGAAAGCAGATCCCGACCGTCTCTGTTCAGGCAATCCAGTGAGGCTTATGAACCCTCCCCTGAGCAACATTTTCAAATGCATTCGAGAGAAAACATAAGATTACAAAGGAAACCAACTACACTGAAATACAGTTATCAAAAGATTTTTTAAAACATCAAATTTGCGATCTAGTACCGCAGGTGCTTCTTTAACACGTTCAGCAAGATCCAGTAACAGGGCTGTCAACTAGCATAATTCCCAAGCCGTGATGAGCGTAAACAATAATCGAAGATATCTGCAACCAGTACGCTGTGATGGGAAGATGGGATTTTACTGGTGGCAAATCACAGACGCAGCTACAACATCTGAGGTCCTCTGCCTACACTCACAACAGCAGAAAATGCTAAATTCTGGCCGAAGGTTAGCGAAAATAAAGGTGTAAAATTTTTTCCCATCCAAGTGTCCAGATCCTTTGAATTCTGTCCGTGGGCCCCCCAGCCCCTCATGGAAATCCATCAGCACAGCGCATGTCAGACACCTCAGTTTGTAGCCCTAATTATCAGTGTTGGGGTGCTTTTGTGGAGCAGCTGGCACAACGGCCTGGCTCGGTGGAGCTCTTTGGGGCTCGTTCTCTGCTCTAAGTCCTGGCGACCATCAGGGCGGGGGGCGGAGGAGGGGAGGGGCGGCATTCCTCCACATCTCTGCTCACTGGGTTGTGATCAGGTGCCTCTGGCCCTGAGACTGTCCTTTAACTGTCCCTCCGCCAAGGAAAGCTGCAAAAGGAGGCCCGCAGCGTCCCATCCTGGGTCCAAGGGCTTTATCCATTGCCCCATGACCAGAACACTCACTCCTGACCCAGCCTGTCCTCATGCGCACACACTGCAAGCTCACTCCCAAGAGGGAGACTCCAGAAGGATCCATCGGGTAGCTCGCTCTGCTGTGTCAAAATAACAGACCGTCTCGGCTGCAAAGACATGGGATTAGGCAGCCTTCACAGAGCTATTTTGGGATGAGCGGTTTCTTTTCTCTCCCTCTGATGCTTTGTTTTCTGGCTCACTCACAGAATGCCACGGGGGTCACGGGAGCCGAGGAGAGGGTGGCGCTTTCTCCCCGGCACCTATGGTGGAGCGCGGTGGGTGTAGGGCACAGGGCTCAGCATGCCTCCCCTACTTCTCGGGAAGGAACTGCTAGTTGTTTGCAACGTCTCAGAAACCCCAGAGCAGTGTCCACTCACCTCTCAGGTGGCCCCGTGTTTTGGGGGGCTCAGGCTGGAAGATGGAAAAGGGCAGGGCGGGGGGCCTGGATGAGCCTGGACTGAACCAAGAATGTCAGAGCTGGAAGGGACCCCGCAGAGCATGCAGCCCACCCTCCTCATTGCCCAGATAAGGAACCTAAAGCCAGGTCCCAGGGGTCAGGGGCAGAGCCAACACTGGCAGCCCTCAGGCCTCAGCTGGCCTGAGCCTCGGGCGGATCTCGCTCTTGAGGGCTCGGTGAACCCCCTGGACTGTGCAGTAGCTCCTGCCACCAAGTCTCTACACAAGAGTACACAGATCTCCTGCCTGCAGACTTGCCGTGTCTCACCTGCCCCTGCCGAGCTGGAGTGATGCATCTTCCTGCCTTGGTGCTGGAGGTGCGTCCCATCCCTGCCCCAGCACCACCCAGAGCTGGTGCCGCTCCCAAGGGTGGCTTTGCCTGAACTGGGCTTGGGGATGAGGGTGGGACCACATCTTGCTCTTTGAACCCCCAGTGCCGGCCACAAACCTGAGGGTCAAAGCACGTGTTCAGAAGATATTTCCTGACCGACTTTATTAGGCACCAGCTGTGTACCCTGCACTCTGCACCGTCCAAAGCATAAATGCTCTTAGCCTTTGGCAACTTTATAAGCCAGGAGGAGAAACAAGATACCAACCCTGCCTGGCGGGAGAGGAGCTCACTGAATTGGACACACGAATAAGCAGGATTTGAGGAAACAGGAGAGCAACGAAATGCAAGTACAGTTTCTACTACCTCCAAAGTGAAGCGTGCCCACTGATTCGGTTATTTGAATGCACGGTCACCATGTTGGTCTTCTATTTATATTTATTTTTAGCTTTTTACTTTGCTGTGTTTATATTTTTTGAAAGTTTGAATGTGCATCGTGTATTTGTGATTTATTATACAAATGAATTAATTCATGCCATATGATTTAGAAATAAATACACATTTATTGGAGGGCATGCTGAAAGATGTTTTACTGATAAGGGTATTGGATTTAAATGGGTTTAAACTGTGCTGGGTGACAGCCTTCTGGTGAAGGGAGAATCACGAGGGGGGTCTGCACCCCCTTCCCCGACCCCGCTCAGCACTCTCACTTCTTCCCAGAAGATGAGGCGTGCCATCTGAGCTCTGGACTAGCCATCTGCTGCTCCAGCCCCTGTCGCCCGGAGCCATCACCCCCCAGGCCTGGGCAGTGAGGGGACGGGGCTCTCAGTCTGCCCTGCCCCCCTCACGAGGGCCTCAGCCCTGCCTCCGGGGAGAGGTGCTCCATTGCTGGAATGGGTCTCGGCCCCAGCCGACCTGGGAGAGCAGTTCCGACGTGGGGAATGTGGATGGAATGATTTTCTGTTCAGCTTTCCCAACAAAAACCACTTGGAATTTATGTCCCTGCACATACCGTTCCACGTTTCTGCTCGCATTCTTCCCCCTGCTGCCTAGAAGCCTTTAAATTTGCAAACAGCCTTGCTTCGGCATTTGGGAGGTCAGGGCCATCCATCACCCCCGTGTTTTATTTCCACAGGGATTCTTGAAGTCCCCACGGAGAGCCAGGCTTGGGGACGGGTACCCGCGATTCTAGAGAAAGACGACCGGAATGGGAACAGGGCAGAGACCCTTTTTTTAGGACCTCATTTTAAACTTTGTTCCAGGTACCAGGCTGGGTACTTCGTAATGTAATTGGTCCTCCCGGCAGACTTGGGAGGTACAGATTATCATCTGTAAAATGAGGAAGTTGAGGTGTGGTAGGCTAACATTCCCTGCCTCTGCCTGGGATGTCCATGCTCTAAACCACAAAACCTGTGACTAGGTTCCCATATATGGCAAAGGGGCTTTGCATATGTGATTAAGGATCTGGGGATGGGGAGACTGTCCTGGATTACCCAGAGGGACACAATGTCATCCCAAGTACCCTTATGAGAGGGAGGCAGGAGGGCCAGAGTCAGAAAGATGCAGTGATGGAAGCAGTGGTCCAAGTGATGCAGGGCTCAAGCCAAGGAATGCAGGAAGCCTCTAGATGCTGGAAAAGGCAAGGAACTGGATTCTCCCTTGGAGCCAGAAGGAGCACAGCCCTGCAGACACCTTGATTGTAACCCAGTGAGACTGATTTTGCCACCTTTCCTCAGAACTGTAAGGTGAAAAGTTTGTGCTGTTTAAGGAGCTAAGTTTGTGGTCGTTTGTTTCGGCAGCAATAAGAAACTAATACACAAGGCATTACTTTTCCCAAGGCCACAGAGCTGGGGAGTGGCAGAGGTGGGATTTGAACCCAGGTTGGTCTGACTCCACGGGTCCAAAAGATGTTAAGAAACTTTTCAATGGAGCTCAGAGCTGATAAGCGGAAGGTGCTATTGCTTGGCCAGGTAAGAGAGGTGTCCCAGGCCCGTGGCAGAGTTGGAGGGACAGATGCACTGGACGGAGGGGTCCAGGCTGAGTCAGGAGGTGAGGGGAGTATTAGGTACCGAGAAGCTCACAAGTGCAAAATGGCTCTATCCTTCCTCCTCGAGGACCCACGATGATCTGACAACCCTCTGTTCCTGCAGGGCTTAGGACACAGGTTCTGCCCCTTCAGTGACCGCAGCTGGCCGAGGCTTCTGCCAACAGACAGGGCAGGGCTGGGCTGGGGGCGGGGCAGCAGGGCTTCTACCCTCTTATATGTGGAGGCAGAGTGGTCTCCCATGACACTCTCAGAAGAGGCCATGCCCAGCTCTGCCATGACCAACCATGGGACCCTGGATTAATCACTGAATCACTCCTGTCTTCAGTCTCCCCATCTAAAAAATAGGGTGACGATACCTACCTCATAGGGCCGCTGGAAGAATTGATTGCACGTGGGTCTAAGGGGAGCTGAGTCTCAGCTGGCATGCAGAGCTGTGGTGGTGACCGTACCTCCCCTTTGTCAAGGGCTGGTAGGTGCCTCTGCTCTACTGGTGGCCAAATGATTTTAATGGCACCCTTGTGTCCAAGTCATGGGTCCTTAGCTCCAGCTTCAGCCACCACAGCTGGTGGATATGAGCCCGTGGGGCTGCCCTCCCGTTCTGAGCTTTCACTCCCCTGTAACAGAGAGAGAAGTGATCTCTCAAGCTCTTCCCTGTGGGGGACATCTGGCGACTTAGCGCCTCTGGCCAGCAGCCCTTGAGGGGCACCTTTGCTCCTGCTACCCTTCCCCTTGTCCAGAATGCTGGGGGATGCTGGGCACAGACCTCCCATCTCGCTCTCCGTCCTGATCGTTGTGGGGCGCACCGGTGTGGGGGTGGGGACGGGGGACAGAGGGGCAGCAGGACAGAGCCAGCAGTGGCAGGCTCTTCAAGTGATTCTTCCCGGATTTGTTTTGAAAGTTTCATTCGGTGACACATCTACCCATGTCGCTATATTTATCTGTGAGAGAGGCAGGATATTTTTGAACGGATGTAATTTCTGGCTCTTTCCCTCCAAGAAAAAAAAAAAGTTTCTCATTCCTATTCATGTCTTCCTGCCTCTGCTCCTGCCTCTTCCACACTTCTGTATAAACACACCCATGCACACACACACGCACACAGCAAGGCAGACCTTTGGTTCAACAACTGCTATTCTGAGACTCTGTAGCTGACTCAGGCCTAGGTAACGTGATGGATAAACAGACAGAAAGGCGGATAGACTGAGAGAATTGAGAGGAATTGAATAAATGACCAAACCCACAGCGAAGAAATTGTGGGTTTGGGTGCTTATTTTTTTTTCTCTTGCAACTTCACTGAACACATGCTTAATAGGAGGAAAACTGACTGAGGGCAAGAGAGAAGGCCCCAGGGGGCACCAGCCAGGGGCTGCAATGAGCAGTTTGCTCTCTGACTTTGATGGAGTTGCCAAGAAGACAGACCAGGCTCACAGCTGACCCAAAGCTGAGTGCGGGTGTGAGAGACCCGAAGCCAAGTTCAGGATGGCAGGGCAAGCTTGAGGAGCAATAAGGTGAACGATTGCAAGGATGCACACCCTCAGCTCTGCATTCACATGAAAATAACCAGCAACCTGCAAATCTCTCCAGGAAGTAAATCAGGGAGGTAGGAGATGGGGAAACAGGACTCAGGCCTCTGATTCCGGGTGTGAGTGTCAGGCAGCCAAAGTCATGGAGATTTCCTTCTATGTTCCTTCTAGAAGCTTTACAATTTTAGGTATTACGTTTAGGTACATTTAGAGTCATCTTGAGGTAATTTTTGTATAGGGTGGGACCTATGGCTTAAGGTTTGCTTTTTACTTTTTTTGCCTATAGATATTCAATTGTTTTAGCATCATTTATTTAAAAGAGCATCCTTTCTCCATTGAATTGCCTTTGTACTTTTGTGAAAAATCAGTTGACTAAATATGTGGATCTTGGAAATTCCCTGGTGGTCCAGTGGTTAAGACTCTGCACTTCCACTGCAGGTGGCATGGGTTCAATCCCTGGTCAGGGAACTAATATCCCACATGTTGCATGGCGTGGCCCAAAAAAAGAAAAATAAAAATGTGGATCTATTTCTGGATTCTTTCTTCTGTACTACTGATTGATGTATATATATATATATATTACACATAAAAATATATTTTATATTAAATATATATTACATAAGATACATTTTTTCCAGAAGTATACATACATATAAAATATGTATCATATATTTATTTGTATATATTTAATATATTTATACTTATGAACAGTAATATAAATACATTATTATTATACAGTATTATTATTAATATTTATATTTTACTCCAAAACCACACCAACCTCACTACCGTAGCTTCATAGATAGTTTAGTAAGTCTTGAAATCAGATAAGTCAGTTCCTCCAACTTTCCTCTTTTTGGAAATTGGTTTCGCTCTTCAAGCTCCTTTGCCTTCCCATATAAATGTTGGCAGTAGCCCGTCAATTTCTATTAACAATTTTTGCAGGGAGTTTTATTGGACTGCAGCACACAGATCATCTCGGGGTGAACTGACACAATAACAAGCCCTCACTTTAGGGCTTCTCTTTGCACCTTTGCTCCCTCTTAGGGAACATTTCTCTTCCTGCCCTCGATCATCCCCCAGCGATGGACTGCTGTTAGCTGTTACTCAACACTTGCTAGACTGTGGTTGGGATGGAGTGGGGGTCGGGAGGCAGCCTCTGCTGTTCTGCTTCAGTTTCAGTCTTAGGCAGGTGCTGTGTCTTGGATGGGGGACAGTTCAGTGATTCTGTCCCTCCCCCATCAGTAGGGGACTTACTGGTCTGCAGGTAGTTTTGCCCCTCACCCCCAGGGTAGAGCGTTTTACTCTTCTCCCAGCTGCCATGGATCCTGTGCCCTAAGGACAACATGGTTGGCTGCCCTTTCCCCAATGGTTATATATTTTTTCCATAAGGGATACGGAGAGAAGGATCTGGGTGGAAATTCATCCTTTTCTAGAAGCACTGTTCCCCCTCCCCAGACCTGAACCAAGAGAGAGGTCTTCCCAGGTCTCTTAACCTCCCCCGCTCTTTCTTGTGAGCATCCAGTGTGTTCCATGGAGAAGAGCCTGCAGGTGGGTGTGGATTTCCCTGAAGTCTGCAGCTCCCAAGGGGGCTATACATTCACACAGGCCCCACATGTGGCCTTTAGTAGTTCATTAAGAAGTTTGGTTGGATTCTTCTTTCCTTCTTGTATGCCATCCAACATCTGTAACAGGTAAGCAAGGACCTGTGATCCATCTCTCCTTGGAGGTGTCTATTATGTCTTAGATTTCAGCTTAGTTTTTTGCCTTCCCTCTCAGTTCTCTGATGAGTTCAAGAAAAGGGGTCCTTTTGTAAATGATTTGGCATTTTGGGGGGTAAGGGTGAGAGTAATGCTTTCTGCAGAGTTCTACACCCTAAGTGGGAGCCAAAACTCCAACAGCCTTTTGCATTTAAAAGTCTAAAAGCTGGGACTTCCCTGGTGGAGCCGTGGTTAAGAATCCGCCTGCCGATGCAGGGGACACAGGTTCGAGCCCTGGTCCGGGAAGATCCCACATGCCACGGAGCAACTAAGCCCACATGCCACAACTACTGAGCCCTGCGCTCTAGAGCCCATGAGCCACAACTGCTGAGCCCACGTGCCGCAGCTACTGAAGCCCGCGCGCCTACAGCCCGTGCTCCGCAACAAGAGAAGCCACTGCAATGAGAAGCCCGCGCAACGCAACGAAGAGTAGCCCCCACTCGCGGCAGCTAGAGAAAGCCCGTGCACAGCAACAAAGACCCAACGCAGCCAAAAAAATAATAATAAATAAAAATTTAAAAGTCTAGAGGCTTACTTTATTGAGCAATGTTAGAAAATCTTTAAAAATAGAATTTGTATCTTGACTTTGGATTCTTAGAGAGTACAAATCACTCTATGCATAGTTAAAGCAGGAGACTAATAAAGGTCTTCATTTTTGTCTCATGCGACTAGTTTTCTTTTTGTTCATACATATATATTTTTAAATTTAAGTGTTGGATAGGATATACTATCACATGGTTCAAAATTGAAAAGGCTATACATAAAAATCTCCCTCCTATTCCTATTCCCCCACCACCTAGTTCTCTCTACAGGAAGCTGGTGTTACAGGTTTCTTGTTACCCTTTCAGAACTATTTTATGCAACTATAAGAAAATACCTCTATTCTTTCCCCACTGATTTTTATACAGATGGTAGCATACTCTACACACTGTTCTACTGCCTTGTTATTTCACCTAGCAATGTATGTTTTGGAGATCTTTTTCTGCTCTTTTCTCATTTTAGTGGCTACGGAGGACCCCACTGTATGGGCTACCATTTCTTTAGTCATTCCCCATTGATGGACACCTAGTTATTTACTGCCTTTTACATTGTTTACAAACAGTGTTGTAAGGTCATTTATCTTCTTGGCAGAGATGAGCTGTAGCATAAATTCCTGCTCATGGAATTTCTGGGTCTCAGGATATGTGTATTTATATTATAGATATTGCCAAATCTATATCACATTAAGCTTATCTACAATGCGTAAGAGTGGCTGTTTCTTACACCTTTGCCAAAACAGAGAGCCTTCCCATCCTTTTGGATCTTTGCCAATATGATCAAGCAAAAATAGTATCTTACTGCAGTTTTATTTTTATTTTTAAATTTTAAAATTTTTACTTATTTTTTTATACAGCAGGTTCTTATTAGTTATCTGTTTTATACGTATTAGTGAATACATGTCAATCTCAGTCTCCCAATTCATCCCACCACCACCACCACTTCCCCACTTGGTGTCCATATGTTTGTTCTTTACACCTGTGTTTCTATTCTGCCCTGCAAACCATTTCATCTGTACCATTTTTCTAGGTTCCACATATATTCGTTAATATATGATACTTGATTTTCTCTTTCTGACTTACTTCATTCCGTATGACAGTCTCTAGATCCATCCACGTCTCTACAAATGTCCCAATTTCATTCCTTTTTATGGCTGAGTAATATTCCATTGTATATATGTACCACATCTTCTTTGTCCATTTGTCTGTCGATGGGCATTTAGGTTGCTTCCGTATCCTGGCTATTGTAAATAGTGCTGCAATGAACATCGGGGTGCATGTGTCTTTTTGAATTATGGTTTTCTCTGGGTATATGTCCAGTAGTGGGATTGCTGGGTCATATGGCAATTCTATTTTTAGTTTTTTAAGGAACCTCCATACTGTTCTCCATAGTGGCTGTATCAATTTATATTCCCACCAACAGTGTAAGAGGGTTCCCTTTTCTCCACATCCTCTCCAGCATTTGTTGTTTGTAAATTTTCTGATGCTGCCCATTCTAACTGGTGTGAGGTGATACCTCATTGTAGTTGTGATATGCATTTCTCTAATAATTAGTGATCTTGAGCAGCTTTTCATGTGCTTCTTGGCCACCTGTATGTGTTCTTTGGAGAAATGTCTATTTAGCTCTTCTGCCCATTTTGCAAAGGGTTGTTTGTTTTTTTAATATTGAGCTGCATGAGCTGTTTATATATTTTGGAGATTAATCCTTTGTCTGTTGATTCATTTGCAAATATTTTCTCCCATTCTGAGGGTTGTCTTTTCATCTTGTTTGTAGTTTCCTTTGCTTTGCAAAAGTTTTAAGTTTCATTAGGTTCTATTTGTTTACTTTTGTTTTTATTTCCATTATTCTAGGAGGTGGATCAAAAAAGATCTTGCTGTGATTTATGTCAAAGAGTGTTCTTCCTATGTTTTCCTCTAAGAGTCTTATAGTGTCCAGTCTTACATTTAGGTCTGTAATCCATTCTGAGTTTATTTTTGTGTATGGTGTTAGGGAGTGTTCTAATTTCATTCTTTTACATGAAGCTGTCCAGTTTTCTCAGCACCACTTATTGAAGAGACTGTCTTTTCTCCATTGTATAGACTTACCCCTTTGTCATAGACTAGTTGACCATAGGTACGTGGGTTTATCTCTGGGCTTTCTATCCTGTTCCATTGATCTATATTTCTGTTTTTGTACCAGTACCATACTGTCTTGATTACTGTAGCTTTGTAGTATAGTCCAAAGTCAGGGAGTCTGATTCCTCCAGCTCCGTTTTGTTCCCTCAAGACTGCTGTGGCTATTCAGGGTCTTTTGTGTCTCCATACAAATTTTAAGATTTTTTGTTCTAGTTCTGAAAAAATTTCACTAGTAATTTGATAGGAATTGCATTGCATCTGTAGATTGCTTTGGGTAGTATAGTCATTTTCACAATATTGATTATTCCAATCCAAGAATATGGTATATCTCTCCAACTGTGTGTATCACCTTTGATTTCTTTAATCAGTAGGTAGGTTTATTCCTAGGTATTTTATTCTTTTTGTTGAAATGGTGAATGGGAGTGTTTCCTTAATTTCTCTTTCTGAACTTTCAATATTTCTTTCCTTCTACTAACTTTGGATTTTATTTGTTCTTCTTTCTCTAGTTCCTTTAGGTGTAAGGTTAGATCATTTATTTGAGATATTTCTTGTTTCTTGAGATAGGATTGCATTGCTATAAACTTCCCTCTTAGAACTGCTTTTGCTGCATCCCATAGGTTTTGGATCATTGTGTTTTCGTTGTCATTTGTCTCTAGGTATTTTTTGGTTTCCTCTTTGATTTCTTCAGTGATCTCGTGGTTATTTAGTAACGTATTGTTTAGCCTCCATGTGTTTGTGTTTTTAACGGCTTTTTCCTTGTAATTGATTTCTAATCTCATAGCACTTTGTTCAGAAAAGATGCTTGATATGACTTCACTCTAATGCAAATGTGGTTGCATTTAATGTTGTCCTACAGGTCTCTTAGGCTGTCTTCATTTCTTTTCATTCTTTTTTCTTTATTCTGTTCCACAGCAGTGAATTCCACCATTCTGTCTTCCAGGTCACTTATCTGTTCTTCTGCCTCAGTTATTCTGCTACTGATTCCTTCTAGTGTAGTTTTCATTTCAGTTATTGTATTGTTCATCTCTGTTTGTTTGGTCTTTAATTCTTCTAGGTCTTTGTTAAACTTTTCTTGCATCTTCTCAATCTTTGCCTCCATTCTTTTTCCGAGGTCCTGGCTCATCTTCACTACCATTATTCTGAATTCTTTTTATGGAATGTTGCCTATCTCCACTTTATTTAGTTGTTTTTCTGGGGTTTGGTCTTGTTCCTTCATCTGGTACATAGCCCTCTGCCTTTTCATTTTGTCTATCTTTCTGTGAATGTGGTTTTCCTTCCATAGGCTGCAGAATTGTAGTTCTTCTTGCTTCTGCTGTCTGCCCTCTTTCTGGAAACAAAATCAATGATGTCATCTGCCTTCCAGTGGAATGAATACTTTGTGATGTACTGGTGTTGCCTACGTGCAAAGTACCTGGGATGAGACCATATCAGAGTTTTTGGACGTGCTTACTGTATCACTTCTTTCTGCGTGGTACTGGCTGACTAGCAGTCTCAGAGCTTAGGTGTGGCTCCTGAAGAGAAGTTAGGGTTCAGAGAAGGTCTACAGCAACTGTCTGATGTGATAGGTCGTACTCTCAGTGCAGTTTTAATTTGCATCTGTCTTAGTAAGAGTTAAGCTGGATGACCTTACACTGGTGACAGAGACATTTTAGTTTCCCTTTCTGTCCTCCTGTGAGGGTGGGGGGAGGGGTGGGATTGAGCCCTCATGTCTCCTCCAGATCCAGCCAAGCCATCTGTCTTCACTATTTTACCTGTACTGGGGTTCTGCATGAGGTTTGATGATGAGCAAAGTGTTTCTGTTATGTTAAAAGTTAGCAAAGTATTGATTGAATGCCATGTATTTTAATTGCAGGAATAAAGACCCCATATTTTATTCCTTGCCTCCTTATATGCCAGGCTCCTTGGAGGAACTCCAGTGAACAGAGGGGTGATGACTTCTAGGCTGAGAGAGGAGCTAGATTTCAAACACCTTCAGTAAGACACACTCCTCGGAATACAAGCCACGGCCTCTTTTCTAACACACAGGCTGCCAGCACATGGCGGCTCCGGCTCCAGCCTCTGGGCCACAGTGGAAGCTAACACCACAAAAGTAGCTGGACTAGGGTGGGCAGGGGTCTCCCCGGCAGGAGGCAGCTGGCTTCTGGCCAAGGGCGAGCTTTTGTGCTTTGGGTTAAACAGGCAGGACCCCAGGAAAAGTCTGGAGCCCTCTATCCTGAAGAGTGTGAGGGAGTTTAGTTTTTACTGTTTTTTTTTCAGTATTGCATGGACAGAGGGAAAGGCAACAGGAATCCATAAAGAGGCCCACACCTGGGGGGAGATAAGGGCACAGCTGTGAGCCCAGAGTGGAGATGGAAGGTGCAGAGGCAGGGGGTCAGGACAGGGGCTCCAGGAGGGAGCTGAACCTCCACAGGGGAGTGTGAGCCAGCCCTCCTTAGGGGCAGGGCCCCCTGCTGACTTGTGGGTTATAAAAATACTGTGCCTCAAAGATCCAGTCGTTTATCCCGGCTCATGGAGCTGGCCCCTGTAGCATCTCTCTGTAAACTCTGCCTGCCTGGGCAGCACCTGGGATCACCCTGTCTGTCCAGCTGGGCTGGTCCACCCCTGCCAGGGATGCGGGGCTGCCCCACCCCAGCCTGCCTGCCTCCCTGGCCCTGCACTCCTTCACCTCTCAAGAGCTTGAGCCCCGCACCTGACGGTGGCCACACCAGGCATCTCTCCTGCATTGGGTACACCTCGGAGCTGCAGGTCCTCGGCCTCTCCCCAGCACCGGAACCGTGGCCCTACTGGCAGCCCTAGACCCCGCACAGCCCACAGTGGCTCTCGCGCCATTGCACCACGCAGCCTGTGTGAGGAGCTGCTGTGCAGGTGTCCGCGCCTCCAGAGGTGGGAGAGAGAGGAGGGCTGAGGTCGTTACTGAGGGGTGGGGATGGCAGGGAGACACTCTAGGTTAACCACAGCTGCCCAGCTCTGATGGCTGGTTAGGTTCCAGCCTCTGCCTTAGGCTCATTAAATACGTTACCTTCGTACATCCTCATAAGCATCCCTAAAGACTATTTTTATCCCCATTTTTGAGAGGAAGAAACTGAGGCCCTAACCTCAAACAAGAGCATCCCTCTGAGAATCACGCGGTGTAGAGGGTGGCAGCCCCAGCTTCTCGGCTGTCGGCCAGCTGCCCTGTCCAGGCACCGCCAGGCACAGACCCAGGCTTCTCCCCCACCTGCTGCCGGTGAGACTCGCGGGAGGGAGAAAAGGAGGTTGACGCTGAGGGACAAGCTGGAGGTCCCCGGTGCGCCCAGCTCAGACTCACTGGGCACCAGGCCCCAGCATGCCACAGGTCTGCACATGTGCTTTCCCAGGAATTCTTGGGGCCGGAGGGATTAGAGGCCACCAGCCGCAAATGCGATCACTGAAGGGTTCAGCCAAAGGAGGATTAGCTGGGGATTTGGAGGAAGTTTTCCACAAATCACCGTGGCTCCTGGAGGTAAAGATTACTTGAGGATCGGAAGAGGTCCTGTTGGATGAGCAGGATCAGACAGGAGGACATCATGTGCTTGCTTTCCTGGGGTTCCCAGCGCCCCCAGAGTGCCCCAGGCTGAGCCTCACGGCAGAGGGGGCCTTGGCCGAGGGGATCCTCCCTGGAGACTGGGTCCTGCAGGAAAGCGTACCTGCTTGGGGTCAGGGCCCTGGCTTCCGGTCCCTTCTCCCCTCCTTGGGCCCCACTGTCCTCATCCACCTGGTGAGGCTCCTGCAACCCACCAGGCTGCCAAGTGCAGCGGGCAGGTGCCCGGGCTGCGTGCAGGGGAGCTTTTGATTATAGGCTCTGCTCCATTATGGATCCTCCTGCCTGAGCCCGTCATTCCTCCCCTGCACGAGGCAGGTGACTGAACCTCCCCCCATATGAACTTACAAGGGTTAAAGGAAGGTGTTTATGAGGTGCCCTCATGCACCCAGCATGGTAAGAGCTCAATAAACAGTCTGTGGTTATTGTCACTCCAGGGTCCCTGACAGCACTCACATTATGAGAGGGCTCTGTTCCATGGCCCCATGCTGCCACCTGGCAGTCACAGGGAGGAAAATGAAACTGACTGAAGAGGGTGAGAGAAATAGCTTGTGGAGTTCTTACCAAGGCACTGACTGTCCTAATGCGTTACATGGATTCTCTCATGTGAGGACAAGATACCTAATAGCTCATATTAAATAAAGTGGTACTGCTATTTATGTGACCAGAAACATTACCTGTGTCATTTTGCTTAACCTTACAACACCTGTTCAGGTAGGAATTTACTTCCTCCACCAAACAGATAGAGGACAACAAGGTTCAGAGATGTTAAGTAACTCCCCAAGGTCACACAGCAAGTAAACGTTGGAGCTAGAATTGGAACCCTGTTTAGAGCCGATCTCATGCTTGTTTGAGCATCATGTGCTTCCCCCCAGAGAAGCTCTAGATCGTCTCATAGGGGAGGGGGATTGACAGGGAGGACAGGTGTGACCATGGAGGGGGACTCAAAGAGGATCAAGCTCTTTGGTCCGGAGGCAACCACTTTTATCCTGGATCAGATACTGAGGGCAAAGTCACAGCCCTGCAATCTTTGAAGTTATCTAAGCACTTTGCAAACAAGTGTTCCATTCCCACAAAGGTGGGCACACAAATGGGGATTCAAAAGGCAGAGCCTGGAAGGAAATGCACATCTCTGGGAACCATGATTAAGGGGACTTCTTCATTTTCATTATTACACTTCGTGTGTGTTTTATATCTCTCCCAGTGCATTTGAACTACACTGAATAAGACATAATATCACAACAGGAAGGACCTTAGAGATTGTCATGCTCATAGTGGGCACTCAGTAGTGTATTCAGTGAAAGGAGGAAGGAAAGAATCCAGTCTGGGGAAACTGAGGCACAGAGAGGAGGAGAGGTGCTCCCAAGGTCACACAGCTACCACACAGTTGGGTCTAAAATTTGGGTTTCTGGACACCCACCCATTCTCTTTTCTATTCCACTGAATGGTACCCAGAGTGGCCGTAGAGCAGAGGAAGTGGAGGGAAGGCCTGTGTGCCAGGTGAGGGTACTGGGGAGCAAGTACGGGCTTCAGAGCAGGGGAATGGCCCGCCAGATTTATGCTTTTTCCAAATAGCCAGTCCCTTCTGGTTCCTTCTGTTCGCTATGAGGTTTATGTGGTGAGAGGGAGAGAGGGAGGGACTGATCTTACAAATCCTAGACCTGGGCCTGTTATCATATCCAGCCCTGGGCCATATTTGCTGTCCTGTCTTCTGGTTTATTAACACTTGGTTCAGTCTGGTCCTTAATTCTTACACCTGTCCCCACACCCCCAGAGGGCTCCCTGAGGGGGACGAGGTGGCAGAGAGGAGCACTGCTCTTCTTCCCCTGTCAGGGTCCTCCTGGGTCTACACTGAGCTTACGGGGTGATACCTCCCCTCATTCAGCTGCCAGGGACCCTGATGCCTGCCAAATCCTGCGCTAGGCCCTTTTATAACTTACTTAACAATCTCACAACCACATTAAGAGGCAGTAATTTGGGGGACTTCCCTGTGGTCCAGTGGCTAAGACTCTGTGCTTCCAATGCAGGGGCCCCGGTTCAATCCCTGGTCAGGGAAATAGATCCCACATGCCGCAACTAAAGATCCTACATGCCGCAACTAAAGATCCCGCATGCCGCAACTAAAGATCCCGCATGCCGCAACTAAAGATCCCACATGCCGCAACTAAAGATCCCGCATGTCGCAACTAAAGATCCCACACGCCGCAACGAAGACCCGGCGCAGCCAAATAAATAAATAAAGAGGCAGTAGGTTTTTTTCTCTTTTAAATAGACTAGTTTGTAGAGCAATTCTAGGTCCAGAGAAAGACTGAGGGGAAAGTATAGGGAGTTACCATATGCCCCGTGCCCTCCCACCCCTGCCCCCTGTCCCCTGGTGGGAGGCATCCCCCCACCAGAGTAGTACATATGCTACGATCAAAGAACTACACTGACATGTCGTTATCACCCAGAGTCCACAGTTTATGTTAGGGTTCATTCTTGGTGTTATAGTTCTATGGGTTTATGTCACTGACCCTGTGAGGCCTTTCTGGGACAGACCCCTCACCAGGACAGACTCCTCGCCTATATCCTCTGCTTTAGCTCCTCTCTGAAGGACCTAGATAATAGCATCTGATAACGCTTCCTGAGTTGGTTTATGGATGTTAAAACCCCCACCAAAGGGAAGATGTTAACTACCTGACCATGAGCACATGGCCCCCAGGCCTCCTGGAGCGTGGCTCTCCCCCAGCAGGGGGTCTGAACCAGGAGCTGGTCCCCCTCCCAAGGCCATGGAGTAAGCTTTGGAGTAAGACCCACACGTGCCTGAATTTCAGCTCCGCCCCTGTATCTGTGTGGCCTTGGGCAGACCCCCAGTTTCCTGTCTCCTAGTTGTGGTATTAACCTTTGCAGGCGTGTTTAAGGATTGGAGCATAGTTCCTGGCACATGGTAGGTGCTCAAAAGCTGGTGGCTCTTATTCCTGCGCCGGATGGGATTGCCTGGCAAGCTCTAGCTCAGAAATACCTCCTGTCCAGACAATACGCCTAAAGGACTGCCAGGCCAGGGGGCCAGGAGTCCTGGAGCCCATCTTCCAATTTTCCAGCTGACAGATAGGAATCAATTCAGCCTCCGTAAGAGCCATTACAACTTCATCACCCATGAAGCAGATCCATGTGTCCTATTTGATTTTCATTTCAGAAGCCAGGTATCAATATTGACCTTTCCGCGGGGCGCTGGGGCTGAGAGGAGCTTGTTAGCGTGAAGTCCCCTTCCCCCCAGCGAAGGCCAGGCAGCTTCTCACCTGCCACTTCCAGCCCAGTGGAGAGGTTGATGCTCCTTTCTTGGAGCATCGGGATTTCTGGGGAGTTTGTTAAATGCAGATTTCAGCTCCCCCTGCCAACCTATTAAATTGGTACCTACAGAGAAGGCCCAGGAGCCTCTATTTTCACCAAGCTCTTCCAGTGATTCCGGTTTGGGAATCACTGCCTTAGAGCAACCCCAGGGCGTCTGTCACACTGTCGGTCTCTCTCAGGAGGAGAGCCCAAGAAGCAATGCTGGGAAGGTTTATGTGAGTTCATGGAGGAGGAGGGTTGAAGGGAGGAGAGCAGGATCTCACTGCCCTTCACCCTTTACGGAGAGAGGCACTGTTAGCTTGCGGTAGGAGACTGGACTCTAGAATCACACACACAGCAGTCAAAACACCAGCCCAGCCACGTATGTTAGCTGCATGTCCTTCTCAGGTTACTTCTAGCTTTCAGTACCCTCTTAACATTAAAATGGGAATTCTATTATCTATTTCAAGGAATTATGCTTGAGATTATACTAGATTCTTGATAGAAATGCAAGCACAGGGCCTGCCATGGAGTAGGTGTTCCTGCGATCAATTTGTTGCTTTCAACTCCAAATTCACCCTTCCTTGCCCTGCTTTGTAATACTGCAGTTGGACCTTGTCAACACTTGTCCTTTACCAGAGAGACAGTAGAGGGTGCTAGGGGGACACTGCAAGGCGCACAGAGGAAGAGCTCCCCTTCCTGGCTCCAGTGTGCCTTTTTTCTTCCTGCAATGTGACTGCCAGCGGCATCTAGGCTCTCTCACCCAGTGGGGCTCTCTCAGGGAGTTTTTCTGGCTCCCAGCAGGGGTACCTCCTGTGCTTCAGCTCCTGGCTGGAGCCGCAGTGAACTTCTCCACCAACCAGTGGGCTGCAGCCACACTCTCTCCCAAGTGGTCTGAATCTCATCCAAGTTCTTCCTTCCATCATTGGGGAACCTCCCTTATCCTTGGAGGTGGCAGCTCCTTCCAGCATTTCCTATTCCTGTCTTCCTTAGAGTCCTCTATTGCCCCTTTTAGTAGTTAACTACCCTTCACTAGTTAATCATTCTTCGTATTAAATTTTCCCTATTCCAACAGCTGGTATGATTCTTGTCTCTGGACTGGACCCTGATTAATGTAGAGTAGGTGTTTTAAAATGATAGCTCATGTGCTCTCCATCTCCAAAAAAGTATTTTTACATACTCTCCTTAATAACCAGGGAAAATTTGCCACATACCACCAGAAGCTGTGGCAACTCTAGAAACTGCATCCCCAACCTGAATGAATGACTTCCCTCTTCAAGGGGTTCCTGGGTGTTACCACTGTACACTTCTTGGGGACAGTCTAGGGAAGCCATAGGGAGTGATGGTGACATGAACACAGCCATATTGGAAAGCATCACGGTCTTCTGCGGACACCATGCAGCACTCAGAGATTACACTTGGAGAAAGACAAGTAAATACAGACCAGAAACTAGTGATAAGGGACATGGCTCAAGAGGCAGGAAGCCCAGTTCTTCTAGGGTAAGAATAATGTGATACTCAGGAAAGACCCCAAAACTCAGCCTCTGTGTCTCCAGCCATGCCAAAACATCCTGAGTACCTGGCGGGAGGTTCAGAATCTTCGGCACACAACCCTCGTTCTTTGCAGCTTGTGTGGGTATCAGTACAGGGAGGAAAGTGTATTAAAAAGAAGCCTTCTACATTGTTCTTTGGGGATGCATGAACCCTATGAGTCCCACCAATAGGGCAAGATTCTGGTACCCAAAGTGGACAAGAGCAGGTGAAGTCCTCCCCACACCCAATAGAAAGCTGGCTCAATGAGGTTTCCTTCTGGCTGGTCCTGTTACCTCTTCCCACCTCAGCAACTGGCAGCCGGGATGGAGGCACGCCTTGGATGGAACATCTGTGGTCAATGGTCTGGCTGTCTCAAGGAGGTGGGTGTGCGGCAGGACCGTGCATGATCACGGGGTGGGTGGGACCCCAGGGTCCTACTGGTGAACTCGGGGCCATGCCTTCTCAGTAGGGACATCCTGCACACTGCATGGACCTAGGATCCCTGACTACACACCGTGAGTCATGCAAGTCCAGAGAACAAGGCAGTTGGAAGGGAAAGACTTAAGGACCAAACTCCCTTTTGAAGAAACTGAGGACGGTCAGACAGAGAGGCAGTGGCAAGACTCAGATTACAACCCAGGGCCCTGCATCATTCCCACTCACTGAGGGTTAATGCTGCCCTGGGAAGGACGGGGCTTTCGCAAGTGCCGAGAAGCAGGGCTGGGCTGTGATTAGTGGAGATAGCCACGAGGTGTCACTGTCTCACCACCATCCGTGGCTGCACTGTGGCCTGGATTCCACCTTTCCAGGGCAGTGTCAAAGCTAATGACCAACTCTGGGTGAGTGAAGGGGCACTGTTTTCTCATTCCATGCATAAGGTTTTTTAAAAAAATGTTTTAATTGAAATATGGTTGATGTCCAATATTATGTTAATTTTCAGGTAAACTACAAAATGATTTGACATTTGCATACATTATGCAGTGATCACCATGGTAAGTCTAGCAACCATCTGTCCCTACACAGAGTTATTACAATATTATGGACCATATTCCTTATGCTGTAATATACAGAGAAGGGGCTTTTGAAATTTTCATCGCTGAAAAATCATAAAAGGAGTAGCCCCTCCCAGGCTGAGGGAAAACAGCATCGTTTATTTCTCTAGAGAGTGGGTCCCAGTAAGAGCTCTTGCTGCTGTATTGTTAGGGGCTCTTTTTTCCTGCCTAATTGCTGTCTCTGGCTTAGAATTCTTAGGCTCTGGCTCCCCAAGTGTGTGCCGTGGAAGGGACCTTAGAGATCTCCAACTTCAGTCCCTTCATTTTAAGGGAAGCCGAGAAAGAGAAGGCCATTCCCAAAGCACACATAGCTGGATGGAGGCAGAACCAGGACTGGAACCTGGGACTCCAGAGGCCTTTCCCAGTGCTCTGTCCACTCCACCATGCTCCCTGTCTCTACACCACACATGCTCAGCCATTCATTCTCTTAACTCTATTGAGCACTTACTCTCAACTATTTTTCTTTTCTTTGTGCCTGAACAGAATTGGAAACTCTTCAAGACATAAGATGACATGGCATGTCAGTGATCCCATCAGAAGGGCACAGCTGGGGGTCAGTTTCCTTCCCTTGGTCAAGAGTATTTACCAACTCAGAATTCTTCTCCATACAAGGACTACTCCTATTTGAGTGAGCTTTACATGAGTAAGATCAAATTCTACCTGGAAGTCGGGGGGTGGGGGGGAGGGGAGAGAGAGAGAGATGCAGTTTCTAAATGATAACATAGAGTCTTCTAGTAAGTACTGACATAGCTAATAGAGTAAAATAAGTGAAACCTGATTTAGTGACGGAAACAGCACACTGTGGATATGGGTCTATTAGATTCATGACTACATGCTTAATTTTTATGTCTTCTCTCCTAAATCAAGCCCTTATATATTAACTGCCACATTCTCCTATCTAGCTTCCTTGAATCAACTCTCTTGCTTCTTATCTATCCCACACATTTTACTAGATTAATCTACCATAAACTCTACTTTCATCATATCACTCCCTTGTTCAAACAATAAATTGTTATCTTCTAATATAACAAAACAAAACACAAAAGAGTATTTACCAATGTCATCCATCCTTTATGCCAAAAAAGGGAAGAAATGAGATGAGGATTCAAAGTCAGACAGAGGATGGGGCAATTTTGCAGAGATGGCAGCTCAGATGGCGAGCTCCAGCCAGGCTGGCTGGAGGCTCCTTGCTGAGCCCACACTGGGTACTTGAGGGGAAGGAACCTTTGGAAGGTGGATGCTTTGAAGCGGCCTCAACTGTGACCATCAGGGGGCAGTGTTTTACCACGTCCTGCTCGGTCCAAGAGACTTGTTTTCTGAGCACTGAAGAAAGTAAATCTTTTAAGGGAACGGAGGGGTGTTTAAAACAAGAGTCTAAGTGTGGAAAAAAAGAAAGATGTATCAGTCTGGACTTGAAATTGATCCCTGAATGCAGTCATTCTATTGTTTTTGCCTGTGTAAACCTTCTCTTACTCGGCAGTTAAACAGTTGCCACAGCTATGAAGTTGGAGAATTATGTCTCTGTGTGGAGCCCCTTTCACATGGTCCTTCTCCCATGGTCCAGAGTTGTTCATAACCTTAGAAACCCTCTGGGGGCGTTCGGTGGTCTCAGAAAGAATGGTCTAGAATCTGGCTAGGGATGCCGCAGCCTGTGCAGCCTCAAGCCCATCCATCGTCCTCTCCACTGTCCTCCACCTGGCCGCAAAGTTGGCCCGCCTGCCCTTTCTGCATCTAACTGCTGATATCCAGGCATCACCTGCTCTGCGCAGCCCAGTGCCGCAGCTCTACTCATTACTGACCACTCCGTTGGGATATTAAGCAGTTTTGGCTTGGCTGGGGGATGGTTAATCAACAACGTTGTCAGAGTGATGGATTCTTCCAGGATTACTGCTTAATTAGCTTGTTTAGAGGTAAAAATCAACTAGGGCATCAGTTCTCTGGGAGCTGGAAGGAGGGGAACAGCGAGCTGGGAGGTGGTGGGGAGGGATCTCAGCCGTCCAGGGCAGCAGGCGTGGGGCTGAGGGGGTGGGGGAGGGGTGGCGGGAGGCCTCTGACCAGAGCAGACTTTAAGCTTGAATTCATCGGGTATTTCATAGCCATCCTGGTTGCTGCAGCCCGGAGCATTTCCACCATTCAGCGGAGCTGCAAAAGCAGTGAGTCCTGAAAAGTCACCTGAGGACCACAGGATCACTTGAGAGCTTTCAAAGAAAAAAGCAGATTCCCAGGTCTAGCACCAGACTTTCCAGATCGGAATTTCTGAAGTTTTTTAGAAAAGCTATTCCTAATTTTTATGCACAATGACGTTTGAGAGCTACCACTCTGATTGGTGTCGGGCAAGTCAGCATTTCCACTGGCAACAGATTTCAGATGATTGGGTCTATGGCCACCACTGCGATCAACATCCATAGACCCCAGTCTTCCTCCTTCTGTTTTTTTTTTTTAACTTTTTATTTTAGGTTGGAGTATAGTTGATTAACATGTTGTGTTAGTTTCAGGGGTACAGCAAAGTGATTCAGTTATACATATGCATGTATCAATTCTTTTTTTTTATAAATAAATTTATTTATTTTGGGCTGCACTGGGTCTTTGTTGCTGCACATGGGCTTTCTCTAATTGTGGCAAGTGAGGGCTACTCTTTGTTGCGGTGCACGGGCTTCTCATTGCAGTGGCTTCTCTTGTTGCCAAGCATGGGCTCCAGGCACACGGGCTTCAGTAGTTGTGGCATGCGGGCTCAGTAGTTGTGGCTCGTGGGCTTAGTTGTTCTGCGGCATGTGGGATCTTCCTGGACCAGGGATCAAACCCCTGTTCCCTGCGTTGGCAGGCGGATTCTTAACCACTGCGCCACCAGGGAAGCCCATATATGTACCTATTCTTTTTCAAATTCTTTTCCCATTTAGGTTGTTACATAATCTCCTGACTTCTGTCTTGTCCTCAGTCTCTCCTGTCTTATTTGTCTGTATTGCTCCCTGCCACGCCTCATTTGTTTGCCCCTGTCTGTCTGAATCATCCTCCCCGCCAGCTCTCCATCTCCATCTGCTTGTCGTTCCCTCTCCTCCCATTTTTCTCTTTCCCCTGTGCTGACTATTGTCTGTTGGCACCTGACAATCTTTATACCCCCTTTCTATACCCTCTTCCATTTGGCAGGGGCTGGAAGCCTTTAGAAGAGTCCCGGATATATTTTAAGTCCCATCGGTGAGATGCACTTATGACCTGAAAGGCAGCAGAGAGGCAGAGCCTTATTATTCTGCCTCTGGCAGGGCGGGCAGACACGGGGGCTTCAGCAGATGTGAGGTTTTGTCCTGCAAGTCACCTGCTTAGGCCTGCAGGCAGCTGTGACCGTTTCTGGCCGCCCCCTGTCGTATCTGGTAAGTGTGGCGGCTGCAGCAGCAGCTTCTTGGTTCTCTGAAAGCTAGTGGTGAACCTGGGAGCTGGTGGTGATTGTGTCTGGCCTGCGCTCCTCCAGCAAACCCAACAATTTTGTGAGCAACTCACTCCCTGTGTTAAATACGTCCTTTTTGATATACCTTGAGTGGTTCCTATTTTCTCACCTGATATACTCTCCGTTCCTCCCTTCCGCTTAACCTTTTCTTCTATTCCACACTCCCTGCCCTTTCCCTATTCCCAGCCCCTCCTCCTAACTGGCTATTATATGAAACTGAAAGTTTTAAATGTTTAGATTTGGATAAGTTTTATCATCTTAATTTAAAACATAGGCGAGTGGAACATTTTTTGAGGTTGGAAAACCCATCGTTGAACTGAGTTGGCTATATCTGAGGTCCTCCTGGATTCTGTCCTGGTGGGTCAGGGCCCTTGATGGAGCACAGGAGATGGGGGAGGGAAGAGGGAAAGCACAGGCATGACATGTGCTGTACTGTTCCACTGTAATCCTGCCTCTGTCCCCATTGGGCCTGGAGGTGGCAAGAACCAGGGAACCTATTTCTGTTCCAGGGAGAAGATTGACGTCACCCCAAACCACCGCGTTTGCACGCAGAGCTGCTCTCTGGGCCTGGGTTTCCCCGGTGTGTGTGTTTGTGTACACACATGCACTCCCACCAGGGTAACCTCCCGCTCCGGGGAAGCAGGCCTGTCCTTTGTGTCCCTCCGCTTGGGGGCTGCTTAGGCCCAGCTGCTGCGGAGGGCACAGTCACTGAGTCAGGGGACTTGGGTTTCTAGGCGTGTGGCTGGAGCAACGAAGTGTGCAGGTGTGTTGGACCTTCTACCCGGAGGTACAGGTGAAGGTCATCTCTGAGTCCTGCCAAAGCAGCCCATTCATTTTTTTGAGCTGTCCATTTTTTTAAAGCAGAGTCTGTGTTGACCAGTCGGGACCAGTGTTTCGCATGCAGAAAATCTTACCTAAGAGGGCAGTCTGATGGCCCAGGACTTGGGGTCTTCAGGCATTAGCTCTGTCTACCTCTGAAGTCCATGCTGATAACCATGGCCATCTATCCTGGTCAGCCAAGCCCAGGGCCAGGAGGCCCAATGACGTGGCCCAAGCTATGCTGTGTGTCTGACCCTGCTATGCTACTGAAATGATTGCAAACACTTCGCAGCAGTTCCTGTGAGAGGCAGGTTAGTCGGCTGTGTGTTTGTTCCTCGTACCGGGATGCATCCACCTCCAAACGCTAACTTAGTACCTGAGTATGGGCGTTTGCATGATGGCGCACCCCTGCCCATGGCATCAACCTTCTGATGGTTTCTTCTCAGAACGGTCACACCCTGGCAGTTTCTAGCCCTCCTATTCTCTTGACACACGCATTTGCTAGGATTCCCTCACTGGAGAGATGCTTCTAGGAATGAGTTCTCAAATGTCAGTTCTCCTAAGTGGGGTCTGGCCTGGTCACTCTCTGGAAGCTCTTCTACACTCTGGTGGGGCATGATCTTTTAGAGCTATCTGATGACCATTTTATGGATTATAGGAGTGAGGGAGGCGTCCACCTTGCTGGCTGGATTTCCCCTCCCCCAAAGGTATTTTTCATCCAGAACTAAGATCCTATTTGTCATGGAGTTGAAGACCTTTATTTTGCCACCTGGCTGTGAAACAGGATTCAGATATCGGAGAGTACGACTAATTCTGCAAACACCCAACGGACCGTTCCGATGTCACGCACAGCACCCTGTGGGCGGGCAGACTGAGAAATGATTGGGTTGATGGGGGGGACACCGAGATGCAGCTTCTCCCCTGCTCTCCCACGAGGGATCATCTTCTGCTTCATTCTCCTGGGATTCCAGGCTGGGGTTCTGAAGTATTCAGATGACCTGTTCTATGATCGTGGGCTAACCAGAGCTTCACCCAGCTGAGGACCTGGCCCAGGATCCTCGAAGGCGGCTTTGACTATGCTCCAAGCAGCGCAGGCTTTGATGTATCACACCTTTGGGGGCAGCACAGCCCAATGGAACAAGGGCCAGATTCTTGAGTGATCACTGGGAATTTGTCTTAGAGAAAGACACAGATGCTCAAATGCAAAAGGTCCGGGGTGAGTACAGAAGCTTTTCCTTCGAGTGACTACAGAGGCCAGGCCCCATTCCCACAGATGCTGTTCAGGTCCACCAGACAACAGAGGGAGCACCTGTACCACCTACTGGCAAGGCTGGACCAGCTCCATCACACCCATGGCTCCAATGGATGGCAATGTCCCTACTTTATTCTTCAAAATTCCCCAGAGGCACCCTACCCACCTACTCTGCCCTGTCTGAGCACAAACCATAGTCCATTTAGCACCTGAGTGCCTGCAGCAAAGTGGAGGGGAAGTCAGTTCCTCCGATCCCCTGGACAGGATGGAAGGGCTGAGAAGAGGGGCAGCTAGAATAACTATAACTCTGTCCTCTGGTCTAGCTGAGTTCTGGTCTGCTGGCTGTGGACCCCCGGGGAATAGTGGCTTTTCTCGAGGGCTTGTCTCTTGGATTCAAGTGATATCTCTGCATAGACATTTTTTTCTACAACTATAATCAAACATCTTTCCTGCCTACCTGGTAAAGAAGCCACCTCAACTGTTCTTCTCCGTCTCCCTCCTCTTCTCTTGAGTCTTAAACTCTTGTCTCTCAGATTATTTGCTAGTTTGCTTATTTATTTTTCATAAAGGTCCAGCCCAAGGTACATAATTTAAAAATTCAAGACATTCATACAAAGCATGAAGCAAAAACAGCAGTCCCCTGCCCCATTCCTATCCAAAATTCCTCTCTCCGAACTCTTTCTTCTGAACTCTTTACTTCTAAATAATATTTTATATGGTTACCCCTTGACTTATCAATTTTAAATGGCTACTGACTCCTCATGGAAGATGGGGCTGGGGTGCTCCTAACCCCACTTTCATGCCTGTATCTTTTCTCCCTCCATTCTCTAATATATTATGTCGCATTTTTTTGTTAAATCAATACTCAATTTTTATTTTATTCTGCTGAGTGAAGAAAAACTCTAGGTTCATATTTCCTTTCTTCTAAGAAGTCTTTGTTCTTCCAGGAGTTAGCAATTACCTCATTTAAAAAATCTGCTTGGGGCTTCCCCGGTGGTGCAGTGGTTGAGAGTCCGCCTGCCGATGCAGGGGACACGGGTTTGTGCCCCAGTCTGGGAAGATCCCACATGCCGCGGAGCAACTGGGCCTGTGAGCCACAGCTACTGAGCCTGCGAGTCTGGAGCCTGTGCTCCGCAACGAGAGGCCGCGATAGTGAGAGGCCTGTGCACCGCGATGAAGAGTGGCCCCCGCCCTCCGCAACTGGAGAAAGCCCTGGCACAGAAACGAAGACCCAGCACAGCCAAAAATAAATTAATTAATTTTAAAAAAATCTGCTTGGTCTATGTCGTTATCCTAATAATTCTTCTAACCCCCAGCAGAAATTCAAAATCCTTTGGAACACTATTTTTCCCATGATTAAGCAATTAGATAAAACTACTGGTTCCGTTTTTCCCATAGGTCGCTTTTCCTGCTCCCTGCTGGGCTTCTGGCTCTCTCGTTCAGCTCTGCAGCTCTGGCCTTTGGACTTCCGTAGTGAGTGAAGGATGTAGTGCTGGACCTCCCGTTTCCTGGATTCCAACTATTTCTCCATCTTCGTTTATGTCCTTGGAGTTTTCATGTTATTGTCCTAGTTGGATACATTTCTCTTTAAAAGCTAGCTCTGGAAAGCTGCACACCCTAGGGGTGAAAGGTGCCTGGTAATCACCAGGTGTATGTTTGCCAAAGGAGGTGGGGAGTTTTCCTAACACCAGAGGCAAATCCAGACTCTCAGCTCTCAGAAAGAATTTCTTTGGTCTGAAGGCTGGAGAGATGGATTTATTAGGATAGAAGCAGACTCACTCTTGTGAAAACTGCTGTTGGTAAATCAGCAGAAACAGGGCCACCGCTGCCCATATTTCACCCTCATGCAGAGTAGGAGGAGGTGGCCCCTTCCTCCAGACACTTTATTTAAGCCTAGTGGGAAACTGTTCTAAACGCTAACTTTGTTAGAATAAGGCACTTTACTGCCATATTGACAGTAGATCAACGTGAATGTAGATGACATCAGCTAGACAAACTCTCAGCAGGGTGTGACTTGCAGTGTATGAAATCTCTAGACTCTGAAATCAGTTAAGATCAACATAGCCTCAAATGTCCAAGGACCATACACCAAAGCACAGAGTATTAGCATTCCTTAAAGTAAGAGTTCAATATTTCAAAATAATTTTAACATAAACATGGCCCCCAGTGTGACAACCGAAGTGTGTGCTTTGTTCAAAAGAAACAGATATGATGAGAGGGGAGGAAGAGGAGTTGTCCGGTCGGTTTTAATATCGTAGTTTACTAAGTTAGAGGAGAGCAGATGGGATGAAGATGAGAGAGAGGAACAGAAATGTTCTCACAATGGGAGTACACCCCAGCTTTCCTGGTGAGTCCAAGGGCAGGTAGAAGCTTCTTGTACACAGTTTGTAGGAAGCAGCCCAGAATGGGTAGACTGGAGAGGAGCTTCAGCAACCCCAAGTCTCTGGGGAGAAGCTCACATAGCTCATCTGATAAGGCCTTCCCTAGTTCCCGTGACTGCTTCCTGGCACGGAGGACCAAATGAGCAAGGTGAGGGAATCCGCCTCTGGATTGAGTGTTGGCCAACAGTGAACCCGGGAGTGATGGGAATCCTGGAAGAAAGTAACTTTGACTTTGTAATAGCAGGGTAAGGGAATGTTGGCCAGAGTTGAAATGTTCCTGAGACTTAGGAAAGCAGATTTCAAAAGAGTGAGAGGATCAATGGGTTAGACGATAGCCTTTATAAAAGAATATAGGTCATGATGTATTGGAGATTATAACAAGATAATGTTAGCTATCTGCTCTCCAGTAATCCCAATGGGCAAGAAAATAGAAATAGCTGAAATAGCAGGAAGATGTGGGTTTAAGACAATGTTGACAATTTTAACAATGTTTACACCCCATTTACAAAAGTTGGGATGAGAACAAAACAAAGGAAGACACAAAGCTGAAAGGACAATTTCTTTCAGTCATTTTGGAAATCGTTACTGAGTGGTTTCTCCACATGCTAAGGAGATAGCAACAAATAAGACATACCTAGGCTTACAGCGTAGCAGGGAATACAGACATCAAGACAGTAATTAAAAGCATGCTGATTTAGCAAACTACAAATACAGGGGAACTTCCTCAACTTGACAAATGGTATCTACAAAAACCCCAGAGTGGGACTTCCCTGGCGGTCCAGTGGTTAAGACTCTGCACTTCAACTGCAGGAGGTGCAGGTTCCATCCCTGGTCAGGGAACTAAGACCCCACATGCTGTGTGGTGCAGCCAAAACAAAAAAACAAAACCCACAGCTAACATATACTTATCGGTGAAAGACTTGGGAGTTCTCTCCCAAGATCAGGAACACAAGAATGTCTGCTTTCTCCACCTCTACTCAGCATTGTATTAGAAGTTCTAGCCAGGACAGTTAGACAAGAAAAGTAAATAAAAGTCATCCAGATTGGAATGGAGAAAATAAAACTATCTCCATTTGCAGATGACATGATTTTATATACATAAAACCTAAGGAATCCCCTAAAAAACTATTAGAACTAAGAAATAAGTTCAGAAAGGTGGCCGAACATACAAAAATCAATTTTACTTCTATACATTAGCAATGAGTAAGCTAAGAGTGAAATTATGTATAATAGCATCAAATTGAATAAAATGCTTAGGAGTAAATTTAACAAAGGAAGTGCAGGACTTCTACACTGAAAACCACAAAATGTTGTTGAAAGAAACTAAACAAGATCTAAAAATAATGGAGAGACATCTCATGTTCATGGATCAGAAAATGTTATGTTGTGAAGATGGCAATACTCCCCAAATTGATCTACAGATTTATGTGATTGCCATAAAAATCCCAGCTGCCTTTATTTTCTGCAGAGTTTGTCAAGCTGACCCTAAAATTCATATGTAAATGCAAGGAACTCAGTCACCAAAACAATCTTGAGAAAGAAAACCAAGTTGGAAGACTCACATTTCCTGATTTCAAAACATACTACAAAACTATAGTAATCAACAGAGTGTGGTACTGTCAAAAGGATAGACATTAAGATAATGGGATAGAATTTAAAGTTCAGGAATAAATCCTTACATTATGATAAACTGGTTTTTGGAAAGGGTGCCAAAACAATAAAATGGGGCAAATAATAGTCTCTCTAATAAATGGTGCTGGGACAACTGGATATACAGGAAAAGAATGAAGTTGGACCCCCTACATCACACCATATACAAAAATTACCTCAGAATGGATCAGAGACCTAAATGTAAGAGCTAAACTATAAAACTCTTAGGAGAAAAACATAGGAGTAAATATTCATGATCTTGGGTTAGACAATGATTTCTTAGATACAATACCAAAAGTGTGACAAAAGAAAAAATAGATAAGCTGGATTTCATCGAAATTAAAAACACTGAAAATGATATCATCAAGAAACTTAAGACAACCTGCAGAATGGGAGAAAATTTTTGCAAATCACATAGATGATAAGGGACTGGTAACTAGAATATATATATAAAGAACTCTTACAACTCAGCAACAAAATGATAAATAACCCAGTTTTAAAAACAGACAAAGGATTTGAACAGACATTTCTCCAAAGAAGATATACAAATGGCCGATAAACAACAAAAAAGTACTCAACATCGTGAGCTATCAGGGAACTGCAAATCAAAACCACAATGAGATATAACGTCATACCCTCTAGGACGGCTATAATAAAAAAGACAATGAAAAGTGTTGGCGAGATGAAGGAAATTGAAGATGATTTAAAGAAATGGAAAGATATCCCATGCTCTTGTATTAGAAGAATTAATATTATTTAAATGACCACACTACCCAAAGCAATCTACAGATTTAATGCAATCCCTATCAAACTACCCAGAACATTTTTTACAGAAGTAGAACAAATAATCCTAAAATTTATATGGAACCACAAAAGACCCCAAATTGCTAAAGCAATCCCGAGAAAAAAGAATAAACCTGGAGGTATAACCCTTCCAGACTTTAGACAGTACTACAAAGCTACAATAATCGAAGCAGCATGTTATTGGCACAAAAACAGACACATAGATCAATGGAACGGAAGAGAGAGCCCAGAAATAAACCCACATACCTATGGTAAATTAACCTATGACAAAGGAGGCAAGAATATACAATGGAGAAAAGACAGGCTCTTCAACAACTAGCACTGGGAAAACTGGACAGCCACATGTAAAACAATGAGGTTAGAACATTCGCTCACATAAAACTCTGAGAAGAGAACATAGCCAGAATACTCTTTTACATAAATCATAGGAATATTTTCTTGGATCAGTCTCCTAAGGTAAAATAAATAAAAGCAAAAATAAATACGTTTGCATAGCAAAGGAAATGAAAAGATAACCTATGGAATGGAAAAAATATTTGCAAATGATGCGAATGACAAGTGGTTAATATCCAAAATATACAAACAGCTCATACAACTCAATATAAAAAATAGGCAGAAGACTTCAATAGACATTTTTCTAAACAAGACATACAGATGACAAATAGGCACATGAAAAGCCACTCAACATTGCTAATTATTAGAGAAATGCAAATCAAAACCACAATGAGGTATCACCTCACACCTGTCATAATGGCTGTCATCAAAAAGTCTACAAATAACAAATGTTGGAGAGGGTGTGGAGAAAAGGGAACCCTTATACACTGTTGGTGGGAATGTAAATTGGTACAGCCACTATGGAGAACAGTATGGAGGTTCCTCAAAAAACTGAAGATAGAACTACCATATGCTCTAGAAATTCCACTCCTGGGTATATATCCAGAAAAAATTAAAACTAACTCAAAAAGATTCATGCACTACAATGTTCATAGCAGCACTATTTACAATAGCTGAGACATGGAAGCAATGTAAGTGCACATGAGCAGACAACTGGCTTAAGAAGGTGTGGTATAGATACAATGGAATATTACTCAGCCATAAAAAAGAAGGAAATTCTGCCACTTGAAGCCATGTGGATGGACCTAGAGAATATTATGCTTAGTGAAATAAGTCAGACAGAGAAAGACAAACACTATATGATATTGCTTATATGTGAAATCTAAAAAATAATATAAATGTATGTATATGCAAAACAGAAACAGACTCACAGACATAGAGTCTGTGGTTACAAACTTGTGCTTACCAAAGGGAAGCGGGAAGTGGGGAGGGACAAATTAGGGGTATGGGATTAACAGGTAAAAACTACTATATACAAAATAGATAAGCAACAAGGATACACTGTATAGTACAAGGATTTATACCCATTATCTTGTAATAACCTCTAATGGAATATAATCTGCAAAAATACTGAATCACTATGCTGTACACCTGAAACTAACACAGTATCGTAAATCAAGTATACTTTAATAAAAAAAGTGTTGCCGATAATGTGGAGAAATTGGAACTCTCATTTACTGCTGGTAGGAATGTAAAGCGGTGTAGCTGCTTTGGAAGACAGTTTGACGGTTGCTCAAAATGTTATACATCAAGTTACCACATGATCCAGCAATTCCATTTCTAAGTATACAAATGAAATGAAAACATGCATCCACGCAAAAACTTGTGCACGAACATTCATAGCAGGATTAGCTACAACAGTCAAAAAGTAGAATCTACCTAAGTGCCCGTCAACTGATGATGGATGAATAAAATACGGTATACCTACAAGATGAAAATATTATTTGGCACTAAAAAGGAATGAAGTACTAATTCATGCTACCACCTGGATGAACCCTGAAAATATTATGTTAAGTGAAAGAAGTCAGTCACAAAAGACCACATATTGCATGATTCCAATGATATAAAATGTCCAGAATAGGCAAATCTATAGATTCAGAAGTACATTAGTGGTCACCTAGGACTAAAGGGATGAGGCAAAAATAGGACTTGACTGCTAATGAGCATGGAGTTTCTTTTTGTGGTGATGAAAAATGTTCTAAACTTACATTGTAGTGATGGTTGCCAAGCTCTGTGACTATGCTGAAAACCACTGAGCTGTATACCTTAAATGGGTAAACTGTATGCTATGTGAATTATATTTCAATAAGGCTCTACAAAAAAAAAAAAGGAAGGAGTGAGCCACAGCAACAAAACAGTGTTTTGAATGTTATGATTGGGGAAGTGGTTTACATGAATAAATAATATGGAAACCCAATGGGGCCAAGACGTGAAGGATCAAGAATGAGGTGACTAACCCAGGGCTGGGCAGACAGTAAGGGCAAAGGGCAAGGTTGGGAAAAGAATGAAACACTGAAGGAAATAAAGATATCTGATAAGGGGTTAATATCCAAAATATATAAAGAACTCATATGACTCAATAGAAAAAAATCCCAATCTGATTTAAAAATGGGCAGAGGATCTGAATAGACGTTTTCCCAAAGAAGACATACAGATGGCCAACAGGCACATGAAAAGATGCTCAACATCACTAATCATCAGGGAAAGGCAAATCAAAACCCCAATGAAGTGTCACCTCACACCTGGTAGAATGAGTATCATCAAAAAGACAAGTGTTGGTGAGGAGGTGGAGAAAGGGAACCTTTGTGCACTGTTGGTGGGAATGTAAATTGGTGCAGCCACTATGGCAAACTGTATGGAGTTTCCTTAAAAAATCTGTAATAGGCTCTGGGTGTCTGCTCTCCAGAGGACACCAAACCAACTCTTAGTACCATCGGACACACCCACCACTGGAGTGGGCACAGCATGCCACCTTTTACTTGTGTCAAGGAAGACTGTGAGCTGTGGGTCTTGCCCTCAGAGGAGGGCCTCCGTGACCAGCTGCCTGCACACTGTCCGCTGACTGCCCAGCTGGTGATGTCCCTCTACCTTGAAGTCTCGCTCAGTCCATCCAAAGTACTCCATGTGAACGATGACCTCATCAAGAGCCCACAACACCGGACAGCAACTCCTAATCATTGAAGACTCAGCTCCTAGGCTGTCTCCTAGAGAGACATCACAACTTCCAGGCCAACTTAGTTGTACCATCATCTTTGTGCAAACTTCTGTGTTACCTTTCACTACAGAGTATTGCAATTGATCTATTATATTCAGTATTTACATTTCTGTCTCTTTCACTCCATAGCAAGACCCTCCAGGGCAATGACCGAGTTTGATTTCCCTAAAGACCTGTATGTTCAGCTGTCTATCGGAGATCTCCATATGGGTGTCCCACAAGCACATCACCATATCCAAAGCTGAACTCATCTGGACACCCCTTAGTGTCCGTACAGCACCCAAGCCTCTTTCATTGCATCTTGTATATTAGAGTGTAGTTTCCTATTACAGAACTACCTCTCCCACTAGACAGAGAGGAACTGAGGGCAGAAACCACACGAATTTCATTTATCTCTGTATCCCTGGAGCCCAGCACAGTGTCTCTCATATAGGTGTTATTCAATAAACGGTCACTTAATTGAAAAAAAATTAATAATAGAACTATCATATGATCCAACAATTCTACTTCTGGGTATTTATCCAAAGAAAATAAAAACACTAACTCGGAAAGATACAGACACCTTCCTGTTCATTGCCACATTATTTACAGTAGCCAAGACACAGAAACAACCTACTGATACATGTCCATCAATAGACGAATGGATAAAGAAAATGTGGTATACATATATACATACAACAGAATATTATTCAGCCATAAAAAAGAAGAAAGCCCTGCCATTAGTGACAACATGGATGAACCTTGAGGGTATTATGCTAAGTGAAATAAGTCAGAGAGAGAAATACTGTATGATTTCACTTACATGTGGAATCTAATAAAAAAAAGCACAACTGAATTCATAGATACAGAGAACAAAGTGCTTGCCACTGGTGGGAGGTAAGGGGGTTGGTCAAAATGGGTGAAGGTGGTCCAAAGGTGCAAACCTTCAGTTATAAGATACAGAGGTCTTGGGGCGGTTAACATACAGCACGGTGACTATACTGTGTTCTAGATTTGCAAGATGCTAAGAGAGTAGATTGTAAAAGTTCTCATCACAAGAAAAAAAATTGTAACTATGTGAGGTGATAACCAAACTTATCATGGTAATTGTTTCACAATACATACATACATCAAAGCATTATGTTGTACGCCTAAAATGAACACAGTGTTAAATGTCAATTATATCTCAATAAAAAGAAAATTTAAAAAGAATTCTAAATCCCTCCCTCATAACCTCCAGGCCACACTCTTTCATGGATGCCCCCTGTTCTACATGACTTGGATGAAATCTGCAGCATTGACCTTGAAACTCATGGGCCAAGCAGCTGAGCCTTGGCTCACATAGAAAGGGGCTCTGTAATCTCTGGGGAGGCTGCCCCCAGGGAGAGAGTCTTGTGTGCAGTTCCTGGAGGGGAAGATGCGTTGTGCCCCTGGGAGGAAATGATTCTAAAGCTATGTCGTCTTATCTGGGCTCTGGGGTCTGCTCTCCTCCTGGCTTCAGTTGTACATCACCAGGTTCATCCAGTGAGAAATAAGCATCCTCGTTACAACACAACTTTAAACTAGTTAGCTTAACACAGAGCAGGGCAAATGGTACCCTCTTCCCTTGAAAGATCTCAGTCTAGTCTCATCAACCTTTTCCAGCTAATTCCAACCCAAGCAGGAGGTCTCGGCCCTCTATTACAGCATATCTTCCACTGCTCCCTGAATAGCCGGGCACTGAGAGGGACAGCTGAGGTCAACCAGCTGGCTGGGTCAGGAGGCTCTTTCTAAAAACTCACTGGGAGTAAGTTTAATGTACAGTGAGCTCATGGGGCTTCCCTGGTGGCACAGTGGTTAGGAATCCACCTGCCAATGCAGGGGACACGGGTTCAAGCCCTGATCCAGGAAGATCCCGCATGTTGCGGAGCAACTAAGCCCGTGCGCTACAACTACTGAGCCTGCGCTCTAGAGCCCGCAAGCCACAACTACCGAGCCCGCGTGCCTACAGCCCGTGCTCTGCAGCATGAGAAGCCACCGCAGTGAGAAGCCAGCGCGCCACAACGAAGACCCAACGCAGCCAAAAATAAATAAATAAAATAAATTAATTAAAGAAAACAGCGAGCTCTGCAGGTGTTCCTTAGTTCCCTCCTGGATTTATGACTTCCACACAATCCTCTGCTTTATTAAGCTATTGGAAGAAATAAAATCTGTCTGCCAGGATCCTAAAGCAGCCTTGGCAGCCAGCAATATATAAAGGCAGTAATTGGAGGCAGGGGGCCGGCAGCTTGGCGGGCCTTTGACAGACTGTTCAATAACCTCAGGGAGAGAAATGCCCCCTGGAATCAGGTGAGGGGAGGTAGCCTGGGGTTGTGCCCTGTCTCTGTGAGGGGAAGGTACCTCACCTCCATTTCTCTCAGGTAGAGTCCTTTTCCGTCCTTGGAGAGGTTCTGGAACGCTTCTAGGGTAAAGAGGAGGAGAAGAATCAGGACAGGCCTGGGCCCACGTGTGATGAAAGCCAACGTGGTGATTCTGTGTGAAGCCCTGGAGTGTGCTCGGCCTCCCCTCCATTTCTCTTTCTAGCCAAACTCTATACCCGTGGCTCAGGCTCAGCCCTCAAAACAGCCCCCTGACTACTCTGCCCCACACGCCCCTGCCCGCTGCAGCTTCCTTACACTTTGTACTCTCCACACTTGGCTGTGGGGATGCGGGGCTTGTTTTAGCAGGTATCTCGGGGCACCTCCCTTGTCCAGCTGCGAATTCTCTGGAGCAAGACTGTACCTCTGGCTTCTCCTTTACCCTCCCAGCGTTCTGCTCTCTCCACCTTGTTAATCGCCTGCCTCAGAGCTGTGGGGTTAGTGCCACATGGCAGGGGCGGTGCAAGGATGTGAGCGTAGGCCAGATCCCACTTCGACCTCAACCACAACAGCTCCATTTAGAGCTATATTGTGGCTTGGGGTTTCATGTGAAATGTCATTTAAAACAAAGGGGTTTGCTGCTAAAAAGTGTCAAAACCTCTGGCCTACATAGCTGGATTTCTGAGGCCTTGGTCGGGGGGGACCTACTGCTCCCACCTACTCGCTGTGTGTGCAATCCTTCAGCAGGGATCAAACCCTTCGTTGCATGGCTAAAGAGTAGGTTTAAACCATAAACACAATCTGGAGAGGGGCCGCAGCGATTTAACCTGGTTCCTGAGAGATGCGCTAGTAGGGTGATGAGGAAATGAGCCATCTGGGGTGGGGGAATGTCCTGGGGAGAAAAGGGTGCAGAAGGGAGGTTGGGGACTCCAGGCAACTACACCATCACACAGGCTAACGTTGGCTCTGTCCCGTGGGACGAGCCCAGGCCTGGGGCTGGAGCACATTCCTGGTCCCCTCCTGTGTTCTTTGTGAAGGTCTCCAGGATGGCCCCAGGATGACACTTGTCATGGCTTCAAGCCGCATCAGGACGCAGACCAGGCTGGGGAAGCTGACCCTGCCTGTGCTGTCACTATAGCGGAGTCTCATGAGATCCAGCCGCTTATTGGTGATGGAGATCCCTGCAAGGAAGTCTGGGACACAGGGGGAGCCAGTGAGCAGGGAGGAGGTCGGGAGTTGGGGTGGTCCTGTCCTCAGAGCGGAGAGCTCAGGTGGTGGCCTCAGGTGGACGGGAGAGAGCTCCCTCGCCCTCTTCGAGTCCTGTGATTGTGCAGGTCTAGTTGTGAGCTCCAGGGGGGCACTGACCACAGAACCACAACGGCAGACTGAAAATCAGGGGGGCCTGTGCACCCCGGTGAGCCATCAGAACACTGTAAACCAAACCATCCATCAAGGGGACAAGCCTGGTGGCCTGTGGGCCCCATACAGCCAGAGACATGTTCGGTTTCTCCTGCAGAGCTCATAAAATGTGAATTTGAATGCCTTTAGCTAGGGCATGCCTCTGCAGCTTGCATGCTCTCAAACTGCCCCCTCAGATCACATCAGCTCTGTTGCCCCTTTCAGTTACCGGACTGGCCCCTGCCAGCTTTTCAGCCAAATTCCAACTATTCTCTTTCTCCCTTTTATTATTCTGGAGTCATTAGTGAGGTTCTCCTTTAAAGGTTTCGTCTTTCACTGGCCATTCAGTGGTTCTCAGAGTGTGATTCCCCAGACCTGGAGCTTTGGCTTCACTAGGGAACTTGTCAGAAGTACAAATTCTTGAGCCCCACCCCAGTCCCCCTGAAGCAGAAACTTTGGGCAGGTGGTGAGGCTCACCAATCTGCACTTTCACAAGCCCCCAGGGGTCCTGACTCAGGCTCAAGTGTGAGAACCACAGCCCTCGGCTGTGAAAAGTAAGGCGAGGATAGAGGCTGAGGCGGGGTGCGGGCAGCAGCTCAGGTTTTTACCCGCTCAACAGGCTGAGAGCCCCCGGGACGGAGACCCGTGGAGGCTGCCCTTCCAGGAGGGGACCTGTTGGAGCCTGATTTTATATTGTATTCAGGAAGGTGGCAATGTCCTGACCTAACCTTTTTGTGAGCCATTTCCCCCATGGGTACAGTGAGGATAACGATTCCTGTCCTTCCCAAGTCCCAGAGCTGTTGAGACAATCAAATGAGGTGACGTGAGCGCAAGTTGTTGCTGAAATATGAAGCATCTGCGCCCTGCGCCGTTATTATCATTCTCCCAGGACTGAAAGCTCTTGCCTCCTTGAAGCAGACAGAGGCCATTTGATTTCACTTAGCCCCAGACCCTCTGTAAAGAGAGCGCATCAGCCCACCTGCGGGTATTTAACCCTGATGGCCCGGATGCCGAGATGGAAGCATCTTCAAGGCAAGCTAGATTTCTGGTAGGGGACCAACCATGCGGGGTCATTTCTACACAATTAGAGCTGTGCTGGGGAGAGAAGGCAATCAGGAGAATTAACTGGCAGGCGAGAACTCAGGTGGGGGAGGGTGGAGTCTGCGTCCGGAGCCAGGAAGCTCACAGACCCAGTGTAAAGCAGGGGAGGGCACAAACTGTGTGCTCTGCTCTCTCCCCGCCATGCCCGGCACCTCTCTACCAGCCTTGCCTATAGCATGCTGGGGGCGAGGGCAACACACACACACACACACACACACACACACACGTCATCACGGCTCAAAGGGTCGCCGGCTTTACCTGTGTCCTTTATGGCCTTCCACAAATCCGAGCTCGGGAAAACTCCAGAGTTCTCCCAGGAGTTTTGGGAAACACTCTGATATGGGAGAAAAAGCAAGAAGCCCGTGTGAGCCCAGTGTCCACCTGGGAGAGGATGTCCTGAGTACCTGGGTAGAGGGAGGTCCCAATAAATCTCGTTCCCAGCCCTGGAGGCTGCTTCACTAAAACACGGGTAGGCCCAGCTCAGAGGTCAGCAGGGTGCATGGCTGAGGCCGGGGCTGGGGAATGGGCTCTGCTTGGGGTCCCTCTCCCAGGCGCGCACCTTCCCCCCGCTCCCCCGACCTGCTCTCCTTCCTCTTCCTCACCTCCTAGACTGGGCTCCTGCCGCCCGGGAGGCTTCCTGCCTTCCAGGGAGGTAGAGAGCTCTCTAGAGGTTGCCTAGGGTGGGGTTAATAGCACAGACATTACAACCAAATCGCTGAGTATAAATCCCAGCTTGACTATTACCAGCTGTGTAACCTGGGTCAAGTGACCTAACCTTTCTAGGCCTCAGGTTCCCCCTCTGTAGCACAGGGCCAATTACAGTACCTACCTCATAGGTTCGTTGCAAGGAGTAAATGAGCACATCTTTATAAAGCGTTTGGGAGCGTGCCTTGCACGATAGTGAGTGCTGTGTAGGCAGCACTGAAGGTACGTGAGAACTGCGCCTGGGACCAAGCACGGCCGTGGTGTGGAGTCACCTGAACGCCCCGATTTTGTACAGGGCGGCTCTCCGTTTGCCAGAGACTTTTCTCCCTCCCCCTAATTCTCACTCAAACCCTCAGGCTCCTCCTGCTTCCCAGGTGAGGACACAGGGGGGTGAGTAACTTGCCTTGAATGGAGCAGGCAGGCACCGCAGGACTGAACCCGGGACTCCTAACGTTGGCCTATGCTCAGCCGCTGCCCAGGAGCTGTTTTAAAGCAAAATACTCCCAAGCAGGTGTGCAGCTGAGGCAGCTCGTGGGAGCCGATTACTGGGAAATAGCGGCTTGACAACTTTTTTCTGGCCTTAGTTGGCTTTTGTGAGTTCAGAGGCCTAGCATGTTTTCAATTAGGTACGGACTCATTCATTCAGTCACGCATTCGTTCGGTCGTTTGTTCAGCACTCTTGAGTGCCTTCTGTGTGCTGGACACTGTGGAAGGCCCTGGGGAAAAGGATGAATATGAGGGATCCCTGCCCGGGAGGACCCTGCAATCTAATGGGAGGACTGTCGGCCATTGCAGTGCCTGGTGAGAAACTAAATGATTCCAATCAGGGATTAGGTGATATAAATAAATAACATGTAAATAGAAAGTGTTTTTATTTTATTGTTGTGGGTTCAAGTGTTAGGAGCTGAAGGGGGACTCGCTGGGTCTTGGGGGGGCAGGCAAGGCCCCCAGGAGAGGCCCCTCAGGGAAGGGGTTTTGGGGCTGGACCCGAAGGCTGGGTGGGCATCAGGTAGGCTCTGAGTGCAGGGACGGAAGAACAAGGAGTCTCAGAGCTGGCGTCCGATGGAGTCAGTGGGATGAGGGTAAGGGCTTCTCCTGGACTCCAAAGTGGGTCCCAACTCAGAGGATCCTACGTATAGCTGATGAGTTTCGACTTTTTTTTTTTTGCAATATGCGGGCCTCTCACTGTTGTGGCCTCTCCCGTTGCGAAGCACAGGCTCCGGACGCGCAGGCTCAGCGGCCATGGCTCACGGGCCTAGCCGCTCCGCGGCATGTGGGATCTTCCCGGACTGGGACACGAACCCGTGTCCCCTGCATCGGCAGGCGGACTCTCAAGCACTGCGCCACCAGGGAAGCCCTGAGTTTCAACTTTGTCCTGAGAACAACAGTGAGGCCACACTGAGGCCACAGACCACAACTGTGATTCTGATGTATGTCCTGGAAGACAGAGGGGAAGGGGATGAGGTGAACTGGTGGCCTAGGGGATGCTGCAGTGGGCTCGGGGAGCAATGAGGAGAGCAGTGCTAGCTGGCAGTTTTAGCTACAGTCACTGTGACCCGTTTCTCCTCCAGCCTCCTAGAGCGGTCCTCAGCCTGCCACCTGACCGGGCATTGCCTCGTTCCTTCTAGTGGTGCATGTACAGATCCCCAAGCAAAACAGGGGCCCTCCTTGAGGATGGGGGTGAGTCTCCTCTCCTTTCATAGCCCTCAACCCTGGTGTAGGATCGGGCTACCCTGTAAACATATGCTAAACCAGACAGAATAAGAGTGCTAGTCAAAAGGGAACACGCAGGTACCTGGCAGTGGACAAGACGGCTCCACAGCCTTGAAAACTCCTCTTGGTCAAGCCGCCCGTTCACCTTCAGCTGGTGGGCAGTTAAGAGTCAAGCAGTCCTTCGTGCAGTGAGCAGAGAGCAGCCCCAGCCACCAACTAGTAGCACAGTCAGTCCAGCGTCACCTGGATGTGGCCCTACACCAGCTGGCTTAGATTTATTTCACAGGGAAAACAATCAATTGGAAGGAGAAGGCGGCCCTGAGAAAGGAGAGCCAACATCACGTGCGCCCAGGGGAAGAGAGCGAGCCCCAAACACAGCCTTCACCAGTTGGGGTGGGGGCCCTGGCAGGGGGGAGTGGGGAGCAGCTGGGGGGAGGAGAGCGCCTTGCAACTCCAGAGGCAGCATGAGAGGTGAGTGTACCCGCTAAGTGTGCGCCAGTGGATGGACCACGTTCTGTGTATTCAAGTCAGCCCTGGTCACTCCATACGATGGGTTTAATGAAAACTAATGAAAAGAATGGATCTCTGAGGCACTGGAGGGGAGCTGGTGGGTGAGCAACAGGAAGGGTAGAAAAGACCTGTCTGCTTTGCAGGGGTCCTGCAGACATGACCTCCCCTAGGGTTGCCTGCCCCAGGATGTGGGGTTGCCGAGGGCCATTGGACTCATCCTCAGGCATGAGCAGTGTCTCTGGGTGATTCCAAGCCACAGCCAGCAGAGACAGGGCCTGACGGATGATTTCATCAGGACGGCCTCTTGTTTGACAATGGCTGGCTTCACATCCCCAGTCGAGCCTTTTTAAGAGTGAAAGAGCCGGGGGATCCGTGTCACCCCAGGGAGACCGTGCACACCCGAGGGAAGAGCTGCCAGGGGATACGCCCATGAGGAGCCAGAGGGGAGATGGGGCGGGCAGGGGAGAAACGGCTCAGGGGAGAGTGGAAGTCAGGACGGGAGGCAGGAGACCCGGGGCTGGGTCCCAGCCCTGCCACTTGTGGCCACGGAACGCGGGCAGGTCAGTGCACTGTCCCAGCCCAGTCTCATCTACGAGTGCAGCACGATGGTAATAATGGGGTGTTAAGTGCCGTGCGGCCCGAAGAGTCTTCTGCAAGGTTGGTGGCTGTTATCTTTATTGAACTGGGGGCCTGCTGAGCAAGGAATTTAAATAGCGAGGACTCCTGCAGTGGTAAGGAGAGGGGTGTAAGGAACATAGTTCCCACTGGTGCTACAAGGAGGCAGTGAAGGATAATGTTAGAACACAGGCTTCGGAGGCTGAAAACTCCCACTGCAAATCCAGACACAAATTCTGACTAGCTGTGGGATCTGGGCTGAACCCTTGTTTCTTCCATTGGATCATGGGACAATACTTCTTATATCACAGGGGTTATTGCAAGAATTACGAGGAAAAAAATATATGTCAGTACAGCTCTTGGCAGGCAGTAGACGCCTGATAGGTGGTAAGTTTGGTTATCGTTGCTGTGGCGGTTCTGGAGGGCAAGTTGGTGCAGAATCCCCAGGAGCCCAGGCTCTTCGGTGAGCCCTCAGAACCAAGAAAGAAAATAATGAGGGTGAGAAAAGTGTTCCCCAGTGTCCTAAATAGACCCCTGGGGAAGCCCAAGGAGCAGACAGGCTCTTAGAGCTGGGGGAGGGGGGATGACTGCAAAGGATACATCCGTCAGAGCCACAATGCTCCGGCACTCATCCAAAGAGAATGTGTCCCCTGGAGGTCCTGAGGGGGAGAACAGGAAGGACTGAAATGTCAGAGAGGGGGCATAGGACTGGCGTGGCCATGGGGATGGGTTTGGGGCCAGGAGGTTCTTCCTTACCTTCTAGGAATTCCTGGTTGAGAAGTCTCTGAACCTGGGTTCGGAGGGTATCCACCAAGGGGAGAAAAGAAGTTGGAGTCCAGTCTGGGTTCTACTCTCGAGCCATGCACCTTGGCGCAAAGTCCTGGATCAATGTCCAGCCCCTGATCCAAACGAGGAAGGGATGCAGGAATCACATCGGTGCCCAGGAGCAGAGGGGCACACCTGCCTGACTGTAAAAGCACTGGGATTTCTGAGCACTACCCTGGTGATAACTCCCTCCCTGAACATCTGTAGTGCTGATTACTCCTGACATTTGATACCTGGTGTGGGTTACTTTGCATTTCTCTCTTTATTCATTACTGGGCTGAAAGCTGTGTTTGCTTCCCCCTCACCATACCTGGCACTTGGGAGCCCCTCAGGAGAAGTATTGTTGAATGAATCAATTCAGCCCTACAGGTGTGTTCCCCCATCTGCTTCCAGAAAGGAAGTGAGAGAAAACATGACTACTGAGTGCGTGTGTGTGTGTGTGTGTGTGTGTGTGTGGCGAGGGGAGATAAAAACACCAGGAATCCAGGCTAAGACAAGTTGCTCTAATTGAGCACATAATTTAGCATTAGTCTTCCCAGCCACAGAAGCAGAAAGGGAGACATCATGGTTTTCCTCAGATAAAAAATGGGAAGCAGCTGAGGTTGAGGGGAGAGAAACTTTTCCTGGCCTGAACTTCTGAAGGTGTTAACTGCCTTCACTTTTCTGTTTGGGACGCTGACCCCAACAGTTTTATGGGCAGCAGATTCCGTGACGATTTGACAGAGAAGCAGAGCTCTTCTCCATGCAGCTGTTTCTTTCACCCAGCCTGGTAAAAAGCCGAGGGCATGATGGGACATCACCACCCTGGGGAAGCTGTTCCGTGGGAGGAGTTGGAGTGAGGGCTCCCAGCAGGTGGCTTTGTAGAGGGGCACTAGGTGAGGAGGAAGGAGGTGCCTCCTTGGGGTCTTCTGAGAACCAGTACCACACAGACAACAGATAAGCGGTCCCCAGGGTGGCCTCACCACCCAGAACACACAGCAAAAGCAGCCCTACAGTTTGTCCTTACTGGAGTCCTTTAGCCGGAAAAATGACCCCCAGTGATGTCACCAGTGCAACACATCCTGCCAGCATCTGAAATTGGCCCTTAGGTCATCCCTCCAACGCCTCACTGGTTGGTCACGTCAGGGAAGTTGGTGCTGTGTGCCCACCATCAACTGAGTTTTTTCCTCGAAAGAATCATGGCACCTCACTATAAAGAGCAGTTGCCATGGTGAGGAATGCCAACTTACATGGAGTCACATGAGAATGTAAGCAGCTGTGGGGCATGGATCACAGCCCCCACGCTGGGACAGCCCCTGACCTGGTCCCTGCACCCAGTAAACACCAGAATGTTGGAAGAGATGGGGCTAGGAATGGAGATAAAGGTTGCCTGAACAAAACGCCCAAAGAATCTCACGTCGGCCTCTACCACCTCAATGGAAGATGCCTAAGGACTGATGCCTCGCTTTCCTTGGAAGATCCTAGCCTTTTTGTACATGTTTGCTGATTGAATAAATGATAGATGATGGATGTCGCCTGTCCCAAAGGCTGAGTGTGTCCTTCCTTTTCCCACAGGCAGACCCTGGGTTGTGGTACCACTACCACTACTATGGCTGATAAAGGGGTACAAGAGATTGGGAGAAAGGACAGAGTGAGGACATGGACGAATATTTTGCTCTCAACTTTCTTTTGAGGACACAACCTCTGAGGATAGTTTGCAGGTTGTGCAGAGTGATGCCAGGTTGGCCCTGCTCAAGGGTATCCACCAAGGGGAGAAAGGAAGTTGGAGTCCAGTCTGGGTTCTACTCTCGAGCCACGCACCTTGGCGCAAAGCTCCATCTCTCTTCTATTCTAATTCCTACAAAGGCCTCATATGGGCTGCCAGTTACCCTCTATGAGAAGACATTTGGTTGTTGTTTGGAAAAGTCCTGATTAGGGAATCTGTGCCATTTATCATATGACAAATTATATTTTTTATTTCAGAGGTGCAGGTTCATGGACCATGTTGAGGACTTTGCCACCTGCCCCTGAAGGAAGCTTGGCCTCCCGTATCCTAACCGGGTCCTGCTGATCACCTACGGGAAGTAACCTTAGCTAGAGCGTCTGCTCTGGGGAAGTGAATCTGTCTTAATGCAGTGCAGATTGATTGAACACCTTCTCTGTGCCAAGGACAGTGATAGTTATTGGGGACAAGGAATGCATACGTTGTCATCCCTGCCTTCAGAAGCTCACAGACTGGAGACATTCACCATAGTAGATCCTGTTTTGCATCAAGGGAAGTGCTTTCTGAGTCAGCCCAGATGTGGGCCTGAATCCTGGGCTAGAGTTGATTTCAAGGAGGTTCATACTGAGCTGTTCCCTATAACGTGTACCCTCATGCCAGCCACATTCTTCATCTCTCCTTATTTATATCTCTGGGCCCAGGCTACCTGAATAACTTCCCTTTGGCTGCCTCCTGGTTACCAATGCCCCGTTAGCCTTCTGAATGTCTGGCATCTTCCTGTCCTTGGCCCCTGTCTGCCCGAGGTCGGCATGGTACACTCGATCACCTATATGACTTTTCACTTCCCACACCGACATGACGTCTAATGGTAAAAGGCCCATCGTGCAGAGCCCTTGGCAGCTGGGTTTTTTCCTGACAAGTCAAGGAGTTCTTTATAACGGCTGATTAAACCATTAGGAAAATCCCCTGTGCACGTAGGTGGCTTGGCAGGAAGAAGGCTGTTGGTGCTTTCTGAAGCTGGCCAGCTCCTGAGAGGGATGCCAGCGTTGGTGGGAGGTGGCAGAACAGGAGAAGGAAAGATTTCAAGGGGTATTGCCAATTGCTTGTTTAAAGCTTTAAAAAGCTCACTCCCCTATAATGAGGCCCTTCCTTTCCAAACTACACTTCACCCCAGATGTCACCCAGGTGGGGGGGCGCCCCGTCTCTCCAGATCAGTTCTGGACATCCAGGGAAAGAGGCTGACACGACCACCCATCAAGTCATCTTCCTCTCTCTATCCTGATAAGGACCTGGGAGATGTTTCCCTCCCTCTGGCCCCTCCATCACCTGTCCTGTGTAGGGCCCCTCGCCGTCATGCTAACTACTGTACCTGCTGAGCGTATTTGTAGAAAATGCTTCGTTGGGAGCCATTTCTGGACGACTTGCCTGGATCTAAGGAAGAATAGCCAACATCAAGTTTCTGGGGAAGGAGGCTGCCTGTCTGATACGGTGAGGGCCCCAAAACCTTCCACCTGGATCTGAGACAGAGGCTTCTTCATCCAGCAATTGGATCAAACCTTTTTGGGGAATGGGAAAATGGAAATTTGTGGAAGGAAGATGGTTGGGTCCAGCCTGGCCTTCAAGGCCTGGTCTTCTCACCTCATCCCTGCCATCACCTTTGAGCCATCACCAGCCCGTTGTGGTATCTGTGCTTTCATTGGTCAGTGGTGAGGCAAGAAGGAAGGAGACAGAAGCTCTTGGGGAGGGGACCCAGTGAAGTCTGCCAACCAAGCCTTGCCGCACCCTTACCTGCAGTGGTCTGAGGTTGGGATCATCGTCCAGGTTCCTAGAAAATCAGGGGGACAGTGTGACAAGGATGACCAGCTCACTATTCAAAGGAGGCTCACGCTTACATGTGGCAGGCACCCCTGCAGGCATTGGGCGTCTATGCCAAGGACACACGTGGAGAGCCCTCAGCACAGCAAGCTGTGAAGTGGGCAGCCGTGGCAGTCAGCAGACAGACGAGCATCTTGACCTCGTGTCCAGTCTTTCGGGTGGCCCACCCCGGTCTTCAAATCATTTTGTAAACTGTTCCTTTCACAACCAGATATATGTGTATCGTAACCCCCATTGCCAGGATGGCCAGTAAGATTTGCCTTAGGTTCCAACTCTGAATGGTGGCACAGTGACCATCTGGCATTCTGGACTGAGAAGGCCTCGTCCATGCTCAACGGTAAAGACTGCCACGATTGTAGTGATGTCTGCCTCGGGGCCAAGAAGACATGAGGTGCCCAGCAGGGTCTTCACTGCAGTGAAGAGCCTCCACCATCAGACTATCACTCAGGCCCATCTCTCACCGTCTCCCCGATGTACCCCACATTCTGTCCACATTTCAGACAATTGCCATGCACGCCGCGTACCACCTTCCTGCGTGTATGGACAACATCGCTCATTCTCCAAAGAGTCCCATGCTCACCCACTTCCCTGCTTCTGCTCCTGTCTTTTTCCTCCACCTGCACTGCCTTCCCCTGGGAAACACTGTTAGGTTTTCCATCAAGGACTAACTCATATTCCATGTCCCCCAAGAAGCCTTCCTCTGTCCCTCTTGCCAGAAGGGAATCCCTCCACTCTGTCCTCCCACACGACCCTGCACTTCCGTCAGGCAATGGCCCCATCCTGTTCGTGGTCTACGTGTTGGTTCACAGACTCTCTCGCCTCCACTTTGTGCTGAGCTTCTTGAGAGTGGGGGGGCCGTGCTGTGTCCCCTGCTAACTGAGTGCGTTGCTGCACAGATGGTGCAATGTGTTTTTATAAAATTAAGTAGAATAAATCGTTTAGAATCCCAGTAGTTCTGTACCTGTCACTGTCTGGCATCTTTAGGAAGATTCGGAGCAAGAACTCAACTGCTTCTCTGCCTGCGGAGGCGACCACCGCATAGGTCCCAGGGCTCAGGCTGAAACACTCTGTAAGGTTGCATGCGGTTTCAGAAATGATGCCCTTCTCAGCAATTCTGAATTTGGAAAAAAAGGTGGACGGCAATCTCTCTCGGAAATGCTGGAACTGGAAGAGACGTGATGATGGTGAGAAATCCCCTCTGTGCATGGGCCACAGCTACCAGGAGAGACCCCTACCTCCCAGACCCCTCTCCATCCATCAAAACAGCACTACAGGCCCTGAAAAGGGAGACACTGCTTACCCAAAGTCTCGAAATGCAATAGAGTTCAGCCTGTTATTTAATATAGATGCTAACACTACAATGAATGAGGGGAATATGATACATGGTTTTACCTCATTAAATCTTACAGCATCCTGGGCTTCTGGGTTTATCTCCCTGCTTATATACAAAGACAAATCATGAAAACTAGTGAGATTGTTCCAATACTGAATTAATTCAGTAATTCAAAACGTAATTCAGTATTGGAGTTTGGAGTCCTTTCTCTCTGGACCCTTTTGCAAAGCACTCCTTGGACCCCTGCAGCACTGCGGGGCTGGAGTCCTTTCGCTCCCTCCATTTCTTCCTTCCAGTAAAGCCCTGAAATGCCTTCTCACTGGAGAATAATAGGCCCTCATCATTTTCCTTTTATTTCAATATTTTCTTGGAGATAAAACAATAAATATCATGCAGGTCCTATTACTGGACGTCACATACATATTACATGATAAAAACCCCTTACTAAATAAATTTTCCCCAACACAACTGAGATGGGGATTCCATTTAGAACGGTCACGCAGCATGAAATGATTGCTTGTGAGCTCTGCCTTGGGGGGAAACAAGGAGACGGGGAGAGGGTCTTTTCAAGGGGTGGGAACCAGGCTGGGCTACGGCTGAGGTTACTTTTGCTGTGTGCAACGGGGCGCTGGGCAGAGTCTCCAAACTGATGCTGCTGACATTATCAGCAGCCCCAGTGTCTCTGGAGCCTGACTTGCTTGGGCCTTTCTGGCAAAAGAAATGATGAGATCAGTTCTTCTCCAGAGTCAGCACTGTTGTGTGTGTGTGTGTATGTGTGTGTGTGTGTGTGTGAATGCACACGTGTGCACATGGGGAGGCACTGTGTACAGACGGGTGTGGGCTTTGAGCCTCCTACAATCACAAGACCTGACCCTCTGTTTCTAGGGATGCGGCTCATACCTTTTATTCGATCAAGTCCTCACCTCGTTCTCCAGGTCTGGGAACTAGAACCCTGACTCGTTCCTTGCACCTGACTGCTTCCCTTGAAGCCCTTCCAGAAGTTCTCATTCCATGACTGTTGTGCTGAGAACCAGAGTTGGATCCTAAACCCAGCTCTGTGGCTGGGCTGCCGCTGTGACAGGCAGACCTCCTTGCTGTCTGCTTTCTGCCTGGGGTTTTGTGTATCCCGTGCTCAAGGACCACCTGTCGCAGCCTCTGTCTCCCTGTCGGGGGACGTCTGGAAGGGCCGGAGGAGCTTCCCTGGACCTGCTAGCAGGCTGCAGTCACCACCCGTTGGCTGTGGCTACATCCTGCTCCCTCCCTCTTCCCTTCCATCCTCGTCCTGGCACATGTACCTCCCCTTGGGCAACAGCCGCATTACAGAGTTCACGTCTAAAGGTGTTTGAGTGCCTGTGAGGTTAGGTTTCCCAAACTCCATCTTTCCTTCTCCATCCTTACCCATATTTTGGTCACCTTTCACCCATGCCAAGCCAGAATATTTACTGGCCAGGGGTGGGGAGGGGCAGGTGGTAGTGGGTGGTTGGGAGGGTGGGGAGGGAGGGTGGTGGCGGTGCTGTGGCTGTAAGAAGAGTTGGAGGATGTGCCTTGAACTTGCATTTGCATTGCATGCATCCTGGTTGTGGTGGGTTTGGGAGCTGACAAAGAATAGAGGAGGCTAAAGATCTACCCCCTGCCCCACCAGGGACCCATGAGCCCTGTCTCTCATCTTAAAAGGAACGGGCAGCATCAATCTTATCTATCAGGGGCCAAATGCTTGAAGATGGTTTCATGGTTGCATTCCCTCTGCAACGTCAAACCAGAGAACAGCTTAAGGGATCCAGCTTTAGACAAGGACAGCTGAAATATTCCCTGCGTTGTTGACCTGTTCGGAAGTTCTAAGCTTGTATCTATTACAGGACATAGCAAGACTGAATTGGCAGCCACAGAACAGCAAGAGACACGTTGAGGTCAAGGGTGTTGGAAGAGGCGTAACAATATGGACAGACGGCAGCAGGGGCGGTGGCCATACCTGATAGTCGATCTGAGGGAAGAGAAGAAAGGCAGGTTCAGGAACCCAAACTACAACCCAAAGGCGAGCCGATCTGAGAAGGCTGGCTCGGGGCCCTGCGTTCCTTTTTGTTGCACTTTCAGCCTGTTCCCTGGAACACCTGGGAGTGAACAGGGACCATCACTCACTCTCTGTGCAGAGCTGTGACAAAGGAAACCCAACTGCTGTAGAGAGCATGAAGGGGAAAGGAAATTGAAGTGGGAGGAAGGTGTCTGAGAAAAGGAGACTCTCCCTTTCTCATCTCAGCTTGGTTACTCTTCACAGCAGTGATGATAAAATTGGAAGGAAAAGAGACAGTGATGGGAACTGGAGGTAAGACAGAACCTGGATCAAATGTAGATTCCCCAGAGTTGGAGCTCCAAGGAGAAGGAAACTGTTATTCCATCAGACCACTGTAAAGCATGGTGGGAATTTGTTCTAGCATTCCCCTCCTCCCAATCACTGTACCTCAGTGTTTGTAGGGATGTATGTGTGGGTCTGAATGTGGAAATATCTATGTTTCGGTCTGTTCATGTTGCATAAGGAGGCACTGAAGATGCAGTCCCATTTTTAAGCCACTTCATGGTTTGCAAAGTATTTGCATGGAATGTGTTGAGTTGTCACAGTAGTCCTAAGCATATGCTAGGCTCCGAAACTGAGAATTTGCAGTCTCAGTAGCAGAGGTGAGAACAGAGCAAGCTGTGTTGCTTCCTTTGTAATTAATACCCACCACCTCCATGTACTGTCTTCCACAGTTGGCACGGGTTTCAGTTCTATCCTACTGCTGATCCTGGGCTCCACTTAGGCGTACCGGCCATTTGATTTGCCTGGGCAGACTTATCTGGAGATCAGGAATGAGCTGGAAGGGAGGTGGCAAGTTCCAGCCTGGGGGAGGATGGAGCTTATCCATCCTTGCTCTTTTTCTCTGTCCTGTCTTCTCCCTGCCTGTTTGTACACCACCTGTGTTTGGTTTGATGCAAGGCAGAGCAGTGCTCCCATAGCAGTTGGAGAGTCACAGGCCCATGCCAAGGTTGCAGAAATGTATGCGGCTGTCATGTGGGCAGCGCTGTACCCATGAACACCAGTAGAGCCCTGGAGTCTCAGACAGCCTAGTTGCTGGCACCAACGTAGCCTGTTTCTCAGCAGAATTGTCAAAGGAATCCAAGTGTCTCTTGAGTTGTCAAGGTCTGGACTGTTCTTTGGTGTTTAACTCGATCAGGATCCTGCAAGACCCAAAGGGATCTCCAGGGAGCCTAAGCAGGTCACAGGTCTGCTTGCCCCTTCGGCAAAATGGGCAGCTGAGAAATAAGGTACCTCTGGCCGAAAAGTAGACAAATGGGCTTGGCAGCATTTAGAAAAACATATGATTACAATATTGCCAGGGCTCCTGAACTGTAAAGACTTGGGGCAAATCAGTAAACACAAGGCTGCCGTGTTGCTCAGCTCTGGGACACTAGAATCAGATGAAAATATGAACAGCACCCCCAGTTTTTGTGCATGGGGGGCAGACCTCATACCCTCTCTGGACTTCTGTCTCTCATTAGGAAAAGGAAGAGCTGGCTGAGATATTCTTAGGAGTCCTGTCTGGTTCAGGACTTGAATTGTTCAATCCTTGCTGGTAGACCAGATGTCTCAGTCCCTTCCTAGCCCTTCCCAACTCCTCTCATTTTGTTCTTCTCAGGGGTGAGATTAGGGGACTCTGAGGATGAGGATCCTCTTACAAGGTACCTGAATCAGTTGGGATCCTTGGCAGAAAACAATGGAAACTAATCCAGGGTGGGGCGAACAGGAGGTCATTTATGGGAAAGATAAATCAGAGTCAATGGGAAATCTAGAGAACGCGACTTGGAAGGTGGGCAGGAATGAGAAGAGGTGGCTACACAGCTGGACACCACCACAGGATCTGCCTGCATTGCTGTACCTAAGATTTGCTGCGAAGAATCCCTCAGCTGGTCCCAGCTCCTTTAGTTACTTCCTCAAGACTCAAGGCCTAGAGTAACCAAGAACATCTAATTGGACAAGCCTGGGCCACAAGTCTACCCCTTTGCATCCAACGGCTGGGGAGAGGGAATGTTTGGCTTCTTTGACTGCTGCAGTGGGAGACCAGGTCTGGCCTTTCACCAAGGTTCCCCCCCACATGGAAAGGGTGTCCATGTGCCTAGTGGTGATGAAAATGACAACTGTCCACTACCGCATCCTTAGGAGATGTTCTTTGATAGTCTCAGCTGGTTTGCGGAACCTCCAAAGTATGGCGCTAAACCCCATCAATTTCTTTTCCATTGATTTCATGCAACTAGGATGTGGAAATGTGCTCAGAGAGAGCAGAACCCAAAGGGTTCTCCTCCTTCTAGAGCCAGAAACATATTTTTGTTTGAGCTGTGAGCACCACCAGAAAGGCAAGTGCCTATGTCCTGCTGAGAGCCCTCATCCTGGGACCACAAGTTCTGGTATCGGGCACTCCCGTCACCACCCAGCTGCACCTTGGGCAGGTCATTCATGCTGACTTTTGGTTTCCACATCTATAAAAGCAGGAGTACTGGGGTTTTTGAGACAGTGAGTGTGAACATGTTTGGAACTCTGAAGTTCTCTATCAGTGAGGCCTTCGTGTTAGAGTGGACCACAGCCAGCGCACAGGACTGTTTCAGGACCCAGGAGCCCTGCCTGTCCATGACGGGGCTAAGGCCCTAGTTGTGAATGTTGCCTTAGTCTCAGTGAACATTCCTGGGATCCTTCGTAGAGATGCTGTCAGAGCTTCAGCCACACAAGTGATGGGTGTGTTTGACTGAAGGCTCGAGGGACATCTGGCACCCGGTCCCCAGCTCTGCCATTAACTCTGTGTCACATCACGTCACTGGGCCTCAGTTTCTTCACCTGTAATATGGGGACAGGGGATCCCAGCATTTGATGGTTGCACGATCTCAGTTATCCATGTTCGTGCGGAGGCTGTGGGGTGCATGGTTTGAGAACCCTTCACTTTATCTGTGGGATGCATTAAACTATTGGGGAAAGGAGGAGGGAGCACAGGTATCAGATTTTCTTTTGTAACTCCTTTCTTTTTCATGGTATTAAAAAAAAAAAAAAAGGAATTCCCTGATCACCTCCTCACAGCTAGTGTGTGTGCAGGTGAGTGTGTGTTGGGGGTTGTGCGGCGGGATGGCCCCTTAGGAGCTGAAGGGCTGACTGAAGAGCCATCAGAGGGGAGGGGAGGCTAGGCGGAGAGGAAGACCTGGCCTTGGATGAGTGGCCGAGCAGATGCTCGTAAGCCAACCATGGAGCTTTGACCGATGTTGGTGTAAGCATAAGAGAAAAACGTACCTCCCGGCTGTATACCCAGGATTGTTTTTTCCCTTAAACTCCTCCCAGAGTTTAGCCAAAGATTCTCAGACAGTTCTGTGTATAAGCAGTCCCTGGGGAGCTCGTTACAATGCAGATTTTCAGGCTCCATCCACGGAGATCGGGACTCAGAATGTTTGGGGGCAATCCCAGAATCTGCAGTGTTGCAACAGCTGGTCTCGGACCAGACTACTTTCTAAGGAGCAAGCATCAGAGCCTGCAGCAGGGCAGGAGCTGTGCCCACTGTAACCTCCTTCGTCTCAGGTTTCCCTGAACTCTGTCACCCTTTGGGTTTTATTTCTGAGTCTGCAGCTGGGTGAAATCTCCCAGCCTAGCTGGTTGCTTTCTCCAAGGTGTACAGAAATGTCCTCAAAGGGCAAAGCCCGGAAGCATGCTGCCTTACCTTGAACACCTCTGACTTCAGTGGAAATGTCCTGTCTTTTGCCTTTAAATTTTGTGGCATGATAAAATTGAAGGACACGATGACATAGTTGTTTCCCATACTTTCTGGCACAGAGAAGATGTACTGGATGTCCCTCTGGGGTCCTGCATGAAAAAGGGCAGTGATTGGACTTCAGCTCATCTCTGGCATTCCAGGATGAGACGGTGACCACTTCAGAGAGCCAGTTCAACGTTGTGATGGTTGTGACGGAAACTCTGGATTTGGGCTAATAGACCTAAGGCCTGGGTCCCATTCCCCACAGTTACTAGTTGTGACACAAGCTTCTTTATTTTGTGAGCCTCAGTCTCCTCCTCTTAAAAATAAGGAGGGAAAGTATAGTTCCTACTTGGTGAAAATGTTTCTTACACTGTAAAGTTGAGGGCTATTTTTATAATAATAAGTGGAATTCCAGAGGCCTCAGGTATGCATTGGTGACAACCATGGAGCCATGAAATGGTGTCAATCCCCCAAGCATCAATGGAGACAGAGGAAGAGAGGCAGAGAGATGGCAATTCATAGAACTCTGCTACCCAAGAGTCCTCACCAAAGCCAGAGGGAGACAACTAACGTGAAAACCATTAGATTCAAATGCATGAGAGATCGGGACTTCCCTGGTGGTCCAGTGGTTAAAAATCCGCCTTCCAACGCAGGGGAGGCGAGTTCAATCCCTGGTCGGGGAACTAAGTTCCCACATGTCACCGGGCAACTAAGCCCGCGAGCCATAACTGCTAAGCCCATGCGCCGCAACTACTGAGCCCGCGTGCCACAACTAGAGAGCCCACATGCCGCAACTACTGAGACTGTGCACCACAGCTAGAGAGAAGCCTGGACACTGCAACAAAGGGCCTACGTGCTGCAACGAAACACCTGACAGCCAAAAAAACCAAACAAAACAACACAACCAAACGCATGAGAGATAATGTATGAAGAGTAAATGAAGATGAGACAAGCTAGAAATGAATTAATAGACATCAGAAGGTTGGGGTACGACTGGGAGGCTCTGAAAGGGGAATAGGGAGACATAGAGACCATCTCGGTCATCGGCTTTTTGTGAGGATCAAACAAGATGACACACTCAAGTGCACTTAGTAGCACAGAGCAGGTGCTCGCCGGCTGCCTCCCTTCCCTCTCTCCCTTGTAAGGAATTACTACAGATGGCACAATGTGTAATTTTGGTCAGTTCATAGATCTGCACTAATATCTGGGGGTGCTGGCCCACAGTCAGACAGGTGCAGCTCAGGAAGATGAATCAGTAAACTTGCTGCCCGAGCGACTCGGCGGTTCCTTAGAATCTGTCCTTGGTCTCCTGGTGACTAGGTTCTCTGACCAGCAGAGTGAAGAGCCTGGAGGCGTGGGGTCATTCAAGCATACCATTCTCAACAGGCTGGTGCCAAGGTGAGGGAATGCACGTGTCGGGGTGCAAACACACACACACACACACATACATGCACAACCATGTTGTTTGTATAGCTTTTCCTATGCAGGATGTGTGAGCACTCAGGTTCATCTTCAGAGGGTGATATTTCACTCAGCCATGTCACAGACGGGGAGCCGGAGATGCAGTGAGAGTATGTCCCTCGCTCTCTTAAAATCACATCAATGAGATTCATCTCCTGGGAGCCCAAAGACAGGTTCTGAGGTGCCCACCTCTGGGATCTCAGTATGGTGCTGCAGGATGCATCAACCAACATGGGCAGGAATATGCTCCCTGATGCCTGCATGGTGCCTTGTGGCTTCAAGGGGAAGATAGAGATGACTAAATTCCCCTATGTACAGTTGGGGAGACTGAGGACAGAGAGACCAGAGTCACAAAGCCAAAATGTGGCAAAAACATGGTTTAACCCAGGCCCTGACTTTTGCCCAGTGTTCTTTTCATAGCTCCCCCAATGTCCTGGATAATTTTTTTTTTTTTTTTTTTTTTTGCGGTACGCGGGCCTCTCACTGTTGTGGCCTCTCCCATTGCAGAGCACAGGCTCCGGACGCGCAGGATCAGCGGCCATGGCTCACGGGCCCAGCCGCTCCGCGGCATGTGGGATCTTCCCAGACCGGGGCCCGAACCCGTGTCCCCTGCATCGGCAGGTGGACTCTCAACCACTGCGCCACCAGGGAAGCCCCTGGATAATTACTGAAGAGCAGTGAGCCCGTTCTACTCTTGGGAGGTGGATGGAGCTTACTAGAAGGACAGTGGGAAAACAAGAGAGCAGGGGATTCACACTGGAGATTCTCCGGCCCACCCCCACCAGCAATCATTTCCCCTGGAGAAGTATAGCTGTCCCTTTGGGCTGACAAAGTCCTCTTCTTCAGGCTGATGGTCTAGAATCGAGGGCCCCTGAGAGCTGAAGCTGGGATAGAGCAAAGGCTGGCAGCTTCCCATCTGGCAGAATAATTACCAAGGTCATAACTACCTTCCGCATTTCCTGGAATTAAGTGGTTCTTAAACATCAGTTGGGACCATCTTTCATGGAGTGCGTTTCCATGGTCCAGGCTGATTGGAATTTGCTTACATATAAATAGGCAGAAGAAGTTATCTTGGAAATCTTGACATGACATCCTGTTATGAAGAGAGACACATCACTTAACGACTACGGGTTTGTCCCATAACTTCACTGTACCTCTGCCTGTCAACTATAGTATCCGTTGATTTACCACCGTCCTACCCAAAGGCCAGAGCCCCATTCTGGTTCCTTCGTGGTCAGATACACTTCTGATGTCTCCAGTGGTCGGAAGGACAAGGACAGAGTCAAATTATGAGTTCTTCAGGTCCCTCTCACGGCCAGCAAGACGACTGCCAGTCTCTTTCTGTCCTGGGTCCTACACACTGCGAAGAAAGTCACCTTTCCCTAGGGCCCTTTGCCAAATGCACGGTTGGGGTCTTATCAGAATACAATGGATTCAACACCTAAAATCATACCTGTGATTAAAGTTGCGATACTGGAAATATTCTTCCTCCTAATTTATATGTGTTCCTCTGATTCTTAATTACTTAGACCCAGTCTCTTTCTCACACATGCTAAATTTTATTTAAGTATGTCATTGAATAAACCAGACAGCCCTTCAGAGAAATGTCCATCTTATTCTTTAAGATGTGAGCATAGGGCTGGGGATGTGTTGTAAAACATCTAGTCCTACATAGCTGCTGAGTGATGACACCGATGACTCACCCAGAACTCTAGAGTCAGGGCTGGGAGATTAACCCCCATGTTCCTCTCTTGCGATTCATGCCAGGAAAGACTGTGGCACTCCAGGGCTCCAAAAAAGATGGCAAAAGAAGTTACAGGCATGATAACCATGCATCCTGGTTTCCAGGAAACTGGTGGTTTCAAAGCTTTGGTGCCAATATTCCCTTCTACCATTAACGTTTCCTGAGAGTTCTAACATTTCAGAGAGGAAATACCTTTCATGCAAAGAGAGAACACACAATTTCCTTTTCAAAGCTTTTGTGTCTTGGTGGAGAAAATAGCCTCCTTCTACCTAGATCTCTGAAAAGCGAATCTTTATTCTCACAAAAGTTTAGGGAAAAGGGTGGGGATTGAGGGTTTGGGCAATAGTTAAAGATTTAAAATCTAATTTTGAAAAAAGTGTAAGTACCAAAACTCGCCATCATCCTTATTTTCATACAACTGGCTTTTCCGGCGGTCGTGGGTTTTCTGCCACTCCAGAGACCTGGGCGTGGAGAGACAGACCATAGGATGAGACCTCCTGGGATGTTTCATCTCAACCACACATGGCCCGACAGGGGCCCTTTGCACAGGCCTCCAGTAGTTTCTGGGTGTGAGTGGACAGTGTCGCTCTACCTGGTGATTCTATGCTGATGGCTTCCAAGCTGTCTCCCAGCCCCATCCTCTTTCCTGAGCTTCAGAAGGATACATGCTATGGTCCATTCCTTGTCTCCACCAGAGCCCCACCGTGACCTTGAAATCAACGTATCCCAAAATGTACTCATCCTCTGCCTCCTTCTATTGCCCAAGTGAGAACACGAAGGGTTATTCTCTCTCATACCCTCCACGTCCAAGCCATCACCAAATATTAATGATTTATTGATTCTACCTCCTAAACCCCTCTCAAAGCCGTCGAATTATTTCCATCCTTATTCTGTTTTCAAGTTCAAGAACCCTCATCTCCCTCTTGGACTGCTCACCGGTCTCCCGGAACTCAGTCCGGCCCGCTTTCCTGTTCATACTCTACACCTCCAATCAAAACAATCTTTCTAAAACAGAGGTCTGGTTAGGGCACTTCCCTGCTTAAAACACATCAGTGCTGCCCTTTTACTCTCAGGATGAACTTCAAACTCTGAAAGAGAACTTGGCCTCTGCTTACCTCTCCAGGTTTACCCGAGCAGCTCCCTATCCCCCTGCCCTTGAACCGTACACTCCAGCAATAATGAACATCTTCATTTCCTTAGAAATACCTGTGTGTCTGGTGGCAGTGGCAGCACCCAACCCAGACCCGCCTTGGCCTTCACCATGATGCTTCCTCTGCCTGGAATACACTTCCTCCTTTCAGTCCTATAACCCAATAACTTTTACTCATCTTTCCTCCTGAAAGGCACTTCTGCTGGGAAACCTTCCCTGTCCCCCCTGGGGTGCCCTTCCTTCGAGCCCGCATGGCACACTGTACCACTCCCATCTCAGCACTTAGCACCCTGTGTTACTAGTGCTTGTTTATTTCTTGCTGTCCCCCATTAGATCCCAAGTGTCATGAGATCAGTGACCTTGCTCACCATTATATTATCCGTCATAGGGCTTTAACACAATGCCTTGGTGCATGGTGGGATGCCATAATTTTTTGCTGGCTTAATTAATTAATAATTAAAGCCATCTACTTCATTGGGATAATGTGTTCCAGAAGCTAGTTCTAGAGTCTGCGGTGAAGGAGGGAGACCTCACAGGCAGAAGGGAGCATCTGTCACTTCCCAGCCCACTCCTGAAAGTGGAGGCACATCCATAGGTGACGGCCCCCAAGGCACAAAAGTGTAATGGGACCCTTCTCTGGAAGGGTCCAGTTCTCTGGAACTGACTTGCATGGAGGGCCTGGGTCACCTCTGTGCCAGGAGAGCAACGCAGGGACCACTCAGGCTTCTGGCTGCAGGCCGAGCCAGTCAGATGTGTTATTGTAAAATGGTAATTTTATAATTAAGTGATAATTACATTTTCTGCAGTGTGTAAGGGAAAATAAATGTAGTGTAAATCAATACATTATTGATTCATGCAAGTTTGTCTTTAAGTGTGTGTGATTGAAATTTCCATTATGGTTGAGATTAGACCACCCGCCCTCCCCATCCGTCTCCACTCCTTAAAACGTAGGGAAGGGGCTTCCCTGGTGGCGCAGTGGTTAAGAATCCTCCTGCCAGTGCAGGGGATACAGTTCGAGCCCTGGTCCGGGAAGATCCCACATGCCGTGGAGCAGTGAAGCCCATGTACCACAACTACTGAGCCTGAGCTCTAGAGCCTGTGAGCCACAACTGCTGAAGCCCCCGTGCCCTGCAACAAGAGAAGCCACCGCAGTGAGAAGCCCACGCACCGCAATGAAGAGGAGCCCCCGCTCGCCACAACTAGAGAAAGCCCGCACGCAGCAACGAAGACCCAATGCAGCCAAAGATAAATAAATAAATAAATAATTTAAAAAAACGTAGCGAAGAAATCGACCAGTGCACAGAGACAGTGATGATGCGGCCATATCGCTTCCTTCCAGCCCGGTTGCTGGTGGGGAATGGGGAACCTCAGCCCTCAGCCGGGGTACGTGATCCTCCAGAGTAGGTGTGGCAGGGTCCATCCCCCGTCTCTGCTCTGCACACTTCTCCTCCCTGCTCAAAGGCCTTTGTGAACCCCCATGCCTGTAGGTACAAATCCAAACCTCTCGGCTGGCACCAGGCTCTCTGGTTCCAGCCCCCGACACGTCTCCCCTAGGTTCCTCTGCCTCAGGCCAGCTTCTTGGCCCTGAACACACGCTGAGCCACTGTTTCTGGCTCAGCGCAGCAGCCGACACTTCCCGCCTACCTAGGGATGGCTTCCAAAGTGAGTCATACTTTTTTTTTGGTTGAACTCCAGTTCAACCCCATTCAAGACGCTTTCCCTGAACAGGCCCGCCCATGGGAAGTTTCTCTTCCCTGACCTCTGGGGTCCCTTATTGCCTTCACTGGTCATTTGATCTTTAGCCTGGGGGATGTGGGCAGAACGTCAGCTCACGTGAATTTCTTGCCTCTTCTACTCAAGGGGACTGTGCCTCTGACATCTGCCCTTCCTCCACTCCTACTGCAACAGCCAACCCCGAATCAGGGATTCAGGCTAATCGGATCCCACCCCGCGCCATATTGGGCAGCTTGGGGTGATGACTGGGAAGGGCTGGAAAGGGCCATGGATATCCCCAGGGAGGAAGAAAGGACAGAGGCAACATAAAAGGAGAGAGTGCGGCGGGGAGTAAAAATATTGTCCAGTGGTTCGTGGTTTTGCAATTTCATTCCCCTTCTGTGCGGGAGGAGGGGATTCAGCTGCCCTGTTCTCCAGGGGGCATCTGAGGGAGGTCACACCCAGGTTTATGCTAAGAATTCGTGTCTCTGCCTCTCCCTCTCTCTCATATTCCTACCCTCCAGCCCCACCTGTGCAGGCGCCTCGGCTGGTGGGCACCGCCCAGCCTGGGGCATCAGGCTCAGGCAGGGGTGGGAGAACTCTGCATTCGCCTCCAGAACACACTTCTCCGTGTATTGATTTTCACCTGCTTGAACGCGATGTATTTCCTTTCAGATCATGTTCTCCCTCGTGCTAAGCTGCCACGGCTGGCCAACGTGTCTCGACTCTTTCCGTGGATCTAACACAGGCCCTCAGAGACCTGCGGGCAGGCTGGGCCTTGCTGGCTGCTGAGAGGAGCCAGTCCCCTGTGGCTGGCCTGCCATCCCTCTCAGGCCTGTCATCTCATTCTTAGTCAGCAAAGGGGTGGGGACCAGGGATCCATCCTCCTGGCAGCTGGGAAACACCAGCCCAGCTCTCCAGGAACTACAGACCACACAGCGGGGGCCCCATAGATCAGCTGGGTCAGCGAGCAACTGCCTGGGACACGGCCAGCAGAGGCATCTGAGACCCACGTAGCTTTGTTCACTCCTACCACCAGCAAGGCACTGGCTGCTCGTGGGAGTCTGGACCAATATGGCAGGATGGATGATGCAGGTGGACTGAATCAAAAGATCAGCCAGATCTTTGCCTCAGCTCCCCAGCTCCCCCTAGAATGAAGTCTTTTCCATCCTGACGACATGGCATCATCTGGGTCAGAATCCCATGGGATCCTTTTATGGAAGGAGACTCCTTCTCCCCATCTCTGTCTGCCAAGTAGAACTTGACTCCTGCCCTACCCTGCCCCTCTTTTAATTTCGTACTTATTCTAGGTATATGGGTTCATCGCTCAAGACTGCTTCCTTCTGGAGGACAGACACTGTCTCTTGTCATCTGTATGCATCCCACAGCACCCACCCAGCACAGTGTACTTAGTCCGGAGTACACAGCAGGTGTTTAAATGATGCTTGGTGAATGGTATCACGGGAGTGTGAGTTCGACTGAAAGTCACACACAGGTGTGAGCTGGGCAGACCTGCAGTGAGATCTACCTGCTGCCCTCATGGGTCAGAATGCTCTCCAAACACCGGGTCTCCATGAAGGAGAGAGAGAGGTTTCCAAAAGCCGTACCTGTCACTCCAGCGCCCTCTCCATTCGCTCTTGCCTCAGGGGTTCCACAGGCGGATAAGTTATTCCCAGCCGCTCCTGTACTGAATCTGCAAAGAACAGAAAAGGAAAACTGTCAGTGGTCTCCAGCAAGAGTCAGCAGAAGGGATATGAATGCAGCTGCTTTTCACTTCCAAGCGCTGATTTAACTTCTGACCTCATTTGGCTGCAGCAGGAAAAAAAAATAATGGAAAGGAAAAAAAATCAATGTCTCTGCCTGTGTGGAGTTGGAATGAGACCGAGGAGAAAACGGTCCTTCTTTCTGTGCAGCACCTTGAAGGGCAGGCGCAGCTTCCTCAGTCTGTACGACTGCATCCTAAAATCTGAGCCAGCTGAGACAACAGCAGATAAATAGCACGGATGGTGCCATGGGCTGCAGAGGGGAGATCTTTATGGGTCTCCAGCCTCCTCCATGCCCTGTCACAGCCGGCATCTCTATTCCACTCAAATAGCTGTTTCCTTGCTGGCGGCCCCTTGGGAGCTGTGCTGGGGTCTCCACAGCACTGTCCTGAGCAAGGCCAGTAGGAGGCTGATTTGAGCACGACCAAGACCTTTGAGGCCTGGGAGTGGAGCCCTCCTAGACTGCGGCCCCGGGGCTGCAGCCGGCCCCCCTGGCAGCCTGCCTCTGTCAGCGAGCAGGGCATCCCCGTGGCCTGAACGTTCCTTCCTTCCCCAGGGGATCACATCATCATCTGTCCCAGATACAGAGGCCGGCACATTTACTCCTTCAGACCACCGAGGCCAGAGGGCAGGACTGTTTGTTGAAAAGTTACAACAAAACAATCACAACCCTTTGAACTTATGTTCCTGGATCCAGGAGGCCTCCGCCTGGTGAGAGGAATTAAAGCATGATTGAGTTGTAGCGGCAGTATTGATCTGTGCTAATGTTGTCTGAGGAGACAGAGGCCTGGAGAGGTGAGGAAGGGGCGGACTTGTTCACTGATTCCAGGTCACAGGAGAAAGTCCCGAGTGGAATATTCCCAACGTGGAAAAGAAACCCGTGTGTGGAGGCAGGGCTTGGAGACAGGCCTGGCTGAGTGTGTGATGTGCACTACGGCCTTCCATCCTCTGAGGTGGATATTCATATAATCCTCGTCTTGCAGAGGAGACTGAGCATCAGAGAGGTTAAGCAACTTTCCCAAGGCCACAGAGTAAGTGGCAGAGGAGGAACTCTGATCCCAGCCACTGTCAGTCCCCAAAGCCCAGGCTCTTAATTTTGGAATTGGGAGTGGATAAAGGATACAGCTGCTCCCGGGCCCAGCTCATTCTCACATGTGGACGAGACCCTGACCTTGCACGTAAACCCTGGGCCAGCACGTGATTACCAGTAGGGCAGTGGCATGAAGGAGCGGTGTGGTCAGACAAGGGCCCAAGAACCCAGCTTGGGTATGGTTCTTTTCTTGTCTACTTCTGTCTAGCTGACACTGCAGTGAAAGGTACTCTTTTAATGCCACGTGGGATGCGGGTGCCCCTCTCTGCCCCCCACCAGGCACCCCAGGCTTTGCACACAGTGTATTCTTAACTGCCAGCATGTGACGGAGCCCATGGAACAGGGACGTGAGAAACGGGCGCCTGGTGGCCCAAATAGCTTAATGAGCCACCCTCAGTGCCTAAGGGACAGTCAGGGGCTCAGGCAGGCACAGGGGAGAAGAGGGGCCAGTGCCCGGAAGGGGTTAAATGAGGCATGCAGAGAAACATGTACCCCCTGGCCCCGGGGAGTCACTGACCCAGCCAGGTGCATAGTAAAACATGCCAATTTCATTTATCTTCCTGTCTGTGTCCCGCCCAGAGGGTGGGTGAGCAGATTAAAAAGCTCACTGCATTTATGGGCTGGTTTAATCTTACCACTTGTGGTCAGAGTTATAACCTCCTCTTTCTGCAGGAAGAACCTTTAATCAAGTTCTCGGGCGCTTGTCTGACCGTGTCACTTCTTTTCGACAGTGCTCTGTTGGTGATCACATGGGCCTTGGCCAAGTGCCTCAGGCGTAACCTTCGAGGCTAAGGTCACAGCTGCATCTGAGAACGGGCGGGCTTTCTTGCTTCACTCTCCTGGCTGCTGACTGTACCCTGACCCTGGTCAGATCTCTCAGAAAGGGTGCCACTGGGAAGAGGTGATCCAGGTTATCTGTCCTAGGATAATAATTCCTTGAAAGTATTCTCTTGAATGCAAGTTCCAGAGGCAGTTAATTGTTACTCCTAGAAAAAAATGGTTTCATGGCTAATGGTAGATTAAAACCAAGCTGTACTTATATTGCTAATACATTGTTAATACAGGCCTTCTCAGAGCCTTTAACATGTTAACATCCGAATACTGCTTTCATAGAGCATCGCACCAGGCTGGTGCTCCTTTGAGCACAGGCTGGGAAGCGTCAGCAGCCGCAGAGTGGCAAGAGTGGTGGGAATGGATCATGCAGGACACACGGTCTTCATCACCTACTGTCACAGAAGTGTCCTGTTTAGACTGCTGTGTGTTATAAGAACAACTCAAAGCGTGTGCTGTGGGGGAGGAAACATCCGGGCTGTGAGCAGAATCATCACAAGCCCCAACCCCAGCCAAGCCCACACTTCCACTCCCCAGTTCACCTCCGTGACCTTGGCCCTAGGTGTTTACTTGGCTGCTCTATAAGCCGGCAGTCACTGCCATCCCCATGGCCAGCCTCTGCGGGACTCACATTCCATGGCCATCTGGACCTCTGGATACACAAGTCCCTTCTCCCCTGCATTCAGAGGAGAAAGAAAGGCCGTCTCAATGTATGAAAAGGGCCTTGCCAGGAACGGCCAGCACATCACGCAGGTACCATGGCTCCTTCCTTTCATGCCCAGCACAGATATCACTCATTGATCACAGCTCTCTTTTTCCAAGTCAGGAAGCAGAGCCCAAGTCTTGTCAACACAGTAATCCAAGGCAGCACTGCCTGGATCAAGGCTGGCACACAAGAAAGCTGACTTTCTCTCTCTAACCTAGACTTGTCCACATCCAGGATGGGGAGCTACGGGGAGCAGAATGTCCATCCGTGGCCAGATGTGATGATGGTATTGTCTGTCTCCACTGAGAATTCAGAGAAGGGCAAGGGAGATCCCAGAGGAAGGGCATCTGGAACCACTGGGACTGGGATCTCTTATGGCTTCGGTTTATCAGGGTCTCTTCCTTGCTTGTGGGAAATGTCCTTGGAGCTCCTCACATATTCTATGATGGAGAATCCGTGATGTCATCCTCATAGGCCAAAGACAAATGCATTCATTCACTCATGCAAGCATACTCGTCCACTGATCCAACAGGCATTTATTAGGTGCCTACTCTCCTCCAGTTGCCCTGCAGAGGAAGCATTTTGGTACTGATTTCCTTAGGGAGGAAGGTGGGAGAGAAAATACTGCCTCTGGTTTTTTGTTTGTTTGTTTGTTTGCTTTGTTTTGTTTTGTTTTTTAACATCTTTATTGGAGTCTAATTGCTTTACAATGGTGTGTTAGTTTCTGCTTTATAACCAAGTGAATCAGCTATACATATACATATATCCCCATATCTCCTCCCTCTTGCGTCTCCCTCCCACCTTGCCTCTGTTTTGCAGATTGGAACATTCACCCAAACACAAAGCAATGGAGTAACGGACCTTAGGTCAACGGACAGGAGAGACTACACACAGAGAGGGAAGGCAGATATGAGAAATAGGCCATAAATAGAAGCTGATACTCTGCGTTCCTTGGCCCGTAAATACCTGTGAAAAATGGACCCTGGGGTTTGCGACACTGTCTCTTATGACCTAGAAGACATTATCAGACCTCAAGAGTTGTGAGAACTACAGAGATGGGGGAACATTTGTGGGAAACCATCACAAGGCCAGGAAGTGCTGTCCCTGCACGGCTGTATAAGTATAGATGGGAACCCAGGAGTCGTGGTGGCTGGGCCCGGCCATTTCAGGCAGCTCTATCACCCTGGCCTTCCCCTCTCAGGTGTCGGCTTCTCATTTAGGAATTGAGGAGGGTGGACTTTAGTCGTGTTTTCCAGACCAAACGCTACTGCACACACTGACGATATGCATTTTTGTCCACCCAAAGTTGGTTGTTGCATCAAGGGGAAAGACTGTCCCCCAGTAGCCATCCTCCCCTCATTCATGGGAATAAAGTTCTAGCTGGGCATATGGCAGCCCAGCTAGATGGCATGTTTCCCAGACAACCTTGGGCCTCAGGGTGGCACATGACTAGGTCCAGACTCATTGGATCTGAGAGAAAATGGTGTGTGCCTTTACTGATACGTGCCTTCCTTAGGGATGTATAAGTGTCCCTGGCCTCTTTCTCCTCCCCCGGCTGGGAAATGAGGGGACCTGAGGCAGCTGCCCTGGGCTCACAGATAGAAGCCCCATGTTGCAGGTGGCAGAGCCAGCTACCAGCTCTGGAATCACCCGCCTAGCTGAGTAGTGAACTTGATCTCGTTTGAGCCCCTGCATTTTCGAGTGTCTTTTTCAGAGCAGTTCAGTTGGTACATAACAAATAAAACACTTTTGGGGCAAAATTTTCTCCAAATTCAATTGGGTAGTTAATTCTGCTTTCTTTTTGGGCTAATCCCCCAGCATAGTTAGACACTCTGCCTGTCTGAGGCCATTCAAGGATAGTAAGATTTTTGGTGGGTCCCTGGGGGATGAGGATACTGGGCACCAGAACTACTGGATGAAGACAGGGAATGAGGTTGTCCACGATGGGCCTGGACATGGTGGAGGCAAGGGTGATCACTACTTGTTTCAGCTTCTTGGGCTCACCGAGGCAAGTGATTCTGACTCCTGTGTAGGGGAGCAAGAACCCTGGGGCACCGTGTTCATGGAGAGCCTTACCTGCTCAGCGCCAGTCACTGTGTAGGCATGCCGACTCACCAGCCCGTTTGCCATCCTTATGGACTCAGTTGTCGGCTTCAAAGGAGAAAAGCAGACCAAGCGTTAAACATTCACACATTCTTCAAAAAGACAGAAAAGCACTATTCAATCAGCAGCCGGGCTGTAGCCAGAAGAAAAGCATCCCACTGACTCATGTCGGAACGGCATGTGTTCCTGGATTTCTTTCCTAGAGAGGCAGAGTTTGAAGGCTGTAGGGTGCTTGAGGCCCCAGCATTTCACACCTCAGGAGACCACCCCATGACAGACAGAAGGCCACCAAGTCCTGAGGACGTGGGCTGCTGGCTTCTCCAATTACTTGCTATCAATGAGACACAACACAAGACATAACTTCTGGGCATTTTGTGGGAGTTGGGAAGACCTACCACCTCCAAGCTATGAGGAATTGGGGTTTAAAGTGCACTCTGGTTTCATGTGGCATTGCAGACTAGGGGTGTGTGACTCAAAGCCCACATGGTTAAAGAATGAAGGAATTGTCCTCAGGGATACGGTGTTGGCTGTCTCAGAACAGACTCAAATAATTTGGAGGGTCATTCAGGCTTTTCAGAATGGGGTACTCTGCCTTTGGGCTGCTGCCTTTAAAGCCAGTGAGAATCAAAGGGCCCCCCGTTCACTCTGGACCCCACTGCTTCTGGTCACAGGGAAGCACTAGGCAAAGGCTTCAGTATCAGACGACAGCGTCTGAACCCCTGCTCAGCCACTCACTGGCTGTGTGGCGGTAAGCATTTTACTTAGCCTCTCTGAGCCCATTTCTTCTTCTGTAAGTGAATTCTGCGATCCCTATTTCAGATGGAGGGCTACCGTGAGGATTAAATGAGGTGGTGTCAGTAAAGCACAGCATCAATGCTCCGCGATGGTCACTTGGCCATTCCCCCGAATGGGCCAGTGGCTGAACACTCCTGGGCGAGGAAAGGCTCGAACCAGTGCAGCGAGATTCCTGGTCTACTCACCCCGGCCAGGGTGCTGCAGGTCATCAGGGAGCCTGCCTCGGCTACCATCTTCACCACTGTCATCAGGTCAGACGAGGAGGAACGCAGGCTGATGCTGGTGACTATCCCTCCTGTGAGGTCCACCAGGGCATCAGGGAGGTAGCCATAGTGCAGGTTGACATAGGACCCATGAAACCTGGGAGGGATAAAGGCAGATCAACCCCTGCGGTGCCTTTGGTGCCCCCAGACAGGGAGGGTGTACCCGGACCTCTGCATATTTCCCAGGACTTCCCAACCACCCCTGGGCTATGGCAACCCACCCACCATCTGTTCTCCTGGATAAAGAATCTAGCGACGTGCCACCATTATCGCTTCCTTCTCCTGGTCTCCTGGGCCTGGGGAGCTCCACAGGTGGCAGTATTGTACAGAGCTTAGGAATGCAGGTGCTGGAGCTACGGGGCAAATGTTGAATCCCAGTCTCACCAGATACTTAGCTGCTTCACCTAGACAAGTTACCTAACCTCGTGGGGCTGGGCTTAGAGTAGTGCCTGGCACAAGGGAAGCCTTTAATAAAGACTGGCTATTATTATGATAAGGATCCACTGTTTCAGTATGGAGTTTCCTTAAAAAACTACAAATAGAACTACAATATGACCCAACAATCCCACTACTGGGCATATACCCTGAGAAAACCATAATTCAAAAAGAGTCATGTACCAAAATGTTCATTGCAGCTCTATTTACAATAGCCCGGAGATGGAAACAACCTAAGTGTCCATCATCGGATGAATGGGTAAAGAAGATGTGGCACATATATACAATGGAATATTACTCAGCCATAAAAAGAAACGAAATGGAGTTATCTGTAGTGAGGTGCATGGACCTAGAGTCTGTCATACAGAGTAAAGTAAGTCAGAAAGAGAAAAACAAATACCGTAGGCTAACACATATATATGGAATCTAAAAAAAAAAAAAAAAAGGTCATGACGAACCTAGGGGCAAGATGGGAATAAAGACACAGACCTACTAGAGAATGGACTTGAGGATATGGGGAGGGGGAAGGGTAACCTGGGACAAAGTGAGAGAGTGGCATGGACATATATACACTACCAAACGTAAAATAGATAGCTAGTGGGAAGCGGCCACATAGCACAGGGAGATCAGCTCGGTGGTTCGTGACCACCTAGAGGGGTGGGATAGGGAGGGTGGGAGACGCAAGAGGGAAGAGATATGGGAACATATGTATATGTATAACTGATTCACTTTGTTATAAAGCAGAAACTAACACACCATTGTAAAGCAATTATACTCCAATAAAGATGTTAAAAAAAAAAAAGGATCTACTGTTTCCTGTTTAACAACAGTGGTAAGTACTGGTTGTGTGCAGGGTACCTTGCTAGGCACTGAGCGTTCAAAGATGAATGAGATCCTGTTCCTGCCCTCCAAGAGCCCACAGTCAACAATTGTGATGCTCGCTGTGGCCATAGGCAGCCTCTATTCTTACTCTGTGTGAAGCTTGACCCAGAATCCCCATTCCCATCCTCAGAACTAACCCACTCCCCCCAGAATCACCAGGGAGGTGATGTCACTGAAGGTAACACAGGTGAGGGTGAGGCTTACATAACATATCCCCAAAGCAAACCACCTAGAACTCTCAGACCTGTTCTCCAAAATGCCTCTTCCGGGACTTCCTTGGTGGTCCAGTGTTTAAGACTCCATGCTCCCAATGCAGGGGGCCCGGCTTCGATCCCCGGTCAGGGAACTAGATCCCGCATGCTCCAAGTAAGAGCCCGCATGCCACAACTAAAGATCCCATGTGCCGCAACTAAGAGATCCCGTGTGCCGCAACGAAGATTCCACATGTGGCAACTAAAGATCAGGCCCGCATGCCACAACTAAAGATCCCGTGTGCCGCAACGAAGATTCCACATGTGGCAACTAAAGATCCTGAGTGCCACAGCTAAGATCCGGCTCAGCCAAATAAATTTTAAAAAAAATAAATATTTTTAAAAATGCCTCTTCCCACCCTCCCATGGGGTTTCTGCTTCTGGACCCACACCCTGAGAAATGCCCTGTCTTATTGCCCTATCTTGTCCTCCTCCCAATTCTCCCCCAGTCACCTACTAGAGAGTCTCCAGATTCAAGAGCCAATCTGCTCAGCCCAACTGCTGGCCTCCCCTCTCGTGAGCTCTCCTCTCGGGCGGGAAGCTGAGCTTTTCAAGGCCCCCTTTGCTCCTCCGGGGAATGAGCTCTTGCGGTCGTGCTGCCAGGTGAAGCACGCACAGCACGTGGAGAGGGTCTGGATTGTGGAGGTGTGCTTGCTGTGAGCACGATCAGGACAGCAAGTCCATGCTCACCTGCTTCTACCGCCAAACTCGTCCACCCCTCCACAGCAGCACTCACCACCCACATGCTCCCCCCTTAGAAGGACACGTCGGGTTGCTTTGCCTTCCTTGGGTGTCTATTTGCTGTGAGAGCGCGCGGATCACCTTGGAACAGAGAGGAAGTAACTGGGGGTCCCAGGAAGGCTTCTGAGAGGGGTCACAACTCTGAACTGAGTTTTATCCAGGTCTGGACAGTGGGATGGACATTCTGGGGAGGAAGAATCAAATCAGGTAGGCTCCGGAGCCGGAAGAGCGTGGTGGAGTGGGGGTGATGATGGACTGACTGGTATTCCCGGGAGAGAGGGCGGATTGATCACTGACAAGGAGAACCACTGAAGCAGGGGCCACATGAGGTCAGATTTGTGTTGAGAACTCAAGTTCCTGTCGATGGGGTGAACTGGAAAGGTTCCCATGGGCTCCTAAAATATAGGCTGGGCAAACCCACAACAGCATGGAGCTGAGCCAGGCCAGGCAGGAGACCCTGCCTCTTGGTGTCAGAGCTGTCCAGTGGGCATGTTCCCACACTGCCTAGTCACTCAGGCCTCCAGCCGGGACCTAAGATTTCCTGTCCCTGACGGGGAAGCAGAGGCCAAGCCCCATACAGGTTGGTAGCCGCAGAAAAGCTCCAGCTGTGGCTTGCTTTCTGGTGATGCAAAACCACGTGGGGCTCAGGCGTGGGTCCACCCTGCTGCCGCCTCTACTGGGGCCCGAGGCCTCGGACAAGACCCCTCCCGGTCCTTGGCCCTTCACCTGGATCAGCTCTGGGGCTCCTCAGACACCCCTCTCTCACCATACTTCCACCTCTGCAGTTCTCTCCTCCTGGGGTCCCCCAGAATTCACGTAAACTCACTTCAGCAAATACAGATCAAGCAGCCGCTCTCAGCAGGACACCGTCCCAGGCACAAACACCATGGACGGCTTAGAGAGTCTTGTGTTAATGAAAGCAAAGGATCCACAGAACCCAAGGGCCATTCTACAGGAACCAGGTGGCAGATGGATCTCAGCTCGTTATTAAACTGGTTCTAAGTCTTATCTTTCTGTCTCTCCCTCTCTCTGACCAGGGTTGTCTGGTATTAGACTCTGATCTCTGCAGTGTTTTTAGTCAACTGCAAAGCTTCGATCGTGCCTAGGTAGGTCTCAGCGTCTGACTCACTTGATTTTCCACGTTTTCTGGCTCTGGGTCCTCGATTAAGAGGGCTTTGCTGAGGGCGCTGGAAGATCACCAAGACTAGGGTTCTGGAACCCATTCCAGAGCCCACCAGCATGACCTCCCCCCTCTGGCTTCCAATAGAGCTTCACTGGAGCCACACCAGGAAAGCAGCTGCTGGCTCTGCCCTGTTACTTCAGGGCCACTGCCTCAGTGTCTATGGGCCTCGTCTGACGGTCTGAGTTCATGCACCTCCCACTCTCTGCAGTCACCACAGAGACACCCAATGCAAGGGGAGGGACCCACGGCCAGTGGCCCCCTCTCGGTGTCTTCCACAGCCTTCTCTCGCCGTGTCTCCACGATGCCCACGAAGCCTGTCCCAGCAGCAGCTGGGTGCTTAGACAACGAGCTCTCCCTCTCTGCTTTACAAACAGAAGCTCACAGACCCTGCTCATGTTTCAGGGACAAGTCAACTCTTAGCTCCCTTTGCTGCCAGGAAATAGAAAGGGAGGGAAAGAGGAGAGCACTGTGTTCGCCACACCTGTCACTACGCGTGTCACCTGAACCCAGGAATTCTGAGAGAGCCTTCTTCTCACCCCTCGGCTTCAGCCTCATTTTGGGGAAATGTCTACATGCCTGGCAATGATGTGAGAGGGGGAAGAATTCAGATGTCAAATCGGGATCCAAAAAGGATGCTGAAAGGCTATAATTCTGAGCCACAGAGATTCTAGAAAGGATGCTAGGCAGCTTACCAGATCTTGTCTCCCACTCTCCTATTTTATGACCTCTGGGGAAAAAAATCCTGCAAACAAAGATTTTTTTTCCCTCCACATCTGACTCACTTGGCCAATTCATTTCTGACTCCCCAGCTGCAAGAATGGTTGAAAGTTTGGGATCCACATGTACACTCGGTATTGCCTACATCCTTGGAGGGAAAGAGGACCATCTCCACCTGGACAGGTGGGTTCTCTGTGCTTGCGCTGTGGTCCCTCTGTGCCAGACACTGAGTTCCAAAGATGCAAAAAGACAACTCATTTTCCTCTAGGACTGACGGTATCAAGAAATGATGGAAAAGCACGTGACTGGGGAGGACAGACCTGATCCCAGCTTGGCCTCAAACACGGTGTGACCTTGGGTGAGTCATTTCACTGCCCCTCCCCACCCCAAGCCTCAGTTTCCTCATCTTTCAAAGAAGGTAGGGTTTGATGCTGACAGAGGCTCCGTCTAGCTCTGATGTGCTGTAATTCTATTTGATTTCCTCCTGCATTCTATAACCCCCTTCTTTGGGTGGAGGGCAAAGCTTTTAAATAGCTTTGGAGTTTGAAACATTTTCTCCTGCACTAGATTTCTTCAGGCAGTGGAATGTGGATTCTGGGTCCAGTTTCCCATTTCTTTTCAAGCTGAATGATTGCTTTAGGTCAGCTGTTAACAAGATCGGGTCAAAGTCATCACTTCATCTGCGAGCTTTCTAATTCTCCAAGTGAACTGCCATGCTCCCCCCTTTCAATAAGGAAAAAAAAGAGGCCCTGGAGCGGTGAGCACCGAATCCACCCCAGAAAGATAATGGCAGTGTTTGCATAAGTAGCTTAGAAGTGAATTAACCTCCCCAAACATATGGAGTGCTTCATCCACCTCGCCTGTTTTCTGGGCTTCATTCTCAAATGCTAACGACCAGCTCTTCCTGACACTGGAAATGAGCAACAGCTTTAGTTTTGCACAAGCTGGCTCAAAAGAAAGAATGCACGAAAAGAGCCCTTGAGATGCGCCTCCAGAAGGACAAGGACTGGGGTAGTCTGTGGGGCAGTAACCACTCCTCAGGGCCCAGGATTGGATGGGGCAGGGTCTTCAGTCTTGCCAAATGATGTCACTTGATCAAACGACCAAAGACCTCGGTAGACTCAGGTTAATCGCTTACACCTGCCATCACATCACTATTCAGAGCCTTGGCTTCCCCATGTGTCATTATGAGGCATTGGTTAGGAAGATCTTCGGGGAACCTGATTTCAGGACACTCTCCACTATTCATTTTTCTCCTGAAATGTGTGGTCCCCTGACCTTTTGTCTCCTAGCATTGACTTCCAGCTCCGATGTGTCCCTCACTTGTGTGGGTCTTGATGACAGAGACCTCTCACACACACACATACTCTTGCACACCCCGACTGTGCCAGCGTGAGCGTCTCTCCCAGTGCCCAGCACAGTGCCTGGATTATGATTAAATGCTCCATACACAGCTGTTGAATAAAAGCAACCCAAATTGTCTAAGTGAAACAGGTGACCTGGGGAGTTTATAAGTCCTCGAGCTTGTTAACACCAGAAGGTAGTCCCTGACTCATGGTGTTTGGACCATATAATAAGAAGCAGCTCCCGCCCTGCCCCCCAGTCATAAATGCAATCTCACGGTAGCCACACCAGGTCCCCAAGTGTCCCGCCCGGGTCACTGTTCAAATCACTCCCCCCCTCATATCTCCTCTCTCTTTTCTGAAATCCTACCCATCCTTCAAGGCCTTGCTCAACGCCACCTCCTCTGTGCAGTCCCAGCTGAGTGTCTGTGGGTCAGAACTGCTGTCTCTCTCCTCTGCCCCTCTCAGCAGACTTTGAACATGATACTACATTTTATTGGGGCCCGTACACCAGCCCTTACAGTGATACCGTTGTCAGTGCCTATTTCTGTCCAGCTCTGCCCTGCCCACCCCCGCCATGTGTCTCTGGGTCCCTCCTCTGGCTCCAGCTGAGCCTTGCGCACAGTGATTATTTATAGAGGATGCCCAGCGAGGTGGCAAAGGCTCTGAAGCTCCCAGGGGCATCGCTTGCATTGAGCAGAGCTGCCAAAAGTCTTAGCGCCGGCTGGTGGGGAGCGTCAGTCAGGGCAAGTGGCTGGGCAGGCAGGGCCAGCATCCAGGCCCTGGGCAGAGGGACGGGCCCATCCTTACTTGGCGTAGGCTTTCTCCAGCAGGCTCAGCCAAAACTCTTGTTTGCTGTAAGGATTAACAAAGAAGTACTCATTGTTCAGGACAGGTAGGCGATCGTCAATCACCACTTCCACCCACTGGCCACACTGCCAGAACTGGAGGAGATTGAGGAATATACGCCCTAGTAGAGCTGGGGCAGGAGGGAGGTGCTGGCCCCCCCGACCCAGGTCAAAAGATAACCACCTTCGCCACTTCACCACCACAGTGCAACAAGGAAGTCTATCCAGACCAAAATCCCAGCCCAGGTTGGCGGACGGGGGACCGGACTGTCATCTCCACTGACAGGTGAGTCACAGATCAAGTTAATCAAGGAAAATACAGCAGGGAGGAAGGAGTCTTGGGCTCCAGCTGGACTTTGTGGCTGACTCCTGCCTCACTTCGGCAAGTCCTTTGTGAGATTCAGGCGCACTGAAGACTCTCCGGGTACATCTTGTGTACAAAATGGCAGTAGGGGGAGCAGATGCTGAGTAGCAAAGGAGAATGGGAGATATAGAGTGTTGTGATGGGGAAGGAGAGCCTTTAGGGAGCTGAAGGCTTGAGAGAGGAGGCAGGATTCCAGCAGGTGGCGAGGCGCAGGGAAGGCATCCCAGATGCGGCGGCGACAGTGTGGGCGGAAGCCTAGGGGCCGAATGGTGAGGTTGCTCGGGAGGACTGTTACAGTTACAGCCTCCCCCTGGCCCTCCTCTCCTCACATCCAGCTGTCTTTGCCAGCAGAGCAGCCGCCATGAGGCGCGCTGGCACTGTTGCTGCTAAGCGTGCAAATGAACCAGATGCTCCTCTTCAAAACAGAGTGGTTTAATCTTCAGCATTCAACTCTTAATGGTTCACCCGGGGGCATTGCCAAATGAGGATAATTCATAACAAAGCCAGCTTTTTGGAGTTGGTTTGCTGGTCTCTGGATCAGCAACAGGGCTTCTGGCTTCAGGCCTGAGTCTTGACAAGATTCAGGCAAGCCTCCGATAGTTGGGCTTGGAGTAAAGCTGGGTGGATGCAATCCATCATCTGCTGGGTGGTGACAGGGAGACTTGCCCACAGCTGGATGTCCCAGATGCTGGGCTTTTGCATACACATGAGGATGCACTTTCGAAGCAGGGAGGGAGACCAAGACAGAAATGTCAGTGGAGACAAAACAAAGAAGATGTCCTCGCAGTCTTTAATGAACCAGTGCACTGGAGCTGGTGCTGCCCCAGCTGTGGATCTGCATCCCGACTGCAGTAAGATACACAGGAGGGTGAGGCTGGGAGCCAACAGGGATGCTATTACAGTGAGATCGTGAAACCTGTCTGAAGCATCAAGGAAGCTAACTCTAGCTCCTTGAAGGAGGATACTAGACGGACAGACCCATCTGGATTTGGGGTTTAATTGGATAGCAAAGTGTAGTAGGTGGTATCCAGTCAGTGGAACCGTGCTCCAGTCCTGGTTTTGGTTTTTTGTCCTGAGCAATAGATACTGGATAAGACACTTAATTCTCTGTGATTCAGTTTCCTCATCTGTCAAATGGTGCTAAGAGTAAGAGCTACCTCCTACTGTGATGGGATCAGGTGAGTGTGTGAAGGTGAGATCACAGGTTTGAAAGTAAGAACTGTTTCTCGACAGGCTTTTCGTTCAGCACTTAGGTTAGTGCCTGGCACACAGTAGGCCATAAAGAATGAGTGAGTCCTGGCTTGAACGAGATCCTCTTGTTGGTTCTACCCTCACTCACATCTTCCCACACCAGTAATGCTGACCAGACTTGTTCTCCCTATACAAAGGGAACCTCAGATAAGATCATCGTTCCCAAAAAGGATGAAAATGGCCTGACTGGTGGTCAAGAATGAGGCCACCGATCTGTGTTTCCTGGTTCACTGCTCTGGGTGAGGAGGGCTGGCACCTTGAAAATGTCTGTGCCCTTCAAGAAGCTGGCTGGTGCCATTGAGCCAGTACCCAAGTGTCTGAGGGAAACCAGAAGTGTTTTGGGCAAAGCATCCAAGTTGCCCAGGCACTGGGCCCTTTCCAGAGAAGTGTGCCCGAGCTCAGAATGATGAGATGTACAGAGGTCAGCATTTGTAGCTATTTCTGGGGAACTGTGGGACTATCTTCACCACCCAGAAGGGCAAAGCATGTCCAGCCTGGGCCTCAGTTTGTCCTAACTACCTGTCACCCCACCAACACTTGCACCCCTGAGGTGAGCCCAGACACAGCTAAACACTGCACCCTCTGGCTAACTCCTCAGTGTGACCCTTGGACCAGCAACATCAGCATCAACTGGGAGCTTGTTAGAAGACCTAGCATGCAAATAATTGGACTTCAGGAAGACAGAACAGGATAAAGGAGGACACCCAGAAAAAATGGAGGGAAACAGCTGAGCAGAAAAAGGAGGCAGGTCTTCAGAACGAAAGTGCTCACTGAATTCCAGGCAAGATTAATCTTGCCTGGAATTCATGCATCTGGACATTTCTAGAGAAATTTCTGAACCAAGGAGAGAGATCGCCTCATATAAACTTGCAATTTGAGAGAATATGTTGCATACAAGGCCAAGAGAATAGATTAGCATTGGATTTTTCTTCTGCAACATTGGGGAAGGTACAAGACAATGGAGAAATGTTTACAGATTCTTGAGGAAAAGGAATGTAATCCAAAAATCCTAAACCCAACCGAAATATTGTTCTTAAGTAAGATCAAATGAAAAATACTCACGTAATCTGAGGAAACTATTCAAGGAACTACTCCTACCAAATGTGGATGAAATTAGAACAAAAATCTTAAGAGGAAATGAAGGCTGAAAGAAACAATGGTGAGTAATGAGTTTTGAATATTCTTTGGACAAGAAATATACTGGTAACGTAGTGAAAATGAAATTGATAGTGAAAGGATGATCAACAATATAATAGGGAAATGTAAGTAACAGGAAGCTGGAGTAGCAATGTGAATATCAGATAAAGAGGAATTCAAGTTCAGAAGCATAAATATAGCAAAGAGGGATATTGTGTAAGCTTTATTGCAACAACTGGAGAGCAAGAATGTAAATATTTGGGCACCAAAGAATAGAGCAGGAAAAGTATAAAGCCAGAACATGAGGAACCCTCCAAACTATAACTTTGGGGAAGAACTTTAACTCACTTCTTTTAGAATATGACAAATCAAATAGACAAAAAATAAGCCAAGATAGAAGAGATAATTGCAGATTATACAATGTGCAAATCAGAGAGCTTGATTCCATATATCATGGATATATTATCATGGATAATACATACTCTTCTCATATGTCCATGAAGCATCTATAAAAACTGTTGTGGACCTGGCCATGAATAAAACTTTAATAATTTCCCCAAATGTGAGAGTTTATGAATTATATTCTCTGATCATCATCTAATAAGTCTAAAATTCTACAACCAAGAGATGATCCCCTATAAAACTTAATCAAAACTAAAAACATCATAAAAAAGCTAAAAACATATTAACTTAAAATTAATAAAAGACATTTGACATTAAAATTGATGGATACAGAAAAGATCTGAGAAGGAAAATTTTAGTCTTAAATCTTTTATCATGAAGAAAAAAAGAAAGAATATTAAGTGTATAGTTTCAGAAAACAAAAAACCAATAAAATTGACCAGGAGAAAGTAAATGGGAATTAATAAAAATAAATTGAAATTAATTATATGGAAATCAAAACCCTAAAAGAAAAAGAATAGAAAGAACAATGAAAATTGAAAGTTGAGTCATTCAAAAACTAATACAGTAGATTGGTTGGATTAAGAAGAGCTGGATTAAGAAAAAAGGAAAAATAAAAATATAGTTTAGGGATTAATAAAGTTGACTTAATCACAAATTAGAAGAAATAAAATAAATTTTCAGAGAATTATATAAGCAACTTTGGTGCAATAAATTTGGAACTACAGAAGAAACAGTTGGTTCTCTTGGCAAAATATAAATTTCAAGAATTAGCTCTAGAAGAAATAAGAGGCCCAAGCAGATCAACAGCTATTGAACACATCAGAAGAGTTTAAGAAATCATATTTAAAAAGGAGATAGAGGGGCTTCCCTGGTGATGCAGTGGTTGGGCGTCCGCCTTCCGATGCGGGGGACACGGGTTCGTGTCCCGGTCTGGGAGGATCCCGCGTGCCGTGGAGCGGCTGGGCCCGTGAGCCACGGCCGCTGGGCCTGTGTGTCCGAGCCTGTGCTCCGCAACGGGAGAGGCCACAGCGGTGGGAGGCCCACGTACCGCAAAAAAAAATAATAATAAAAATAAATAAATAAATAAAAAGGAGATAGGTCCAGACAATTTAACTATTGCCTATTTTACTTTTAAAGAACAGATAATCAATGATTAACAGCCATTATACAAATTATTTCAGACCAAAGTAAATCTCAATAGGTTCATATTAAAAAGCAAGCATAACTCCATAGTAAAAACAACAAACAATGGGAAGCCAATTCTACATGTGATATAGATGTAAAAATTCTAATAAAATTTTTAGCAAATTTAATCTAACAGTGGATTAAAAGAATGACAAACCAGGAAAGTATGTCACTAAAACCAAGAGACAGCAGGATTTTGCTCTTGTCACTCTTATTCAAAATTGCAACCTTCTAATTAATGCAACAAGGCAAAAGAGCAAAATAAGCTCTATAAATATTAAAAGAAGAGACAAAATTATCTTTGTGGATAATATTAGATAACTAAAAAAAAATCCAGACACTACTAAAGAAAAAAATTAGAACTAATAAAAGAATTTGGTAAGGTGGCTAGATACAACTTAATATAAAACAAGGAATAGCTTTCCTCTTTTTAGCAACGTCTAGTTAGAAAAATCATTCATATTAGCTACAAACTTGTAAAATATCTGAGAATACATTTACCAAGATGGGTATAGCATGAATATCAAAACATAACTATAACATTTTACTGAAGGGCATAAAACTAGTTCCAAATAAATGGAAAGATATACTGTCTTTTGGGAAAGGAATAACTACAGTAATAAAAGTTTGATTTTTCCAAATTAATACATACATTTAATGCTGCTCTATTCTGCATCACAGTGGCTTTTCTTTTCTTTTTTTTTTTTTTCGATACGCGGGCCTCTCACCGTTGTGGCCTCTCCCGTTGCAGAGCACAGGCTCCGGACCCACAGGCTCAGTGGCCATGGTTCACGGGCCCAGCCGCTCCGTGGCATGTGGGATCCTCTCGGACTGGGGCACGAACCCATGTCCCCTGCATCGGCAGGCGGACTCCCAACCACTGTGCCACCAGGGAAGCCCGGCTTTTCTTTTTAAATAGACACATGATTTAAAAATTCTCATAGAAGAATAAATGTGCAAGAATCACCAAGATAAAATATTTTTGGGGCAAGCATAATGAATAATGAAGGAGAACCTATGCCACCAGATATTACAACTCATTCTAAAACTACTGTAGTCAAAATAACCAGATATGGCACAGGAATAGACAGACAAAATCTCAATGATGTACAGGCTTCTTGATGAATGACTCTTCTCTTTTGCTGATTGTTTCTGCCGTTCTTTATATTTACATGAAAACATTTTAACTCTCATCCTCCCTATGTGTCGTCAGATCACGAGCCAACACAGAGTAACTAACACATAAGTGTCTTTTCCACATCTCGGGCTGCCAGACCAATAGAATTTTCACGACGGTCGCCTTCCTGTGCTCACAGAGAATCCCATTTAAGGAGCATCCCAGCAGCACACTTACCGGAAAATGGAAAATCCCTGTATATTGGTATGAAAAGCTTTGGTCCATTAGGATCTTCTGCAGATGCTGTGGGTTCTGTGTCAAGCAGCCCAGTGCTGCCAGGAACCAGCAATCTCCTGGGAGGGGACATAAGCCATGAGAGCTGCCTGGACACAATTGGAAGCCCCATCCCATGTACTGCACAGAGTCAGCATACCTCCTTCTGAATAATGCATTTTTTTCTGTCTGAGAGAGGAGAACCAGAAGAAAGATTCACTGGGTTCAGTTCCAAGCAAAATAGAGAAGGTGATGGTAGTGGTTATGGAGATAGTGGTAGTGGTGAAAGGGGTGATGGGGGTAGAGGTGGTGATGAGGTGAGTAGTGATGGGGTGGTGGTGGTGATGGGAGTGATGGGGGTAGAGGTGGTGATGGGGTGGGGGTGGTGGTGGTGGTGATGGGAATGATGGGGGTGGAGGTGGTGATGGGTGTGAGTGGTGAATGGTGACAGGAGTGATGGGGTGGGGGTGGTGATGGGAGTGATGGGGGTGGTGGTGGTGATGGGAGTGATGGGGGGGTGGTGGTGATGGGAGTAATGGTTTTACCGAAACAGCACATACAAAGTATCTAGCACAGCCTTGCAGAAGTTCAATTAACGTTTGCTTCCCTGATGCTTCTCTCTACTCAGATTAAACTCTCTGTCTATTTGCTTCTTTTCTTTGATAATTGCTCTCCCCAAAGGGCTCTGCACACACGCTACTGAGCCGACTTCCAGGCTGAGGGTCTGGGTGTGAACAGTCCGTCCACAGCAACACTGAGGGTGCCAGCCTTGCCTCCTCAGAAGATGGGGCAGCATTCTGGGGGTCTGGGTGGGCACTGCTCTTGACCCCCCCTACTCTGAGGCTGACTTTGGGCAGCCTGCGTCAATCCAGGGCTGGGAAGGAAGAGGTTGAGTTCTTACCTGCCTCCCCCTGTTGGATGTCGAAACTGCTCACACCTTCCAGGATGAAGTGAGGCTCTGATTTACCCTTCAATAAATCCTTAGAAAAGAGGGAGAAAAGCCATGAGCATCTTTCATTCCTCTATCTCCCAGTGTGCTACCCAAGACGTCACTCTCTTTGTCTTTGAGGGGTAGAGGTTACTTCTTTAAACAGGTGTTTAAAATATGAGGTAGGAAAGCTGCCCTCATTCTTCAGGTTTTATTGCTAACAGCAAGGCAGATGTCAAAAGGGTGTATATGTAACTGACCAAAAAGGCAATAAATGCATAAGCAATCTGTGCCAAGAGATAAGGACTCAGGATCCTTACATCAAATGATCAGCCATCCTGGTACCAACAGCACTGTTTCATTAGGAGTTTATAAACAACCAAAAAAGAAGAGGATGCATTTATTAGAGGAAATTTTTATAAGCATGACCACGCCTTCCTCGTGAAATGTCATCTCTCAGAAGTCAGTGTAGACATTCTGAGCTCCAGGTTCAAGTCCAGCCATGTGCTGTACAGGACAGAGGATGTGCATTATTCAGGACCTTGCCCACTCCCTGGCTAACACACAGACGGATTCTGGAAGACCCCAAGCAGCCTCTAGGTTTTCCTGCTACCAGGAGCCCACAGGATTATTCTGAGCATCCTCTCTGTGCAGCTCTTCCTGGATTTCCATTGTGTGGATTTGTATAATTTGGTAACTGTTCCTGTATCATTCCTTTTCACATTGACAAATAAGTCCCCAGAGAGCAGGGCGGCAAAGTAGATTCATCTACTCAACAGCCATGAACGTGTGGAGTCCTGTATCTTGGGAGACCTGTCAGCCCTTTGTATACTGCCGGCCAGTTTCCTGGTGGAGCCGCCAAGGGGAAAACAAAGGTGTGCGTGTCTGCAAACAAGTCAGCCAGCCCACCTCACCAGGCCTCCTCCCACCATCTTTTTGCACATAACCAGCCCTCTCTGATGACCAGGGCAGGGCGCTCAGGCTCAGGCCCTTGCGATGGAGGCATCCAGCTGACCCTATGCCCTACCCCTGGCTGCTCAGAACCTGGGGTCTCTCCCAACACCAGCAGGAAGGGCAGCTCTCCACAGGGCCCTGGAGGAAGCAACTCTCCCAGTGTCAAAGCAACTTGGGGCACTTCAGTGGCTTTAGCTGTCCCCTCACCTTCTACTGGAAAAGGGAACTCAAGGTCTCAGTGGAGGCTAGCTGGAGATCCTCCACTCAGGGATTAAAGAAGAGGGTAGAGGCCATCAGGTTTTTGGATGGGGTAAAACAGACAGTGTGGCTCAGCTTTCTAGACCCAGCACAGCTGCAGCTTCTTCGTCATTTACCCCTGGTTTACCCCCATGATGGACAGAGGAGGGGTAGGTGTGCTGAGAGTGACTGAACCGAGCCTGGTGTGGAATCCTGCCTGCATTGTTCCCTGGGTGAGCTTGAGCAATTTTCTTTACTTTGCTGAACCTCAGTTTCTTCATATGTAAAGTGGGAGTCAAATGAGAAAGCCATTGGTGCCCTGGCTGCTGTTACCAAACCCTCACTGAGGACTAGATGCTTCATTCACAGTGGTCTCCCGACAGAGTTGCAAAGCAGGAGTCTGCATTTTACAAAGGAGGAAGGATGTGAAATACTGAGTGTAGCATCAGACAAGGGACCTGTTCAATAAATATTGATTCCCTGTTTCTGTAATATTTGCAAAATTAAAAAGACCACACTCATGGATAAACCCAGCATCTCAAATGCATTCCTTATAAAACGAGAGAGAGCTGAATGGATACAAAAACAAGACCCATATATATGCTGTCTACAAGAGACCCACTTCAGACCTAGAGACACATACAGACTGAAAGTAAGGGGATGGAAAAAGATACTCCATGCAAATGGAAACCAAAAGAAAGCTGGAGTAGCAAATTTCATATCAGACAAAATAGACTTTAAAATAAGGACTATTAGAAGAGACAAAGAAGGAAGAAAGGGAATAAAAACGTGGATCACACAGTCTACTTTTAGATATTAGAAAGACCAAAAGAGCCTCACAAACATACGCGGAAAGAAATGATAAACAGAACAACTGGTGAGTTACAAAATAGAAACACAGCAAGATCAGTAACGCAAATATTGAATACATTGTATTTGGGGAGAAGGTTTACTTAGACCCAACCTTTGGCTAATATGCTAGAGAAACCCAAATAAAATTAGAAATAGAAAGGAGGTTTTAGCAGTATAAAAACATGACATAAAATTCTATACTAATCAGTTTAAGCATACTGATGATTTTCTGACAAGAATTAACATGGCCAAAATGATCCAAGTTGGTAAATAACCTGAAAATCAATAACCTTGAAACAGTATTTTTAAATGATCAAAGAATATCTCCCTATTATCTCTGTCAAGGCTTCTAAGCTCAAAATTTTCTTGCTGAATTCTCTCAAACTTTTAGGAAATAATTCCTGTGTCGCCTACAGTTTGTGTTTAAAAAAAGAAAGAATCCTGCAACCGGTTATTTTAAGAAGTCAGCACAGCCTGGATGCCCAGCCTGAGAGAGAGAAACACATACACACACACACACACACACACACACACACACACACACACATCACATCACAGACTGATTTCATTTACGGAAAAATACTGAAATAAATACCCGGCAAATGAATCAACAATAAATTATACAACTAACCCACTACCATTAAGTAGGGTTTGCCATAGAAATGCAGGATGCCAGCATGGTTTCCTATCAGGATATTTAATGGTATAAAATACCATTTACGTGGGTCAAAGGAGAAACAATTGCTATCTTTCCAATAAATGCCTTGAAGGCATTTGATAAATGCACAACTTTCTGATTTACCAAAATAACAAAATCGAAAATGAAAAAAAACAAAATTTTAGTTAATTAGGAATAGAAAGATACGTTATGAAAATTAAAGGATAATTATTTCAAATCAAAAATCAATTGTCAACATCAAATTTATGGGCAAACACTAGAATTGTGTGCATAAAAGTTAGGTACCAAACTAGCATTTTTTATCTCCTGTCCTGAGCTGCCTGTTCCTTCCTCACTCTGGGCTTTAGAGGGGTCCTGGGTGATCCAAAAAGAGCAAAGGTAGGAGGAGACAGAAATTATACCCAGAAGCATTTCAGTCTGCCGGGCCGACTTTGTGAGACCGGGCCCACAGAGAAAATAGATCAAGATGGTTGGCAGATAAAAATCCCCTGGCTCTGGGCAGGTCCCCTGTCACTGGGTGGGCTGGGCACACCAGGGCAGTTAGAGAATGTGGTAAGACTGGCTATGGGCAGTCTCTACCCCGAGTGCGACTCAGAATCACGCAGGAGCTTCGCAGACATGGAGACTGCTGGAGGCCGCCCCCCATGACCTGGATTTAGTAGGTCAGATGGAGGTAGAGCTCAGGATCCACACAGCTCCTCAGGTGATTCTGAGGCCCAGCCAGGGCAAGGAGCAGGTTCAGAGAGGTTGAGTGATTTATCCTAGGTCCCACAGGAATCAGGCTGTGCATCAGGCACTCCGCTCCCATAATGCCTTCCCCACGGACCACACTGGCAGGCAGGGTCTTCAGTGTTTTCTGACTCTGTGAGATGGATTGGTCCTTTGAGGTCTCTGCAACATCATTTGTACAGAAGGAAGCCGTGATAGTTCATTTTATGTGCCAATCTGACTGGCTCATGGGGTACCCAGATTTTTGGCTACACATTATTTCTAAGGAGGGTTAGCATTTGAAACAGTGGACTCAGTAAACAAGATTGCCCTCCCCAATATGGATGGACATCATCCAATGTACTGAGGGCTTGAACAGAACAAAACGTAGAGGAAGGGAGAATTCGCCCCTTCTCAGCCTGACTGCTGAGCTGGGACATTGGTCTTCTCCTGTCCTGGGACTGGGAATTACATCATCAGCCATCCTGGTCCTCAGGGCTTCCCACTTGGACTAAACTACACCATCAGCTTTCCTGGGTCTCCAGCTTGCAGATAGCAGATCTTGGGACGCCTCAGCCTCCATAATTATGTGTGCCAATTCCTCATAATAAATAAATCAATAGGATATATCTATATAGCTCCTGTTGGTTATGTCCTGTAGGAGATCTCGACCTCTCCCCTCTCCTCCTCCCTCTTCCCCTCTGCATCCACACCCATAACCCATACCTGAAGTGGTACCAAACAAGGCACTCCCCTGCAGTTGTCTCTGGAGGTGTCCCTTCTAACACAGCATCACTTCCTATGTTTTGGACAGCGATTCCTGTGTTCTTGTCAAAGGCTCCTCATGCCCTCCCCGAGATGGTGTGCTGCTCTTGGATGAGGAAACACCCGGTTTAGTGTGTTGGTCTTCAGACACAGGCCCTTTCAGCCGGTGGCCACAATTCAGGCTGCGCCAGGTGGCAGCGTCACTCCCTTTTCTATTTTTGCTAGAGAACTTTGCTTTATTGGAATCAAAGTTCTTTGGCTCAGTGGCAATTGGCTGTTGGCATGCTCTCTTTCTGTCGCCTTCTGCTACCTGTTGCCTTCACAGCCTACATTAAGAGCTCCACTTTGTTAACCCCTTCCTTTCCGGAATAACTCATGCTGAAACCAAGGTGAATCATTTATAGTAAATGATCCTTTCGGAAACTCTGCTCTGGCTACTTGGAAGATGAACATCAGTGTCTGGGTAGGCAACACTTCATTCTGGGATGGCCACAGGCCAAAATCCACAGTGGGGCTGGGTGCTGAGTCCTGAACATGTTTTGGGCCCCCAGCCCATTCTTCAGTTGAGAAATGGACATGTTTTTCACTAAAGAATGGGGACAAAGATGAAATTTCAATTCCTCAGTCTGACACAGTGGCAACTCTGCTGTGAAGATCTACGTCTACAATTCTGTGTCTTCCAATATGGTGGCCACAAGCCATATTGGCAACTTACATTTAAATAAAATAAAATAAAATTAAATTAAATTAAATCAAATCTGCAATACCTCAGTCACACTAGCCCATTTCAATTGCTCAATACCAACATGTGACTGGCGGCTACTGTATTGGCAGACAGGACATTTCCATCATTGCAGAAAGTTCTATTGGACGGTGCTGATCTACTGAATGAGGATAATAATATTATCTATCTCGTAGGCCTGTTATGGTAATTAAATGAAATGTTGTATGTAAAGTGCTTAGATTAATACCTAGCATAGGTACATGCTTGATAAATGGAATTTGTTATTATTCATGAAATAAAATTTTTAGAAGAAAGTGACTCTAAGTGCCAAATTCAGTTTGGGGAAATATCACGTAGAGTCTCCAGGTATAAGTGTAATTCTCAGCATTGTCTCTTGCTGAGGCTGGTGTTGCAGAAACATTGAGGAGGAGGAGGAGTTGGATCCTTTCAGTGCCATTTGCTCCAGGCGCAGTCACGGGCATTTACAGAACCTGACTGCCTGCTGGTGGGGGGAGGGGAGGGTGTGGGGAGTGGGTTACCAATTCCTCAAACCCAGAAAAGCTGAAGGAAGCAATAGAAGGAGCTTCTACAGCAGCAAAATGGATTAGGGTTAATTGTTAGAGAGAGGGAAGACAAGAAGAAGGAAGAGGTAGGCAAAAGGAGAGAGAGAGAGAGAACATGAACTATGGGATGCGAAGCAACTTTTCTTCTTCATGAGGTGTAGAAAGCTGATCCTAGTTTCATGCCCCTGACTCTTGCACCGTTGTTGAACCTACCTAGCCTAGATGAGTACGTGAGGTAGAATGATACCCATGATGGTTTAACAGTTGCCTAGAGTATGAAGCTTTCCCATTATCTAGAAAAGCCTAGAATGCAGATATGGCCTAAGGAGCCTTGGTGCCACCTCAGCCATTATATAACTGAAGTTTAGGGGATGCCAGTCAGGCCTCTGGTTAGGCACTGAGCAAGCTTTAGATTGGGAGGCAACCTTCTAATAGTGATAGGCAAGAAAATGTGAGAAGAAAAGCACTACGCACGCTCCCTGCCAGGCTACCCCGGCCTCCCCAGATGGTTCCCTCTGACCCACATTTCTCCTTACAAGTGTTTGCTGAAATTGGCTGAACACTGAAGCTGAGATGACTGGACAGTGAAAGCCCAAGAAATCCCAGAGCATGGTCCCTGTGGCTGCTACTCTATGCCGTCCCTCCCAAATTAGCCATAGTAACAATAGCTAGTGTTTAGTAAGTGCTTACAATGTGCTAGACAATGTTCTAAGTATTGTCTTCATTTATTCCTTAAAATAATCTTGTTAGGTACTGGCACCATTTTTATCCTCATTCTTTTCACCTATAAAAATGGACAGAAGGGCAGAAGGTAGACAGGGATTGATTCCGTTACCCAGACAAGTAGGAGATTCTACTGGTGCACAAGATATTATTAGCAGCAAACAGGGGCCTAAAATACATCACGAGCTTATGATGAAGCCTTACAGGAGGCGACACAGTTGTGGTGTTAGGAATACGTCTCAGAGCCAGACTCCAGGGCTCAAGTCCCAGCTCTAACACTTTAGGCAGGTCACTTAATTCTCTGTTTCTGTTTCTCAACTGTAAAATGGGGCTAATAATAGTACCTCCTCATAGAGTTATGATGAGGATTCAGTGAGTCAAAGCACCTAAAGCCAGGCCTGCCATGTGGTCAGCACTATCTAAGTGTTGGCCATTACAGGTAGGATTGCTCCGTGCTGGCTGGAGCTTCTCCTTCAAGGCTCTTTTCAGTCGCAGCTGTGAGCTGTGGCAGTTGAGGACGTCACCATGTTTAAGGGGTGAGTACGTCAGCTTTCTCCTCCACCATCTTGCTTGGAAAACAGGTCAACTCAAGAATTCTCTATTATACATGTAGAGCTTGAAACCCATTTCAGGTGCCTGTGGACAGAATCATTCATTCACTCACTTATTCATTCACCCAAATCCTAATCCTATGTGAGGAATAGTACAACATGGGGAGTCAGAAATTTTAGTTTAAATCCGGGCTCTCTCCCTCACTAACTGTGTCACATTGTGCAAGTCACATCACCTGTCTGAGCATATTCTCTCATAAAACTGGGAAAGAACATGAGACAAAGTAAGAGAAGACCTATGGAAAGCTCTGGAAAATGCTATACAAGCGTAAGTGCTGACAGTTGTGATAAGGGATACAAAGAGATATGACATATCCACATATACATTATAAAAGAAATGTTGGAATGAAAAATGACCCCCTGGTAGAGCCTTTGGATGGGTAAAAGAAGAACAGGAGTAAAAAGTATCTGGCCCCTGGCTGCCTCTGTTTTGGGTTCCTGGAACGATTCTGTGTGAGTCATTTCATTTCTGTTTGCCTCAGTTTCTCCTGGACCTCAAAAGACATCACAGTTTGAGATGTTGCTGGAATTAGATAATAAAAAACTCTCAACCCTTTCTAAATAAAAATGTTATAAATTCTTTAACACTATAAATATGGTCTCACATCTATTGCTCAGTACCTTGTGAAAAAAAAAAAACATTCTAAAAGAACCTCATCTGAAAATAACAAAGGGAGAAAAATATAATCCTTCCAAGGTCTAAATAGAGTTCTCTGCTCAGCTCTCCTTAGGAGTGAAGTCCACAAGTAGGGAGTCATTGTTGGGGACTTATTGCCTCTGGATGGTAAGATGGATTCTAGAAGCTTGAAGCACCCCCATCTTAACTAAGTAGCATCCTAAGCCCCACCTGATCCCCACTCACCCTCCCATTCCCCAAAGCTACAAATTGGTCCTGAGTTAGGACAAGAGTTGTTACCTCTAGCGTTTCCGTCATGTTCTCTGTCATCAGAAAACACCTCTTCTGTATAACCTAACCTGGCTTCATTGAGCGTGTTACACAGAGTGCTTGGCATTTCATTCGCATTCGGTAATGCTTGCTGAAATCATAGTCATTAGCTTACCAGACATTAGATTCTTTCCTCTTCTTCTAGGTTCTGCTGGCTGCTTTTGGAAGCATGAACAGGAGGTTTGAGCATCAGGGCCCTCAAAGTGGCCCTTAGCCAGGTCCTGTGCGTCAATGAAAATGATATTATGAGAATGTCTAGTGGGCTGAGAAATTTCCCTTGGAGCTTCATGCCCTGAAACTGAGATAGTTCTAGAAAAAACCAACAGGGCTCGCCTGGCTTCAAGGTGGAGTTAGTGGTCGTCTACTGGGGTGGGGGAGTCGGGGGGTTTGAACATTGCCATGAAATACCTCCCTAATTTTACAGCTGGTGTTTACAACTCTTTTATAGGTGATCAGCCTTTACAAGATTGAAAATACAAATATACACGACAGAGGCAAGGCAATTGTTGAAATTCATCCTATTATATAAGTGACTGACATGTTATCTTCCCTTTGAGTAAATTCTAATAAGGAAAGAAAAAAGATAAAGACAGTGATACCTGACAGATTAAAGAATGATGAAGACTGACAGAGGGGCTCATTTACGGAGATTGAAGAGACCCCACAGCTACTACTACAATCCTCCTCCCCATGCATCCCCATTTTTTATGTGGGAATGAGGCATGTAATCTAGTGACATGCTGTCTTAGAACTGGGGTCCTGCTTCCTGGTACAGGGTCATTCCATCCCACTGTGGATACAACTCTGTAGCTGAGGGACCAGATGAACTTGTCTCCTTCCAGTTTGAGTTGGGCCAGCCCTGAAAACCAGGTCTCAGGCCCCTCATTTCAGGGGGAGGCACCATGGGAGGCACCATGTCAGAGGGTCCAGGAGCTGGGCGTGTCCCTAGAGAGGAGGTTCACTTACGTTTAGCCGCATCCAGCTTAGGCTGGAGAGGTTTCTTCCCTTGAGCAGCTGTAGACCTACGGAATAAGTCTCAGCAGGGAATGTCTCATCCTCAAACAGCAGCCCTCTGTTTAGGCAATAATCCCGCAAGGAGTAAAAGTCCTGTTGCCTGAACTTGATGATGGGGGTCTTGGCTAGAAGCTCCTGGTTGTGCGCCATGACTCTTCTTGGAAGAGGTATAAGGTCTTTCCCTTTCAGTGAGAAAAAAGATATTTTTAGGGGTAAGCCATCAAGTCCTTTGCATCATTAGGTATGAACCCTTGAAAGGCACTCAGATGTCCCCCGCTTTTACAAGTGAGGAGACCGAGACCCAGATCAGTGCTATCCCTGGTGACACAGCCAGTTGGTAGGTGAGCCCAGACTACAATCCAAGCATCCTTCCTTCTAGTTCAGTTTTCAGTCTGCTGTACTGAACAGCTTCTCAGGATGCTCTTACGTGCGTGAGAGACTATTCATACATGAATGAACATTTATTGAGTGCTGACTTTATACCAAGCGCTTTTCCGAATGCCGGCAATCCAAGGATAAATATGACATGATATTTATGCCCTGGGGGCTCATTATCAAGTGGGAAAAATAGATTAGACATTTCAACAACCAGCTCTCATTCAACAGAAACGGTCTAATTAAAAATGTGTACAGAGTCCTGTGGATGGATATAAAGAGGAGAAGCTAGGAACTGCCAAGGAGAGTCTGGGGTGGTTCTCCCACAAGCACTGACATTGGAATTGGCCTTGAGAGAAGAAGAATTTGCCGGGTGGAGAACTGGCAGGTAGGTTAAGAAAAAAAAAAAAAAAAAAAAGTCCCTTCAGGTGCCCTGAGTAGCAACTACATGGAGGACCAGGAACTGGATTGGAGAAGTCATGGGTGTTAGAGGGGGTGGGAGGGGCTGGAGAGGCAGTGGAGTGAGGGTTGGGAGTAGAGAGTTTTGGCAGACAAGGCCAGGAAGGTAGGTTGGAAAACTGGACTGCTTTCGTTTTATGCCCTGCAAGCACTGCGGGGCCACTGAAGAGGTGGCTTATGATCAGATCTGTGTATGGGATCGTGGAGCAAGTTGGAGGCCATACAGCAGGATGGGGAGGGTCTCAGACGGGGCAGAGGCTTGGAGGCTGCTGCATATCTGTCCACAGGAGAGACAGTGTTAGAGCAATGGTAGTGAAGATGGTGGAGAGACAGATTCCAGAGTCATTTTTTAGGTAGAACCCATAGGAACCGATGATGAATATAGGGGCGGGAGGTCGAGGGTGTGGGGGAGGAAGAAGAAGAGGCAGTGCAGCGAACAATCAAACGAGCTTTGAAGTTTGCTCTCTGCTCTCACCACCTACCTACGGTGCAGAAGCCCCACACCCTCTAAGAGGAGGACCTGCTCTTATGAATGACAGGCCAGGCTCAGAGGGGCCTGCAGGGGTGAGGGCCAGGGGTGGGACATCAGACCTGTGCCCTCAGCTCAGCTACTGCTCTGAGAGCCCAGAAAGGAAGGAGAAGGCTCTGGGGGACTGGCGGCAGGTCTGGGTGTCCGCTGCTGGAGGAGGCGGTCCGCTGCTTTGTGGAGAAGGAGAATCTTGATGTGGAAAAGAGAAGACAGGCTGGAAAGGCAGTCTCCACCTTAACAGACCTCACACCTACTGGACTCACCTTCCTGCTCTCCAAATTGCTAATGGCTTTCCCAGGGAACAGCCTGTAGACTCACTTTCTCAGGCAGGAAGGGTTTACAGAATTTGACATCTTGCTGGTGTGTGCAGCAGGAAAGGCCAAACAATTTTCCCACCTGTCACTTTGGGGAGGGCTCTTTGGCTTATTTCTTTTCTTCTATGACCTACTTGCCTCACTTTGCAAAAAAAAAAAAAAAAAACAAAGGCAGGAGAAGACTCTGCTCTCTGGATAAAGAAAGAAAGACAGAAGGTCTACCTGATATTCAGGATAAAACCCAGTCTTGCTGCTGGGGTATCTCTTGGGTCTAGTGAGAAAAATGGCACAGGAGCTAGAAAAACGGCAAAAAGAGCTGATATCAAGTTATTTTTTTAAATTGAAAGATAGTTGATTTACAATATTGTGTTAGATTCAGGTGCACAGCAAAGTGATTCCGTTATATATATTTATATATATTAGAGTCTTTTCCATTATAGGTTATTATAAGACATTGAATACAGTTCCCTGTGCTCTACAGTAAATCCCTGCTGCTTGTCTATTTTACATATTATACTTTGTATCTGTTAATCTCATACTCCTAAACTTACCCCTCCCCCTTCCCTTTCTGCTTTGGTAACCAGCTTGTTTTCCATGTCTGTGAGTTTGTTTCTGTTTTGTATATAGATTCATTTGCATTAATTTGTAGCTTCTATGTATAAGTGATATCTTATCACTTAACATTTGTCTTTCTCTTTCTGACTTACTTCACTTAGGATGATATTCTCTAGGTCCATCCATATCGCTGCAAATGGCAATATTTCACCCTTTTTTATGGCTGAGCAATATTCCATTGTATACGTATATATCTTCTTGAACCATCTGTTGATGGGCACTTGGGTTGCTTCCATTTCTTGGCTAATATAAACAGCAGTGCTATAACAGTGGGGTACATATATCTTTTTGAATTAGAATTTTCATCTTTTCCAGATATTTGCCCAGGAGTGACATTGCCAGATCATATGGTAGCTCTATTTTTAGTTTTTTAAAGAACTCCATATTGTCTTCCATAGTGGCTGCACCAATTTACATTCTCACCAACAGTGTACAAAGGTTCCCTTTTCTCCACACCCTCTCTAGCATTTATTATTTGTAGACTTTTTGATGATGGCCAGTATGACCAGTGTGAGCTGGTACCTCATTGTGGTTTTGATTTGCATTTCTCTGATAATTAGCAGTATTGAATACCTTTCATGTGCCTGGTGGCCATCTGTATGTCTGCTTTGGAGAAATGTCTACTTAAGTCTTCTGCCCATTTCTTGATTGGGTTTTCTTTTCAGATTGAGTTGTATGCACAGTTTGTATATTTTGGACACTAACTGTTAAAGTTCTTAAGGTGAGAACTGTGTGAGCTAATGACTCAAGCCTCAGAACTATTATGAGAAGCAGGTAAGAGGCATATAGTTGGTGGTTCAAGCCTGTTCTTCTGCTCCCATCAGTGCCTATAAAATGAGTTTGATTCAGTCCTTCCCTCTGTCCTCTATTGATATGGGCAACTGTGTTAGTCTGCTCTGGATGCAACAAAATGTCACTGACTGGGGGGCTTAAACAACAGACATTTTCTTCATCACATTTCTGGAGGCTAGAAGTCTAAGATCTGGAAGCCAGCATGGTCCGGTTCTGGTGAAGACTCCCTTCCTGGCTTACAGGTAGCAGCCTTCTCGCTGTGTCCTCACATGGCAGAGTGGCAGAGAGAGAGGGGGACCTCTCTCTCTCTCATTTTCTCTTCGTATAAGGCCACAGGCCTACTGGAGTAGGGCCCTAGCCTTATGACCTGGTTTAACCTTAGTGACCTGCTTAAACGCCCTTTTTCCAGATACAGTCACATGGAGGGTTAGGGCTTCAAACCCTAATTTGGGTTAAACACAATTCAGTCCACAGCAGTGACTAACCCCAGGCTGTACAAACAACTCTCGCGACCCCAGCTGCATATTTCAGGGAGTGTGCGGATCAAAGAGGACCTGGGGGCCTACCAATACTTAGATCTTAGTATCTTTGGTCTGCCGGCACCTCGTGCCAGGCCTGGCACACAGTAGGTATTCTATAAAATTCTTATGAGTGTTGGTGGAATGAATGTCACATGTCAACTATTCTCAAGCATGTTCCGCGGAGAAGCCTCCATGAATAACAAATTATGAGGTCAAACTGTTGGAAAATATTTCATATTGAATAGACTTTATGAAGATTCACAAAAGACTCCAAGAAGTCCTTCAATAAAGAAACTAATTTAAGTTTGCTTTCAGTGTTTCAGACATATATAAGCAGCAAGTCTTTTTATTGGCAAGTTCTTATTAATGTGTGGAGAAGATATACAAAAGTTAAAAGACTTCAGAAGAAAAAAAAAGCCCCAAAGTTAAATGACTGCAGAAGATCCCAACTCAAGTCCTTATTCTGTCCCTTATTAGCCATATGAGCCTGAGGAAGTTTTCTAAGCACTTAGAACTTCAGTTTCCTCTCCTGTCAAATGTGTATAATGATACTTTGTTGAATAAAATGAAAAATATATGGGAAGGGATTTAAATCATGAAGCATTATACAAAGATATTATTTATTTCTCTGACTCCAATAATCTTGTTCTAACCTTTCTTGTATTGCTCCCACTCAGAGATGGAGAGTTGTAAGAATACACAGCTGGATGATCCAAATACTTCTGCCTGGACACAGGATTAAGGGCACTTAGCCCACAGACAAGACGCCCCCCCCCCACAACACACACACAATTGTGTTGGTGTTCTACATGGAAATTCACAGACTGGGTTATCTTTGGAAATGGAGAAGATAAACATGTATGGGTGTGTGTATAAATGCTCTTAGAAATAACTTTAATGTATACCAAGACAATTTCCTGTGAATTTTCCTAATGTTTTTGTTTTTTGAAGAGTAGTCATCATCTTATCAAGACAAGTGAGCTTCAGACATATTTAAGAACAGGATTTTTTTCCCCCAGTGGGTCTCTCAGTTAATAGAAATCTTCCTAAGGATGCTTTGACAACAGGTAACCAAACTCTTTAAACTATACAAACCAACACATTCTTTAATTTTTAAATTAGGCCACTTTAGATACATATAAGAGAATATGTAAGCTATATAGGTTATAAAATATCATAACCTCATGAACACCCATGACCCTACCGCCAAGGTTATGAACTTACCAATACTTATGAAGGTACCTATGATTTCCTCCCTGATGCCACTCCCTCACCTCCCCCAGAGGAGGCCAACATCAGAATGTTGTATTTATCACTCTCTTGCTTTTATTGAAAAATAGCTTTATCACATATTTATGCATCTCTACATTGCCTTGTTTTAATTTTGCTTCTTTTTCAGCTTTTAAAAATTACACAGGGGGCTTCCCTGGTGGCGCAGTGGTTGAGAGTCCGCCTGTCGATGCAGGGGACACGGGTTCATGCCCCGGTCTGGGAAGATCCCACATGCCGCGGAGTGGCTAGGCCCATGAGCCATGGCCGCTGAGCCTGCACGTCCGGAGCCTGTGCTCCGCAATGGGAGAGGCCACAACAGTGAGAGGCCCGCGTACCGCAAAAAAAAAAAAAAAAAATTACACAGCAGTTCCAATTCCTTTATGGCAATGTAAGAAGCCCCCTATACAGCCCACCTCTTGAGCTTCTTATAGCTATAACCTCTGGAAACAACTACCTGAGAATCTGAAAACAAAGGCTGGAAAATTGTATGGGGGAGTCAAAACTTGGAGAAGAAGCAAGCACGAGGGTGAATTTCCAGGTCTTTGATATTTGTCTCTCACATTTTTGCCATGAGGGTGGGCCCCAGTCATGAAGTGGCCTGGTGCAGATGACTGAAGGAAACCCTGCCATCTTTCTGGGAAAGGAGTTCCTACAGACCTCGGGGGAGAACACCAGGGGAAAGAAGCAGAGAAGAGAGGGCACCAGAGAATGAGATCCTCTAATTATGTAAGTAAACTTGCACAAGTCTTAGCCTAACCCATCTGTATTACAGCTGTGTGGTATGGATCCAAACCAGCACAGCAGAGGCTTAAAGAAACGAATTGAGATTTGAATCACTTCCCACAAAAGGTGAGCTAGAATGCATAGTCTGAACTTAATCAGGTTGATTCCTGCTTTAAAAAAAAAAAAAATCAACATTCCCCAGAGGATTATAAGAGACACAAAGTCTACCCAACATAACATTCACTTTGTCCAGGATATAATCCCAAACTTCTCAAAATAAAAGAGTAAGAAAATGTGACCCATTCTCAAGAGAAAACACAACTGACAGGTGCCAACGCTGTAGTGACAGATGTAGAAATTATAAGAAAAAGATTTTAAAGCAGCTACTAAACTATGCTCCATGAGATAAAGGAAAACACACTTGAAATCAATGAGAGGATAGGAAATCTCAATAGAGAAACAGAAGTTATAAAAAAGAAACAAATGGAAACTTTGGAGCTGCAAAATATAAAATCTGAAATAAAAAAATTCACTGGATGGGCTTAAGAGCAGAATGGAGGTGACAGAGGAAAGAATAAGTGAAATGAGAGGAAAGAATAAGATCAATAAAAAGTATCCAAGTCAAGAACAGATTGAATAAAATATTGAAAATAAAGAATAGATGGGCTTCCCTGGTGGTGCAGTGGTTGAGAGTCCGCCTGCCGATGCAGGGGACACGGGTTCCTACCCCGGTCCGGGAAGATCCCACATGCCGCGGAGCGGCTGGGCCCGTGAGCCGTGGCTGCTGAGCCTGCGCGTCCGGAGCCTGTGCTCCACAACGGGAGAGGCCACAATAGTGAGAGGCCTGTGTACCGCAAAAAAAAAAAAAAAAAATACTGACTACACTAAGTATTGGTGAGACAATGGAACAGCTAGAACTTTCATTTACTAGTGGTGCATATGGGAAATGGCACGACCACCGAGTACCAGTGGTTTAGCTTTTGCATATATTCAACTTCACTAAATATGCCACAGTATTTTCCAAGATTGTATCAATTTATAATCTCGCCAGCAATGTAAAAGAGTTCCCACTGCTCTATCTCCTCGCTAACACTTGGTATTGGCAGGATTCTTATTTGTATGCATCTGGTGGGTGTAAAGTGGTAACTCCTTGCAGTCTTAATTTATGTCTCCTTGAAATTACTGGTAAGACTGAGCATCTTTCAATATGTATATTCTTCATTCACATTCCCCCTTGTATGAAATGAATATTCATATCTTATGCCCATTTGTCTATGTTATCTTTTCCTTATGGACTTGTAGGAATTCTTTATTTACTCTGGATATTCATATTTTGTTGGTCGTACGTGTCCTAAGCATCTTCTCCCAGTCTGTGGCTTATCTTTTTACTTCCTTTACAATGTCTTTGGATGAACAGAGATATTCTTCACTTTATACAAATATAAATGTGCTATGAACCTTTTCTTAGACATTTCATTTTTATAAATTGAGCCAAATGTTAATTTTTATGGGAACTTAATGTAAGAAACTTTGTGATTCTCTTTTTATAAACAGAAGGCTTATTTGTAATTTACACATTCATTCCCCCAAAGCATTGGTTAAAAGTTTTTATAGCTCTATAATAATGTTTTTAAGAAGTATAATATTCATAGCAAACTTCTGAAATGGACTTGCAAAGAAACATTGAGTACTTAGGAAATGATGTGTGTATTTCTAGAAGCAAATATAGCCTTACCAAAATCAGTTACTTAACTTTCCTGCTCTTTTTTTTTCTGATTCTAAAAATAGAGTTTCAACTCCAGATGAACAGGAGAATGCCATATATATGGTCATATGTATTGATTTATATAAATACAGATAGATAACATATCTTGATTTTTAAAAAGTGTTTGATAAAATCATCCTTTATTCCTTACATATAAGATGGTAAAACCAAACAAGACCACTAGACTGGGTAGGTTATATCCTACAGTATTTTACATAAGTACAGTGTAGAGTAGCACAGTAAAGTAAAATCTAGTAAATATAATTCACAGTTTGAACCAGAGATCATAGATGAATGATTTTGGATTAACTTGGAATCATCATACTGTAATAGTCACAGAACTCTTTCCTTTGCACTAACATTTTTAATCTTGGTCCCGGATGAAGATGTTGAAATGAAAATGAAGTTACTTTTTAACGCTTTCATCATTTTTTTTTTTTTTGGCGGTACGCAGGCCTCTCACTGTTGTGGCCTCTCCCGTTGCGGAGCACAGGCTCCGGACGCACAGGCTCAGCGGCCATGGCTCACGGGCCCAGCCACTCCGCGGCATGTGGGATCCTCCCGGACCGGGGCACGAACCCGTGTCCCCTGCATCGGCAGGCGGACTCTCAACCACTGCGCCACCAGGGAAGCCCCATCATTTTTAATGATAGAAAGAAAACAAGAACAATTAACTACGCAGATGGCAAAATCCAAATTCTAAAGGACCTCAAAACCAGCAAGATGGAATTTAACCAAAGGAACTGCAAATCTGTCTTCACATTTAAAAGTTAACTGTGCAAGTGAATAGTGAGTGGGTTCTTCCTAGGCTAAATTTCATTTCAGAAATATTTTGTGTGGCTTACTTGACTTCCTGTTTTAAATGAGGCAATGTGGTGAAAGACTTGACACAATCTGAACTGCTATCACAGTAGTAAGGGGCTGCTCTAGACAGGATAGCTCCAGCCCCCTGTACAAAGCTGCTCTTGACACCGCATGGACGTCTAACCCACCCTGTTCAGTTCTGGGGGCCACATTTCAAGAGGTACATCAACAACCTCAGCGGTGTCCAGAGAAGGTATTAGAGTAGCATAGGGCTGCTTGCAAGGATGGTTTACTGGCACGCGGTTATAGCCACCGGGAAAACGTGATGACTTTTTCTAATTGGCACAAACATGCCATCAGCTAAGCATGCAAGGAACCTAGAGATTACTTCCTGGGAAATTGGAAATCTAGAAACGTTTATAGGGAGAAAGACAGACTGAAAGACTTACGATGACTGTCAGAGCCAGTCCCGTAGTCCTGATCCCCAGCTCGCTACAATAATCCCCGTCTGAGACAGCATGGATTTAAGCACCTCTGGTCCCACAGTTGGGCTCCTCCTTGCTGTTTCTCTAACCCCCAAGGTAATACTGCCTTTCAGAAAACTGGGCTTTGCCTTGTCTCTTAAAAAAAAAAAAAGACATCCTGGAAAGGTGGTCAAGAGCATGTGGAATCAGGCTGGAACTTTGGTTCAAATCCAGATGTGGCTTAGTGACTGACTGACTGAGCAATGCCAAGCCCTTACTATCTCTGAGCCTCCTTTTCTTTTCTTTTCTTTTTTTTTTTGGCGGTACGCGGGCCTCTCACTGCTGTGGCCTCTCCCATTGCGGAGCACAGGCTCTGGACGCACAGGCTCAGTGGCCATGGCTCACGGGCCCAGCCGCTCCGCGGCACGTAGGATCTTCCCAGACCGGGGCATGAACCCGTTTCCCCTGCATCGGCAGGCGGACTCTCAACCACTGCGCCACCAAGGAAGCCCTGAGCCTCCTTTTCTTACGTATAAAATGCACTGGAGGTGGTGGTAATAAAACCAGCCTTTTAGCACTAGGTGTGTATTAAAGGAGAAGCTTCTTGTAAAGAGCTTGGCATGGAACATAATGAAGTCTAGGTAGGTAGGTCTCGTGACCATCACCCTGTCAGGATCTCCCCAGGTGCCCACTGCCCTGTCCCTGTGACAGGTGGGGCACCCTAGGCACTGGCCAGTTACTCCTGGACTTCCAACAGTAGGTCTCCTCAGGTCCCCAAAGTTGAGTCCAATAGAGTAGCCACTTAAAATATGGTAAATGCAACTAAGGAACTGAATTTTAAGTTTTATTTCATTTTAATTAATTTACATTTACATTTAAATACCCATACATGGCTAGCGGCCACCTTGTTGGACAGAGCCGAGAGTAAGAGCTGCTAATGGCAGCAATGACCACAGAACCAGGAGGGCCCTGAGCACCCTTCACGGGAGATAGTCAAGCTGAGGTTGGATGATTATTAAAGGGGGGGGTGCAGAAGTATCCCTGAGTTAGATCCTTTCACTTTGACCTGCTGGGGTTCTCTGCACTCAACTGCTTTTCTTCAACACGATATTTTTGCCACCAAACCACCCAGTTGCTTTCTGTCAGTGACACGATAGGACAGACCTCACAGTGACAGGTGCAAGGCTTGCCCTGGTGACCCGGCCTCCAGGCTGAGCTTAGAACATCCCAGCCAAAAAGAGGGATTCTCTTTGCATTTTGTTTTCAATCCGCTAAGAAACAGGAAGCAGCGTTCAACTGTTCCCTGCCAGGGAGTGATGCACACCGCGCTCTCCTGGCTGGTGCTTTCCAGAACAATGGAAATAAATCTGATGTAATGTAGCAGAACACGACAAGGGACAGTTTTCCCCTTAACAAATACTTATTTGAAATGGTGCCCACACCCTGCACGAGGAGTGATCTATTTCCCACAACAGTGTTCCAGCAAAACCCATTACTAATTCCACAACTCAAATTAAAACTAACAGAGCTTGAAGGCTGGGGCTAATGTGCTCTCTGCCGACAAGGAGCGAGGAAGGGTGGGGGGAGGGGACCGGCGCATTTCAGGCGTATGTGTTTAATTACACTGTTTAATGCATTGAGAATAATTTAGCCACCCGAGTGGAGAAAATAAGGCACTTAACTGCTCTCTGGAGGAAAAAAGCCCCGTGCAAACCACTCTCAGCTGTGTGATACCTCGCACACCTCAGGGCTTTGGGGGCGGAGAGAGAGAGGAAGAGAGAGACGGAGGGAAGGTAAGGAGAGACAAAGAGAGGGGAGAGGGAGGGAGAGAGGGAATTTTGTGCATGTGCAAATCTACTGTGAGTTGGGAGTTCACGTGACTATTTCTCAAGGAGAGCTGGTATGTGGTGGTGTAAAGGTGAGAATGAACATACATTTTAGGTTTTAAAATGTAACTTAACACCTAGACCAGTGCTTTCCCTGGGTTACTCTCCCACTTCAGAACCATCTCAGTGAGGTTCCCTGCCTTGGGGGCCTGAAAGCCATGAGTGAGGTTTGTGGCCCCCAAAAAGGCAGTCCTCAGAGGAAGACTACCCAGGGCTCTCTTTGCAGAAGGGGAAACTGAGGCTTAAGATCAAACAAGAGGCGTTTGGACAGTGCTTGGAGTGGACAGCTGTCCAGCCCCCAGCTTCAAGGCTGATGCCCTGGCCTGGACACAAAGCTTGTCCTAGTCTCTGCCAAGGGGCACCTTACCTTCTGTTTCATTAGGGCTGAGAGGGGTCTGAGAGAATCTCTGATCCAAGGGCCACGGGAGAGGGAGTAATGAGAGAAGCCTCTCACGTGGCTTCAGATACAGAGTGCCGCAGCGCCCCCGATGGGGAACAGGTGCCAGAGAAGTGAGTGCTCAGAATAGAACTATCCATGGCCTGCCAGGGACTCTGGGTTCAGGGCCAGGCCGACTGCCAAGGAGATGAGCCTCCTGGAAAGAGAGAGGCAAAAAGCAGAAACCGCTTTGCATGGCCACAGGCGATGCAACCCTTCACTGCTCTCTCTGCTGGCCTCGCCATGTGCACCCAGCCTCTTTGGGGACTCACGGCCTAAGGGAGCTCAGAGACCTCAGCTGATGGGTCCCTCCCAGGCACGCTATGGGGTAACAAAGAGAACGCCTGCCTGGCAGAAAGGAGCCTGCTCTGCTCCACTGCATTTGTGAGCCGCACCTCTCCTCGGGCCTCAGGTTCCCCATTTGGAACACTGAGCAAGTTGGATTTACTCTTCCAAGTGCTTTTCAGCTGCAATGCTCTGTGTTTCTGGAACTGGGAACGTGAGTTCTTACGCACCCTACGTGACATTGTTGAGCAGGCAGTGAAACAGGAATACAGTATTCCTTTCAGTTAGGTTCGCCATGTGCAAACACGAAAAATCAAAACGTTTTGGCATGAAATGATTCTCCTTACCAACCCCAAAGTGCTTTGGTATGTGTCATTCGATTACCGAAGAGGCCTAGAAAGTTCCTGAGTAGACTGTCAGTGTATTCTGAGGACAAGGCAGAGCGTTCTTTCTGGGTTCTATAATTACATGTGTCCCGGAAACACCCTGTAATATTCGGTATGATCTTGGATTTCTGGGCATATTTTCCCCCCCATCTATAAAGAGAGGATATACTTCCCATTTAGCTAATTCAAGCTCCCTTTTAAGCAAATTAGGGGGATTTAGGAAGTTGGGGCCTGTCATGTATCAAATGATAATCTGGTCTTAAGAGCTACTATTTCCAAGCCATCCTCCCCAGATCGCTCCAGACGGCTCACTTCCCAGCGGCAGGAACCAGAGAGGCCTAGGCAAGCACTGAGCCCGCTGAGTTTAGGGCCTTTTAAATAATTTCTTTGGAAGGCGACACCACATTTAGATAATCAGTGAATTCTTAAACGATTTCCTCTTGGCCTGTCTTCTTAGGCTTTCAATGAAATGAGACAAAGAGAAAGAAAACGGATAAAACAGAGAGACAGGGATAAAGAGACCCAGACAGACAGGGGCAGAGAGACAAAGACAGAGACAGCCAGCCAGCGGAGACGGAGATGGTGATGAAGAGAGTGGGAGGAACGAGAGGCCCAAGATATGGAGAAGGACAAGTCCACTAATAAAAAGCATCCATGTGCATCCGTGTGCAATGCCAGCATACGACCGTGCTGAAGTCATATGCAAACATCACCATGCTTTCTCACCCCTCAGACGTGAGCACTTGAGGCACACCTGGAAAACAGATGTGCAACGGCTGAGACTCCCTGGTGGAGCTCTCTGAAGTTCCCGCCTGCTGTGACAGAGCCATGTGTGGAGATCCAGGGGATCACCCAGGGGAGAGAAAAAGACGGACACCAGCAGTTGGACCTCTGGCCAGGTTACCTCGGGCATCCCGGTCTGTACCCGGCCACCTCTGGGCATCTCAGGCCTGTGGAGGCCACAGAGGTGAGTGGGCAGAGCCTTGGACTGGAGCCTGCTTCTGGTTCTGCCAGTGTCCAGTCCTTACTGTGGTGTGAGGATGCGGGTGGGGAGAGAGGTACACTCGCACCAGCACCCAAGCACTGTAAGGGAGAGACTCCCTTTTCTGACCAGCTCAGGGACATAAGATGATGGTATGTTCTCAAAAGGCCCAGGCCAAGCTACTTGGTCTGAGACTTTTCTGAAAGCAGGCTTCCATCCAAGTAGATGGAGTCATGCTTGTGGGGTTGGGGACAGGGCACGGGTCAGCAAAAGGGGAGAAGTCTCTTTGAAAATAAGAGTTTTCTGAGGGACTTCCCTGGTGGTGCAGTGGTTAAGAATCCGCCTGCCAGTACAGGTGACACGGGTTCGATCCCTGGTCCGGGAAGATCCCACATGCCGCGGAGCAACGAAGCCCGTGCGCCATAACTACTGAGCCTGCGCTCTAGAGCCACAACTACTGATCCCGCGCGCCTAGAGCCCATGCTCTGCAGCAAGTGGAGCCACTGCAATGAGAAGCCCGCGCACGGCAACGAAAAGCAGCCCCCGCTCGCCGCAGCTAGAGAAGGCCTGTGCACAGCAACGAAGACCCAAGGCAGCCAAATAAATAAATAAATATTTTAAAAATTAAAAAAAAGCTTTCTGAATTAATTATGTTGAAGAGCATCACGAAAGAGAATGAACTTAGAACACGATTCTGTGTGTGAGCATGTGTATAAACATGTGTATAAGCGGGTGAGTGAAGCAGTTTTGAAAAGCAGGTTGAGGGGGGTTTTAAGCCTCTCAGGACTCCCATGCTCTTTTCTTCATTCTTAAGAATCAGAGACAGTAGGAAGAGAGAGGAGCAGAAATGGTCTAGGAGCCGCTGCTTGCAGGAGGGGCCAGAGGGGAGGTGGTGGGAACGACAGGCCAGGTGGGAGAGGGACCACACCTCCATCCCTCCAGCGGAAGACGGAATGCAGACGCTGCCACAGGAAACCTCGGCCTCCCTTCTGCTGCCTGGGCTGCAGGTCAGAACAGGTGAGGGGGGCAGGTGAGTCCTGTGCCCATCTGGAGGAAGTGACCGGGTTGAGGAGGTAGCCAGGGTCCTCAAACAGCATCAGAGGGAGACAGCGTCTGGATCGGGACAGACTCCACATGCCTGCGTCCTAGCAGCTGGCCCATCCTGAACGCCTCTGACCTGAAGTTCTCCCCCCAGCAATGCCATCTGAAAGTCTCTTCACTTTGGTTCCTGAAGAGAAGCCGAAAATTTCAGACATGGAGCGTTATGATGTAGCTCGGCTGGTTGGCAGCCTCTTCTCGTTAAGGATTAGACTGGGGAGAAAACAGGACATTTGGCTAAGAGACCCAGGGAACAAGTCCTGTGACCTCTCCTACCTCAGTTACTTGAGAACCAACTGGATCCAGATGTGAGTCATCGGCTACGCCTCCAGAGGGCAGATGTGTGGTCTGTCCGGATGGAGACAAGCCCCCAGGGTCTCTAGTCCCCAGGCTGTGATGGGGTCTGGCTCAATTCTCTGAGCTGTGTGGGAATTCTTGGTCAGGCTGGATCCACAGGCATGGCAGGGCAGACCTGGCCAGTGATCAGAGGGCAGAGTACTGCCCAAGGGACCACTCTTTCAGAGAGAAGTCAAAGTTCTTGGCCACTTTCAGTTTTAAAGGTCCCTTGTGGCCGATGTGACACAGTGAGAATGTTAACCCCACTGCTGCAGCTCTCTACCAGCCCAGGGACTCAGAGGCAGTCCATCACCAGGGTCATTACCCTTAGTACACAGTACTTCTCTCATCTTAGAAAAACTCTACCAGAGGGGGCGGCAGTGGGGCAAGTCTTCACTTCCACATCATCGCTTCAAAATTTGCATTTGTTTATTAGCTAAATAGGTCATCTCTGAGGCAGCTCAGGAGCTGGGTGAGATGACCTTCAGCTGCCTTTCAACATGATCCTCACAGATTACAATGGTTTGGAAGGCTCCTTAGGGATCACCTTATTCAACTACCTTAAAAATTAAGATGAGGAAATTGTGTTTGGCCGAGATTTCCTGTTTTTCTCTTGGGAGGGCCAGCTTTGCAGACTAGTGAGCACACATGGTAGAGAAGAGCTTCCTGAGAATTCAGGGATAGAGACAGAGAGAGATCGAACCCAGGGTCACTAGGGTCCAAAGCAGTGCTCCCGACCCGTGTTGAGTATGGGAATTGCTGATGCACTCAGTTCAACCAGTTTCTTTATTTTGCCTTCTCAAAGCCTTTTATGTAAATCTGAGTCATGACTCTCCGAAGAGGGGAAGGTAGGAGGCAACATTCACCCACGTTTGATCACAGAAACTTTATATCAAGGAGCTCCCAGCAACAGTTCCTAGAAGTAGTGTTCCATGTAGCATGCTTGTCCAAGAGATAGAGTCCCCAAAGGTAGCAGAAAAAAAAAAAAAAAAAAATCAACATTCTGCTCTCGATTCTGCTCTGCTCTTTTGCACAGCTGTAGCCTTTCTTACTATCAAAGGATGCGCTGCCTTATAAAGGTTTGGGAAAGTGAAGGATGTGCTCAGTCTGACCTCTTCCAAACACTGAGGAGAGATGGGGTAGACCTGAGGACTCTTTCATGGTTGCCTCATGGGAGAAAGGGGGAGGTGACTCCCTAAGATCAGGAAACATTAGTGCCTTGCACAGTGTCCTGCAAATAATAATGATAACTTGATCCGTATTGGACTAATCTTATGTGCTGTCTCAGGTCCTCTTGGTCTCACCTGTCTCTGGGTCTCTTACCCCTCTTTGGGGGGTTTTCTTTGACCCCAGGAAAAGAAGTGGCTCTTCTCACCACTTCTGGACTCAGATGAGGTGCCAAGCCACAAGGAGAAGGATCTGGATTTCCCAGTGGCTGCCAAGGGGCCACATGGCACAAGCCAGAGGTTCAGAAGCATGAATTCCCCACGGGGCAAACTTTGAGCAATGAGAGATGGGAGACAGGAGGGAGCCCACATGTAAATTTCCTCTCCAGCCTCTCTCCTGTGGACTCTTCCAAGACACAGCATTTCTGCAAAGCTAGTCCACAGGTGTCCTGCTTTAGCCAAGTAGCTGGCTATATCTCTATGTGAAGAGAGGCGGGTGACACAACATCTTATATTGCTTCCCATCCTTCTCTCCCCATTTCTCATTTCCCTCACTCTCACTGCCCTGGTACTGCAACTCCCAGTGAGGCATTAGCACTTAAGCTTTGCCTCAAGCTTTGTTTTGTAGAGGACCCAGGCTCAAATAATGTCAATAGTAACTACTAAAATGTTTTGAACACCTACCATGTGCCAGGCACTGCTAAGCACTTTACATATATTATCTCATTTAATCTAATTTATTGTTACATTCTAGTGATGAGGAAACTGGGACTCAGACAGGTTACCGTAACATGCCCAGATGATAGTATCAGACAGCACACATGGTAGCATCAAGCGCAGTGCTAGACATAGAGTAAGCCCTCAGGGTCAGTAGGTGGATCATTAATGTGTATATTTCTCACCAGCACCTTTTCTTCTAAGGCATTCTTTCCAGTGAAATCACTCACTAAATACTACCAGTGAAGAAATCAAAGAGGAAATCAGAAAATATGTCAAGACCAAAGGAAAATGGAAGCACGACACTCCAAAAATCTCTGGGATGCAGCAAAAGCAGTTCTAAGAGCGAGGTTCATAGCAATACAGGCCCTCCTCAAGAAACAAGAATATCGCAAACAACCTGTTGATAACTTACCACCTAAAAGAATTCGAGAAAGAACAAAGCCCGAAGTCAGCAGAAGGAAGGAAATGATAAAGATCAGAGAGGAAATAAATAAAACAGATCAAAAAGACAATAGAAAAGATCAATGAAACCAAGAGCTGTTTTTTTTTAAAAGATAAACAAAATTGATAAACCTTTAGCCAGGCTCACTAATTAGAAAAGACAGGACCCAAATAAACAAAACAAGAAATGAAAGAGGAGAATTAACAACTGATACTGGAGAAATACAAAAAGTCATAAGAAAATACTATGAACTATGAAATACTGTTCTATATGCCATCAAAGTGGACGACCTAGAAGAAATGGACAAGTTTCTAGAAACAAACAGCATGCCAGGAATAATATAACTCTTAGTCATCTGCATCTTGCTTAGTAGCAAGTGGCTCACTGGGTACCTTTCTTATTCCATCTACAAATTGGGAATAATAAGTTTATGTTACATATAACTCTCGCTTATTACACAATTGGTAGATTATTATATTCTCAACAACCAATGTGCTAACCAGAGTCCTCCTGCAGCTATCACCCACAAGAACAAAAATTAGGTCCAGTTGGGTACAAGTGGGCCAATCCAAGAGAATTGCTCACTAAATATTCAGGTAATGCCATCTGGGGTCATCAAAGTTCTGTTTCTGTCCCAGGACAAACAGGGTAGTTGGCAGGTCATAACTTAACTGTAACTGCAGAGGAAAAATGTCTGCACTCATTCTAATCTGGTCAGCTTGGGTTCAGACAAAATAGCTGTGGCTCTGTCTCCCCAAGTACAGAATCACATCTCAGATTCCACAACATTTGTAGCCATGGAGGCACATGCATTGACCAGGAAGCAGCTCTAGGGGTATAGGAACCACCTGAATCTCTGCAGTGGTGTTGACCAGCCTTTGGGGATTAACACAGGTTTTTCAACTTGGTATAATTATTCATCTAGATCATTAGAAAACAAAAGGCAAGCCCTGGGCCCCGTTCCTCCAGCAAATATTACACACCGACTATGTGTCAGAAACTATACAATGGTGAACAAAGACATGGTTCCTGCCATCAGGGTATCCCTTATGACAATGTAGCCCTCTAGGTTGTAACTAAATGAGCAGAAAGCCAAGGTGACGCAGTGATTAAGAGATCCTCTCACTGTATGAAGTGTGCAAAGTTTAGGTTATCTTCTCTTAGGGAGTCAACTCTCCCTTTGCCCCAGTTTTTCTTAAAACTTATACTTGGGCCCTTTGCATCAGAAACACCCACTTTTCAGAGCTACTGAATCCATATCTCTGGGGGTGGAGATTTAGATCTACAGAATTAAGACTGTCCCTGAAACATTTATGTGCTCACTCAAGTTTGGAGCACTGTCTTAGTCCGAAGCCCTGGGAGGTCACCACTCGCATCCTACCTGTTTCAGAGGCAGGTGGTTTGATGGGGCCTAGTCAGCAGGATTCCTGTGGGGAGCAGAGTTGGGGCCGGGCGGGTCCCACAGGCTCGGTGGCAGCAGCAGCTCTGCGGCGGGATGGAGAGTGGCATAGGAGACAGGTGGTGGAGGACAGTGGCAGTCCCTCTGGAGAAAAGGCAGGCTGAGAGCCCCACAGCGCAGGCCTCTGCTTGCTTCGTCCCCTCAGGCTCTTCCTCATACAGGCACAGCAGTTACCTCCCCACCTTAGTTAAACAATGACTCCAGCCTGGCGCCGGGTGCCTCCCTCCCGGAGAGAGGATATTGGATTTAATTGCAAAACTTCCCCAAAGATGCTCCACCCTAAGCCTCTCTCCACCTGATCCCACCTCACTTCCTGGAGCCCCGAGCTTTCGACTTCTTGGCTGCCTGAGTTGTGGTCGTCCGCTTTGTTTTTTACTTCAGCAACTTCTCCTTCAGAGGAAGTGCTGAGACAGGGAAGTGTCCTTCCTTTGTGCCTCATTCCCACACCGGAAGTGCCTTCGCCAGGTGTTGCACGTCAAGAGCAGATGCTCAAAGTAAATCACACCACCTGGGCTTTCTGCAGGAAGAAGATCTTTCCACAAATATAAATGGCAGACCCCATGAACCCTTGGCCATGGAGAGACCCGGGGAAGGTCTCCGCATCATCCCTGCTTAACGGCTCAAGGAGAAAGGGATGAGGCGTGTAAAGCAGGCGCTTCCTGACTCCAGACTCCCGAGAGCATGGCTCACCCTACGTAATAGGTGTTGACTGAAAAAAAATGCACAGCCTAAGAGCTGAGACTTATTAGGACTTCAAGCCCAGGAGGCAGCCTCTCACATAGCTCTGAGGGACGGCTCTGAAGAGGTAACGGAGGAGTCAGGATACACAGGAGTTTTTGCAACAAACACCAGGTAGTTGGAACATCAAAAGGTTACTGTTAATTAAAGAAAAGCAGACATCTCACGTTAAGGAACTTGGCGCTTTTCTGTGCATGGGAAGATGCAAGAGCGGGGACTCACTGAAATCACTCCTTTGATCTGCACCTTAGCTATCTACAGCCAGTATCCTGTGCTTTCCCATCCTGAGTCCCCTGGGGGGTGGGCGTGCTGCAGTGCCTGAAGGCTTGGCAGTGGGCAGCCCTGTTTGTCTCCAGCCTGAGTTCCCTCAGGGCTCACCAGCGGGGGCTGCTTTAGGGGCTGCTTTAGGGGCTGATGGTTGCAACATCCGTTGTCTGCTGATAATGGCAGGAACATTTTTCATTCACAGCCTAAAAGAGGGAAACCTCATCTCTACCCATGAGCCATGGGAGTGATGGAGGGTGGGGAGCCTGCCAAGAGAAGAGGTTGGTGATGTAGTCCAGGCAAGGGTGAGCACAGTGAGAAAGGACAAATGCCAAGTGGACAGCTTGAGGAATTTGCATGAAGTGAGACCCAAATCACCAGCACCCAGATAAAGAGACAACATTACCAGTACCCCAAAGCCCACTTGGGACCCCCCCTTCCCATCACTATCCTCCAGGATAGCCTCAAGGCAAACTATCCCCAGCCCCCCTGCAGTGCATTTTGATAAGCTCCATCCTCTTCCTCATTTTTAAGAAAACAGATTCAGTGTTTTGTTCATTATACCCCAATAAAGCTGAGAAAGAAAACCAAAAAGAAAAAACAAAAAAAAAGAAAAAAAAAAAGAAAAGAAATTCATTGTTGATTTAGGGGATTAAATCAAATGTCCCTGCAAAATATGACAAAGGAGACAAGTGTGGTAGGGCAAACAGGTGTACAGAGTATTTGCCATGTAATCAAATGGCTCATCTAACAGATTTCACGTGTTTTTACATTCCTTTCTGGGTGGAAAAAGTCGTCAACAAAGTGAGATGATTTTTTTTTAGTGCCAAGCAGTGTGAAGTGCAGGCTCACGCCGCTTCGGTGCTGTGCTGTGGGCTGCATTCTGGATGAATTAGGCAAGTCATGTTCTTAGACTCAGAGCAGTAGGTGACAAATCTAACAGTATCTTCAAGAGAAGCATTAGAAACACTCACGTTTTCAAACCAAAATGTCCCGGCATTACCACTTACTTATCGTGGAATTTTGGACAAGCAACTTAAGGCTAAGCCTGTTTCCTTCACTCCAAAACAGCGATGATAACTGAATCTAACTCATCAGCCATTATGAGAATAATAATAAAAAAAAAAGCAAAGGCAGGTGAATTGCTTACTATTAAGTCTGACACATAGTAATTATGCAACAAAGGGCGGCTGTTATTTGGTAAAGCCAGACCGTACTTGGCTGGTGGGAGTTGAGGAGAACTACGTCAGAGAGGCTGGGACTTCTAAGGTGGAAACCATGGACTCTTTTGGGAAGGATAAAGGTGATGCCCCAGGCTAGGGAAGTAGAGCCTTACACTGTTGGAGAGAAAGTCTGGAAAGGGAAATGAAACTTGTCTTCATTCATTTCTTAAAATTCTGTTTCAGTAACAAGTAAATCTAACCTAATTGTCCATCAACAGAGGAATGGATAAAGAAGATGTGGTACATATATACAACATATGGCTTTTTTACAGCCATAAAAAAGAATGAAATAATGCCATTTGCAGCAACATGGATGGACCTAGAGATTGTCATACTGAGTGAAGTCAGACAGAGAAAGCCAAATATCATATGATATCCCCTTATATATAAAATCTAAAAAAAGGGTACAAACGAACTTATTTACAAAACAGAAGTAGAGTCACTGATGTAGAAAACAAACTTACGGTTACCAGGGGTAAGGGTGGGGGAGGGATAAATTAGGCGATTGGGATTGACATATACACACTACTATATATAACACTGATAACTAATAAGGGCCTACTGTATAGCACAGGGAACTCTACTCAGTACTCTGTAATGGCCTATGTGGGAAAAGAATCTAAAAAAGAGTGGATATATGTATAATTGATTCACTTTGCTGTACTGCAGAAACTAACATTGTAAATCAACTATATTCCAATAAAAATTTAAAAACAAACAAAAAATAAACAAACCAAAACCAAGTAAATCCACATAAGTATTGCCTGAAGAAACCAACAGAGACCGGCATGATGTGTTTGTTTCTGGTGTTGCCACATGTCGCTGACCTGAGAAAGACAGAGGCGTCGGGCCAAGTAGAAAGGAGCTCTGCTACCAAAGTGGAAACCTTCGTAATGAGGGGGCTGAAAGGAGTTGGACCCCTTTCCCTGCCTTCTGATGTGGTGGCCATGGTGAAGGGAAACTGGGGAAACCCACATCTTGCTTGTGCTGAAGGAGCAGGAAGCCAGCACCCTGAGAGACGTGTGTCTGTGTCGGGGCATGGTCCCTGGGCGCTGCCCTGGCCCTGTCAACGTTCCAGCATCCCTCAGGGTAAGCTCCGTTGTTGGACGCCCAGTTCCACAAAAGCACAGTCTAAGGGTGGTCACTGTCATTGCAGCCTGAGGAGGACACATGGACCAGAACTGTCCTGAGACTACAGTATGGGTGAGGGGACAGGATAGAGGACTGTTATTGCTGCTTCCTTCTTGGGTTATGTCCCCAGTAAAGAAGTTCTCAGAAACTGGAGGCAAGAAGGCCTAGGTCAACCAACACACGTGGGTGGATTAGGGAGGATTAGAGTCAGCTTACTCCCTGCTTTCATTCCTGAGCTACCCCAGGGGACTGTGGAAAACTCTCCCTTCTTCCTGAAAGGTGACAAATGGGATGGAGTAGGAACAAGTACAGATAAGAAGGGTTCAAAGTTGGTGCAGAGTGGCTTGAGACGAAGGGCATTTGGTAACCAGGCTGGGAAACACCGCACTTGCCCAGAAAGGTCAGTGACTGACCTTGGAGGTGAGCAGACCTCAGGGAGGAAGAGGCAGTGTGCCCAGGACAAAGGATGACAAGCGGGTTCTTTCAGGGACTGGGAATCCTACTAAACTGGTGGCAGCATCAACCCAAACGCACGTGGGGCTACAGCGGGCTTGCTTAATTTTGAGTCATTTGCCTGAAAAGAGGCTCTCAGTCCTGATGGCAGAGAGCTCCAGGGAACCTCTAAGAAAACGATCCTGCAGAGCCTGGTTAGGCCAATGCAGCTTCTGCCTATGGATTTCTAGGCTTCCCCATCTGTCTCCCAATGTAATAGACAAGAAAGCTAATTAAAAAGGGTGCCTATGCTCATTGTGGAGACAGCAAGAAAGGGATGAAGAGGCTGTCTCCATCTAATCCAGTCTTGGGGTGACAAAAGGAAGTACGACAGAGCAGATGAATGAATCCCCATGAAAAAAGAAGAGAGAGCAGGGGGGAGCCTTGGAGAGAAAAGAAAGGGGAAACCCTGGGTCTGAACCAGCAGAAGATCTGCACTGTGCTCTTTCTGGGGATGGCAAACTGTCCACTGACACACTCTCTATGAAAGATAATCAAAATAATTTCATTATTATGGATGTGGCACCCTCACAAAGTAACTAAATGAGGACGTTAAACTGCCCAGAACCGTGTATAAGGAGTACACAGAAGTGCCTCATAAAGATCGGACTTCAGTCAAGCTCAGATATACCAGTTTTGACTCCCGAAAGCCAAGATGGGAGGTCAAAGAAATAGTTGTGCCTCTTTTTTTTTTTTTTTGTGGTACGCGGGCCTCTCACTGTTGTGGCCTCTCCCGCTGTGGAGCACAGGCTCCGGATTCGCAGCCCCAGCGGCCATGGCTCACGGGCCCAGCTGCTCCGCGGCATGTGGGATCTTCCCGGACTGGGGCACGAACCCGTGTCCCCTGCATCGGCAGGCGGACCCCCAACCACTGCGCCACCAGGGAAGCCCAGTTGTGCCTCTTTGATGAGAAGATGCTACTGGGGGGTGTGGTGCGTACAAGCCTATAAATACCTATTTTTATCCACCTCAGGGCCACACTTAATCTTGAGAGGGCACTCATTAGACAATGGGCCGAGCCTGAAGAGAAGTACAGGGTGCTCAGTGGCAAATCTGCCTCCGAACAATCAAGCTTTATTCATTTCTTATTTGCTCATCGTGTTAACCGTTTATTATGCAAAACTGTCGATTCAGTTGCAGAATGCCAAAAAAAAATATTTGGGACAATTCACAAGCCATGTTTACCATAGTTGCCAAAAGGAAAAAAAAAAAAGAAAGAATTTGCTGAAGAGGATTCTCAGGCTCTGCTCAGATCGTCACTGGCAGGCCGATCTTATCCTCCAGGAACCTGACTGCCTATTCCAGTGTGCGTCAGAAAACCAGGAGCAGGCCAGGACTCCTTTGCTGCAGAGAAAGCAAAGCTTTCATATCAGCAAACTGGTGCATAAGAGAAAGTTCCCTGGAAGTGAGCTCTCAGTAGCAGTTCTCAAACTTAGGTGCACGTGACTCGTTGGAGGGGGTAGGGGTGTGTTTAAAAGGTGGATTTCCAGGCCTCACTCCAGAGATTCCTATTTAGTAGGTTTGGGGTAGGGCCAGAGAATCCACAGGTTTGACAAGCATCTCAGGGTTTGGATGAGGATGGGGCATTGAGAATAAACCCCTGTAGTAGCCTGGCTGGGGCTGGTCCCCTGCTTAGAAAAAGCAACCCCCTCATCACATGCACACATGGGCCCTGCTGAGACATTGGTGCTGTCAGAGGGGCCTTCCAGCCGTCACAGGGTCAGGAGGTGGGGCTCCCCTCTGTGAGCTCAGCCTGAGGCCCAGGAAGTGGTGAGTCAGGGTTCGTTGAGCAGGGGGCAAAGTAAACTTGCAGAGTAGGTTTTAGGGGACGTCATTAGCCTTCCCTGCCTGCCCACCTCTGTTAGCCAAATGATCCTCCATCCTGCCTATGCATTAGAATCACCTGGGAAGATTCAAAAAGTGCTCAAGCCTGGGCCCTACCCCTGATCAGTCAAGTCACAGTCTTGATGAGTAAGGGTGCTCCTGGCAATGATATATTTGAAAAGATCCTCAGGTGAGTCTAGTATGCAGCCAGGATTGAGAACCACGGGTTTAGTCTCTTTCTTACCTCCTGGGTCCCTTCTCTTCTGTCTCCCTTGTGGGTTGGGGCACTTCTAATAGTTCAGCGCTCAGACCACACCCTCTGGCTGCCTAAAGGCCCCTGTTCTGCCACCCCATCCAGGCCTGCCCTTTCTCAGAGCACCTGTGCATCCCCTAAGCACACTCCTCTCTTCCCGGTGCTGGGGGAGTATGCCAGGCTTCAGGAGTCCTACAGGGAAGATGTGCATTTCGATATCCCCTTCGTTCACAGTGTGTCAATGACTAATGGTTTAGTGGTCTCAGGGCAAGTTCCAGAGAAACAGACTCTAAGAGATTTATGTATACAAGGTTTACTGGGGACTGGTGCTGGGATCACTGCTTGCCAGGTAAGGGAATGAAGGAAGAAGTACGGATAGAGGGAGGTTATGGATAGAAGCAAATGGATCGAGGCCACTGCAGCAAAGGTCTCAGCTGACTCCACTGGCAGGTCTAGACTCTGGACGGCCCTTCAGAATTATCCTACTTTACTGGCAAGAGGGCAAGCCCTTTAAATCCCCCAGGTGGACCAGTAATGGGACGCAGGCTGCCTTTGGGGAGGAGGCATGACCTCGGATGAGGTGATTCTCTTCAGTCAAGGGCAATTCAGGGAAATGTCTGGAGAGGGATTCAGTTGAGAACCATCCATTGTTAACATGCCCAGAAGGAGGGGAATGACATTCAGGACCAAACGTCTCAGTCCTGAACCAGGGTCTACCCGCCACACCACTATACCAACCATACCCAGGCTCTTTATTTTTTGAGAGAAGGCTGCCAGTATAAGAGCATACTAGTTAGTTTCCTCAAGGAAGGGCGGCTTCTCAGTGACCTTGAGAGGCAACTTGAGTGTGGTATAAAAACTTTGAATTTGGACTGGAATCTCAGCATGGCCCCTTACTTATCTCGGGCAACACCTAAAATCTCTAGGTCTGCATCAATTTGTCTTTAAAGTGGGGCTGATGAATGAGTACCTTGTGGAGTCTTTGAGATTAAATGGAATGGGTGGTGGGGGAAGGATAAATTGGGAGACTGGGATTGACATATACAAACTCCTATTTATAAAACTGATAACTATTAAGGACCTACGATATAGCACAGGGAACTCTACTCAGTACTCTGTAATGACCTATATGGGAAAAGAATCTAAAAAAGAGTGGATATATGTATATGTATAACTGATTCACTTTGCTGTACACCTGAAACTAACACAACATTGTAAATCAACTATACGCCAATAAAAATTTAGAAAGCAAGCAGGCAAGCAAGAAAGAAGTATAATAGGTGGGCAAGTATCTGGGGCAATGGAGTATGTGTGAACTGAGCCTTGCCCACCTGGGCTCTCTCTCCCCATCTCTGACCCCACAGGACATTTAGGACAAGACTTAGGAGCCACTTGTCTCCAGTTCATGCTGCCGGTCCTGGTGGCTGAGATGCCGAGAGAACACTGCTCATGTCCCTGGAGGGACTGTTGCCCCATGCTTGGTCCTAGACCTCCTTGATTCTCAGATCCCCACTTTTCTCACTGGGGTACCAAGCAGTACGTTGACTAATTTTCCTTTAAGCGGTGGCCTGGCAAGAGGGGGCTTACAATCTGCGAAGAGAGTTAGAATGGTAAAGAAGACCCCCCAACCCTCCCGGACCTGAAGAAATCCCAAAGTCAGTGTGGAGGACAACCACCAGTGGAGCCAAAGAATTGACTCAAACTGGATTTCTGCTTCATCAATGGGTTGCCAGTCTCCCAGATAATACTCACTATGAAGTTGATTAACAACCAGCCTTAGCAAAATGCTATGAGACTATCAAATGGAAAAAAAAAAGTGAGTCTCAAAATAATATATTCAATAAGATTTCAACTATGTTAAACAATGGTTCAGGAAAATTCTGGTAGCAAGAATGCCAAGCTGTCACATAACTGCCTCTGTATGGCAACATCGTGGCTGATTGCTTTCATGCCGTCTTTACATGTTTCTATAGTTTTAATCTTTTCCACAATGAGCAGGGGGTAGGGAAAGAAAACTGAAAATGCACTCCCACCAGGGGAACGCACAGGCCGACGTTTCCCACTGGTTTTCCCCCACGGGTGAAAACGGGCCTGCAAGGGGCGTGCAAAGCTGGATGTTCGTCTCACTTTCACAGGCGCAGATGTCTGTATGAGGAGATGTTAGCAAGGCAGAAACTTGTGTGCTTGGAGTCTGGCTGCTGAATGTTTTGGGGTACCTCATGCTTAGCTGCAGGCTGCCTACTGTGTGGGGTGGGTTTCCCAGCCCTCACAGGATAATTTTGTCACCAAGGACAACATTTGTAGTTCTGCATGAGCAGCTCTCTTTGTGGGATAGAGAGGGAGACTGCAGCCCAGGTATTAGGGCCGAGGTGGAAGTGTGAGAAGGCTGGTATACCAGATGTCTGAGGGAATTGGAAGCTGTAAGTAGAACTGAAGGGCATTTGGAGGGAGCATTTGGTGGGAGCAAGCTTTGACGGATCCTGGTAAGTCCCATCTGTCTTCAAAACATATTCTCCGGGCGTCCCTGGTGGCGCAGTGGTTGAGAGTCCGCCTGCCGATGCAGGGGACGTGGGTTAGTTAGTCTCCGATAGTCCACTGCTCATCCAGTTCTTATAAGCCTTGCCTTGGGACCTTTGGGGCAAGCCAGTTGAGCTTGATTCCTTAGTTAAGCACTTGGGAGCTTCTTGGGGTCTGTGAATGACACCTGTCTTTAAAATTCAAGAAGGAACAGAAGCAAGTCCAAATCTGATTTTATTTTATGACTCAGGCCTGAATTCTTCTCCAAAGAGGAAATGCAGATGGCCAACGGGCACATGAAAAGATGCTCAACATGGCTAATCATCAGGGAAATGCAAATCTAACCCACAATGAGATATTGCCTCACACCTGTCAGAATGTCTATCATCAAAAAGAACGCAAATGATAAATGTTGGCAAGAATGTGGAGAAGAGGGAAACTTCCTACACTGTTGGTGAAATGTAATGATAAATTGGAGCAGCCACTGTGGAAAACAGTAAGGAGATTTCTCAAAAAACTACAAATAGAACTACCATATGACCCAACAATTCCACTACTGGGCATATGTCCTAAAAAACCAAAAACACTAATTCAAAAAGATACATGCACCCCAATGTTCATAGCAGTGTTATTTACAATTGCCAAGGTATGGAAGCAACCTCAGCGTCTATCAACAGATAAATGGATAAAGAAAATATGATATATATGTACACACACACACACACACACACACAATGGAATACTACTCAGCCATAAAAAAGAATGAAGTTTTGCATTTGCAGCAACATGTATGGAATTGGAGGGCATTATGCTAAGTGCAATAAGTCAGACAGAGAAAGACAAGTACCATATGATATCATTTACATGTGGAATCTAAAAAATATGACAAACTAGTGAATACTGTATAACAAGAAGCAGACTCACAGATATAGAGAACAAACTAATGGTTACTAGTGGGGAGAGAGAACGGGGAGGGGAAATATAGGGGTAGGGGATTAAAAGAAAGGGTTATAATGGGATTATATGAAATCATGTTTGTGAAACTTTTGAAACTCATAAAGCACTATAGAATTTAAAGAATCTTTTGTTTAATTAAAAAAAAAAGCCCTGGGGATATAAGGTACAGCATGGTGACAATAGTTAGTAATACTATATTGTATATTTGAAAGTTGCTGATAGAGTAGATCTGAAAAGGTCTCATCATAAGGAAAAAAAATTGTAAATATGTGCGGTGATGGATGTTAACTAGACTTACTGTGGTGATTATTTTGCAATATATATGAATATTGAATCATTATGTTGTACCCCTGAAAAACTAATATAATATAATATATCAATTTTATCTCAAAGAAAGAGGCCTGGAATAGATCTTCTTGAGTACCTTCAGAGGGAACATGGCCCTGTTCACACCTTGATCTCTGACTTCTAGTCTTCAGAACAGTGAGGAAATAAATTTCTGATGTTTAAGCCACTCAGTTTGTGATACTTTTATTACAGCAAATCCTGGCAAATTAATACAAAAGGTTTGGCAGAAGAAGGACTTACAACATTAGCCCTATTGGATAGAAGAGGAAAATCTATGAATTCAGTCATCTATGCCAACCCTGTACCTCATGACCGTTAACAGTGAGACTGGAAACTCACAGACAAGCTAGATTATTTGCTGCAAAGTTGGAAACTCCGCTGGTCACTCAAGGACCTAAGAAACTAAATACTGTCTGTGGTTTGGTACAGCCACACACAACACGTCCATCAAGAGATTGCCCTGGCTCCACAGAAGGTGCCTGACTCTGGACCAGAACAGGAGAGCTCAGGTCTGGGTCATGAAATAAAATATTTGGACTTGCTTCTGTTCCTTCTTCAATTTCAAAGGCAAGCATCAGTCACAGACCCGATAAGCTCCCAAGTGCCGTTAACTAAGGAATCAAGCTATATTGGCTTGACCCAATGACCAGGTGTGTTAGCATGAAAGCCTGGAGACGGGCTTAACACACTTTGACATGAACCACAGCAAGATCCTTTTTGACCCACCTCCGAGAGTAATGGAAATAAAAAAAAATAAACAAATGGGACTTAATTAAACTTAGAAGCTTTTGCACAGCAAAGGAAACCATAAACAAGACAAAAAGACAACCCTCAGAATGGGAGAAAATCTTTGCAAATGAAACAATAGACAAAGGATTAATATCCAAACTATACAAACAGCTCATGCAGCTCAATATAAAAAAAACAAACAATCCAATTAAAAAATGGACGGAAGACCTAAATAGACATTTCACCAAGGAAGACATACAGATGGCCAAGAAGCACATGAAAAGATGCTCAACATCACTAATTATTGGACAAATGCAAATCAAAACTACAATGAGGTATCACCTCACGCCAGTCAGAATGGCCATTATCCAAAAATCTATAAAAAATAAATGCTGGAAAGGGTGTGGTGGAAAGGGAACCCTCCTGCACTGTTGCTGGGAATGTAAATTGATACAACCACTATGGAAAACAGTATAGGGGTTCCTTAAAAAACTAAAAATAGAACTACCATATGACCCAACAATCCCACTACGGGGCGTATACCCTGAGAAAACCATAATTCAAAAAGAGACATGTACCACAATGTCCATTGCAGCTCTATTTACAATAGCCAGGACATGGAAGCAACCTAAGTGTCCATCAACAGATGAATGGATAAAGAAGATGTGGCCCATATATACAATGGAATATTACTCAGCCATAAAAAGAAATGAAATTGAGTTATTTGTAGTGAGGTGGATGGACCTAGAGTCTGTCATACAGAGTGAAGTAAGTCAGAAGGAGAAAAACAAATACCATATGCTAATGCATATATATGGAATCTAAAAAAAAAAAAGTGGCACTGATAAACCTAGTTGAACGGCAGGAATAAAGATGTAGACATAGAGAATGGACTTGAGGATACGGGGTGGGAGGGGGAAGCTGGGGTGAAGTGAGAGTAGCATCAACATATATACACTACCAAGTGTAAAATAGATAGCTAGTGGGAAGCAGCCGCATAGCACAGGGAGATCAGCTCGGTGCTTTGTGACCACCTAGAGGGGTATAGGGAGGATGGGAGGGAGGCTCAAGAGGGAGGGGATATGGGGACATATTCACTTTGGTGTACAACAGAAACTAACACAGTATGGCGAAGCAATTATACTCCAATAAAGATCTATTAAAAAAAAGAGGCAGGTGATGAATAAAATGCAAGAAATATCGTTCCTTTCCCATTGTTAATCAAAGTTTTCCTTGAATCCCTTCAGTCCAGCACCTGAATTCTTTTTTTTTTTGCGGTACGAGGGCCTCTCACTGTTGTGGCCTCTCCCGTTGCGGAGCACAGGCTCCGGACGCGCAGGCTCAGCGGCCATGGCTCACGGGCCCAGCTGCTCCGCGGCATGTGGGATCTTCCCGGACTGGGGCACGAACCCGCGTCCCCTGCATCAGCAAGCAGACTCTCAACCACTGCGCCACCAGGGAAGCCCCTGAATTCTTTTTTTTTCAGTAAGAAGGGAGGTGTAGGGACACACGGCTGTCAGAGATGCTGTCTGGCCAGGACCAGTCTTGGAGACAAGGGGGTCAGACCAAGAGTGCTTTCTCTCCTTTCTTTCTTTACCTTGTACGTTGCATTGGAGCTCACAAAGCAGTGAGGGGCCCCTGGATTAGAAATTACCTTTTTCTCAGATATCTCTGTTTCTAGGAATGTGGCGTGAAATTCTAATCTGTCGACACCTTGTCAAGTACACTGATTTGGCTGGAAAAATGCCATACCATCATTATGGTGAAAGATTTATCTCTAATAATTAAAAAGAAACTTGGAACTTGAAGGTGTAACTGCCTGAGGATGCAACTGTGTATAAGGCAATGCAAAACTCTGAAAGAACCCTGGCCTAGAAAATGGGAGATGAAAGAGATTAGCCATTTTGAAAGTATATTTTCTTAAAAGAATCAGTGGAACTGTTTCTTCAAATAATTATCAAAGAATTACAAAGAGATAATATACCCATTCTTAAGAAATTCACTGTCTAAGGGGAAAAGTCTATCACAAGACTACTCTTACTAAGAAAACAGCTTAAGATTTGAAAGCAGACACACCCTAGGGACTTCACTGGTGGTCCAGTGGTTGAGACTTAGCCTTCCAATGTAGGGGTATGTGTTTAATCTCTGGTCAGGGAATTAAGATCCCACATGCCTCAGGGCCAAAAAACCAAACATAAAACAGGAGCAATATTGTAACAAATTCAATACTTTAAAAGTGGTCCACATTAAAAAAAAAAAACTTAAGAAAAATAAATAAATAAAAATAAAGCAGACACACCCTGTTCCTGAGAAATGCTTATGTATTAATAGAGGTGTGTGTATACTTTGAGTCTGGTTCACTATTTAGATAAATGTTCACTCCTCAGATAACCATATTGATCACAGCGGGACCTGCCAACAGTTTGATCTCAGGTTCCTGGTTGAACCTGAGATACAACTGACTGTGATATGGGACCAAGGGAATTTCTCTTAGTTTCAAATTTTTATGTGAGACTGTACCTTCTAGAAGATTTCATATCAAGGATTTTTTAAAGAGCTGTGATCTAAACCCTTCTGAAGGAAGCTTATTTTATTTTATTTTACCTTGGTATTTTATTTTATTTGAAAAGATTAAGTAAGATTTTGCTAGATTGAATTTGGATATGGCTTGGAATCCTGCCTGTTATGATAGAGATATAGTAGGCAGATTTCCCTATGGACAATATTTCATTTCTGAAGCTTGTTTTAAAATGTGTTTTTAATCTAGTTGGTTCCTTGGGAGAATGATATGCAGACAGTAAGATATAGCACTGGTTGATATGCAGGCAATCTCCTTCTAAACGTCAGACTATCTGCTTTTGTGATGATTCCATGTGTTTGGGGTTGTCCACACGTATAATCCCTTACATGGAGAATCAAAGATCACTTTGTTTTGGAGAACACTAATTTGAAGGGAGTTTGTAATTCAGGAAGGTGGACTCGGTATTATTTGTAAAATATATCTGGAAATTTATTCTCTCTGTTTATCATTGGCTCTCAGTGTTTGTGTGTGTATTTAAATGCTAACTGGATCAGAAAGTATTTAGGTGGGTCATGTCAAGTGGGATCAGTCAGGGAAAGCTTCCAGGAGGAGGCAAAACATGTGAGCAGTGATTTCAGGAGATGAGTCACATGGTTCAACAGGGAAGAAAAGCGGAGGACTTTCTAGAAAAGAGGGAAGCCCATGGATGGTAGGTAGAAAGTTGATTTGTTTGACTCAAACAGGGTCTAAATGCAGTGGGAATAAAGGGCCTTGTCTAAAATCATGAACGCTGGGAGGTCAACCAAGATGGTAACATAGAAGTTCTTGGACTCCCCTCCTCCTACCTACACAGTGAATGTACAGCTACACACAGAACAACGACCTCCCAAAGAAATTCAGAAACTAGCTGAGCAACTTCTACACATAAGGTGATTGACATAATACTCACATAGAAATGGATAGGAAAGGCTGAGACACACGCTCGTCATAAACCCCATGCATGGCGTAACATCATACAACTGGGAGGGAACTCCTAACTCCCAGCTTTTCTGTGAGGTGTGAAGGGTTGGGACCCCACATTTTACTGCTCCAACTTTTAAAACTGCCACCCGAGCAACAGACCCCCAAAACATCTGACTCTGAAAGCCAAGGAGGCTTGTATCCAGGAGACTCACAAGACTATAACCAAGGAGCAGCTGTTAATGGGCATACAGGCACTCTCTAGGATCAGTACAGAGGGAGCAGAGAAAACCGCCCACGTCCCAGTCTCTCCTTGAAAGCGGTTCATCTGAAAACTTTCAAAGCTGCTGCCTGAGGGTCAGGTTTCTAATTTAGAACACATCCAGGGGCTGCTATGATCTTCCCCAGGGCCTGGATAGCTGGCAGACACCTCCCCCATTGTCTCTTTATAACTTGCTCCAAGTCACCTGTTTCTCCCAGAAAGAAGTTCGGGCACACATTTGCACCAAAGCTTTTGTAGCTGTTGCCCAAGGTACATGTCCCCCAATTGCCTGGGTCTCATTGCCGATGGGGCTTCCATTTATGAATTCCACAGGACTATACAAATCAAAGAAGGAGTTTTTAACTGACTCAACACAGAGGGGACAGACAAAATGCTCATCTCCCAGTCTTTTCCTGAAAAGACTTCATCTCATACTTTATGAGCTGCTGCCAAAGTGTCAGCCTTCTAATTTATCATATATCTAGGGGCTGGCTTGCAACCTCCCTAAGGACCAGGGAAACTGGTGGACACCGCCACTGCTATCTTCCTATACTCGGATCCAAACTGCCAGTATCTACCTGAAAAGAGCTTATACACACCTCTGTGCTCTACTTTTTTGCAGCTGCCACACAGGGATGGGTTCCTGGATCCCATGACTCCAACAGCCAAAGAGACTTCCATTCATGAGTCCCATAGTGCTGTAGCAATCAAAGAAGCAGTTCTTAATGGGTGCAGGAACACCTGCACCACAGCTATACACATGGGCTCAGTCTAGAGGGAGCAGACAAAACTACCTATCTTCCAGTTTATCCCTGGAAGGGGCTTAAGTACATACTTTCCCAGCTGCTGCCTGAGGATCTAACTTCTTATCAGTCTGCATACAATTTACATATTATAGAGGTCCCAGAAGGAGAAGAGAGAGAGAAAGGGGCAGAAAGCTTATTCAAAGAAACAGTGACTGAAAACTTCCTTAATCTGGGGAAAGAAAGAGACATCAAGACCCAGGAATACCATAAAGTATGAAAAAAGATGAACCCAAAGAGACCTGCACCAAGTTACATTAGCACCATAAAACTAACAGCAGATTTTTTAGCAGAAACTTTGTAGGACAGAAGGTAATGGTTTGATATATTCAAAGTGCTGATAGAACAAACAAATCCTGCTAACCAAGAATATTCTACCCGGCAAAGTTGTCCTTCAGAATTGAAGGCAAGATAAGAATTTTCCAGACCAAAAAAAGCTGAGGCTTTCGATCGCCACCAGACCACTCTTACAAGAAATGTTAAAGGGAGTTTTTCAAGCTGAAATAAAGGGGCACTAGTTAGTAACATGAAAACAGATGAAAGTATAAAACTCACTGGGGTAAAAGAAAATATAGAGTTAAATTTAGAATACTCTAATGTTGTAATGGTGGTGGATTAATCACTTATAACTCTAGTATGAAGACTAAAATGCAAAAGTGTTAATATAACTATTACTACAATAATTTGTTAATGAATACACAAGATAAGATGTAAGTTGTGACATCAAAAACATAGAATGGGGGAGGGTTAAAAATGTAGAGCTTTATGTGTTAGGAGTTAAGTTATTATCAGCTTAAAATAGACTGTTATAAATACAAGATGTTTTATGTAAGACTCATTGTAACCACAAAGCAAAAACTCATGTAGGATACACGAAAAGTAGAGAGGAATCAAAGCATACTACAACAGAAAATCATCAATTCACAAAATAAGAGAAAGAAAGGAGGAAAAAAGGAACAAAAGAATTACAGAACACCAAAAAGCAATTAACAAAGTGGCAATAGTAAGTCAATACCTATCAATAATTATTTTAAATGTAAATAGACTAAATTCTCCAATCAAAAGACATAGAGTGGCCAAAAGGAGAAAATAATAAGACCCAAATATATTCTGCTTATAAGAGACTCACTTTAGCTTAAAGGGCACAATGGAATGAAAGTGAAAAAGATATTCCATGCAAATGGAAACCAAGACAGCAGAAGTAGCTACACTTATATTAGACAAAACAGACTTTAAGCCAAAGACAGTGACGAGACATAAAGAAGTCCATTATATAATAATAAAGGGGTTAATTCACCAAGAAGTTATAACATTAGTAAATATTTATGCGTCCAACAGAGGAGTACTTACATACATATATAAAAGAAATATTAAAAGATTTAAAGAGAGAAATAGACAGAAATAAAATAATAGTAGGAAACTTCAATACCTCACTTTCGTCAATGAGTAGATCACCTAGACAGAAAGTTAATAAGGAAATATTGGACTTAAACAACATGTTAGATCAGACAAACCTAATAAATATTTACAGGACGTCCCATCCAACAGCAACAGAATGCACATTCTTCTCAGGCACACAAGGAACATTCTCCAGGATAGATCATATATTAGGCCACAAAACAAGGCTTGATAAATTTAAGAAGATTGAAATCAGCATCTTTTCTGACCATGATGGTATAAAACTAGAAATCAATTACAAGAACAAAACTGAAAAATTCACAAATATGTGGAGATTAAACAACATGCACCTGAACAACAAATGCATCAAAGATGAAAACAAAAGAGAAATAAAAAATCTTGATGTGTGATAATCATTTTATGATATATGTAAATCAAACCATTATGCTGTATGCCTTAAACTTATGCAGTGATGTATATCAATTATTTCTCAATAAAACTGAAAAAACTGAAAAAATACTGTTAGACAAATTAAAATGCAAACACAACATACCAAAAGCAGTAATATGCAGCAAGAGCAGTTCTAAGAGGAAAGTATACAGTGATAAATACCTACATTAAGAAAGAAAATAAAGATCTCAAATATGTAAGCTACGTTTATACTTCAAGGAACTAGAAAAGGAAGAACAAAGTCAGCCTAAAGTTAGGAGAAGGAAGGAAATAAAAAAGATCAGAGTGGAAATAAATGAAACAGACAGTAAAAAGACAATAGAAAACATTAATGAAACCAAGATCTGTTGTTTTGAAAAGATAAATAAAATTGACAAAACTTTATGTACACATAACAAGAAAAAAAAAAAGAAGATTCAACTGAATAAACTTTTAAATGGAAGAGAAGACATTACAATTGATACCACAGAAATACAGAGGATGATAAGAGAGTACTATGAATAACAATATGCCAATAAATTGGAAAGCCTAGGAGAAATGGATAATTCCCAAAAACATACAACCTTCTAAGATTTAATCATGAATAAATAGAAAATCTGAATAGATGAATTACTAGCAAGGAGATTGAAACAGTAATCAAAACATCCCAACAAACAAAAGACTAGGACCAGATGGCTTCACTGGTGAATTCTACCAAACATTTAAAGAGTACCAACTGTTCTCACAATCTTTCAAGAAATAGAAGAGAAAGGAACATTTCCAAACTCATTTTACAAGGCCAGCATTACCCCACTACAACAGCCAGACAAGTAAACTACAAGAAAAGAAAATTATAGGCCAATGTTCCTGATGAACAAAAATGCAAAAATCCTCAACAAAATGTTAGCAAACCAAACACATGAAAAGGATTACACAACATGATCAAGTGGGATTTATTCCAGGAAAAGAATGATGGTTCAACATTCACAAATCAATCAATGTGATACATCATGTAAACAAAATGAAGGAGAAAAATCATGTGATCATCTCAACAGAAAGAGAAAAAGCAGTTGACACAATTCAACATACTTTCATGATAAAAAATCTCTCAAGGGCCAGAGGGCAGAGAGCAGAAGCAAGAAGAATTACAATCCAGCAGCCTGTGGAACAAAAACCACATTCACAGAAAAGACAGACAAGATGAAAAAAGGCAGAGGGCTATGTATCAGATGAAAGAACAAGATAAAACCCCAGAAAATCAACTAAATGAAGTGGAGATACGCAACCTTCCAGAAAAAGAATTCAGAATAATGATAGTGAAGATGATCCAGGACCTTGGAAAAAGAATGGAAGCAAAGATCGAGAAGATGCAAGAAACGTTTAACAAAGACCTAGAAGAATTAAAGACCAAACAAACAGAGATGAACAATACAATAACTGAAATGAAAACTACACTAGAAGGAATCAATAGCAGGATAACTGAGCCAGAAGAACTGATAAGTGACCTGGAAGACAGAATGGTGGGATTCAATGCTGCCAAACAGAATAAAGAAAAAAGAGTGAAAAGAAATGAAGACAGCCTAAGAGACCTCTGGGACAACATTAAACGCAACCACATTCACATTATCAGGGTCCCAGAAGGAGAAGAGAGAGGGAAAGGACCAGAGAAAATACTTGAAGAGATTATAGTCGAAAACTTCCCTAACATGGGAAAGGAAATAGCCACCCAAGTTCAGGAAGCACAGAGAGTCCCATACAGGATAAACCCAAGAAGAAACATGCCAAGACACATAGTAATCACATTGGTAAAAATTAAAGATAAAGAAAAATTATTGAAAGCAGTGAGGGAAAAACAACAAATAACATACAAGGGAACTCCCATAAGGTTAACAGCTGATTTCTCAGCAGAAACTCTACAAGCTAGAAGGGAGTGGCATGATATACTTAAAGTGATGAAAGGGAAGAACCTACAACCAAGATTACTCTAGCCGGCAAGGATCTCATTCACATTTGATGGAGAAATCAAAAGCTTTACAGACAAGCAAAAGCTAGGAGAGTTCAGCACCACCAAACCAGGTCTACAACAAATGCTAAAGGAACTTCTCTAAGTGGGAAACACAAGAGAAGAAAAGGACCTACAAAAAAGAACCCAAAGCAATTAAGAAAATGGTCATAGGAACATACATATCAATAATTACCTCAAAAGTGAATCGATTAAATCCTCCAACCAAAAGATACAGGCTGGCTGAATGGATACAAAAACTAGACCAATATATATGCTGTCTACAAGAGACCCACTTCAGACCTAGGGACACAAAGAGACTGAAAGAGAGGGGATGGAAAAAGATATTCCAAGCAAATAGAAATCAAAAGAAAGCTGGAGTAGCAATACCCATATCAGATAAAATAGACATTAAAATAAAGAATGTTACAAGAGAAAAGGAAGGACACTACATAGTGATCAAGGGATCAGTCCAAGAAGAAGATATAACAATTATAAATATATATGCACCCAACATAGGAGCACCTCAATACATAAGGCAACTGCTAACAGCTATAAAAGAGGAAATCGACAGTAACACAATAATAGTGGGGGACTTTAACACCTCACTTACAACAATGGACAGATCATCCAAACTGAAAATAAATAAGGAAACAGAAGCTTTAAATGACACAATAGACCAGTTAGATTTAATTGATATTTATAGGACATTCCATCCAAAAACAGCAGATTAAACTTCCTTCTCAAGTGCACACGGAACATTTTCCAGGATAGATCACATCATGGGTCACAAATCAAGTCTCAGTAAATTTAAGAAAACTGAAATCATATTAAGCATCTTTTCTGACCACAATGCTATGAGATTAGAAATGAATCACAGGGAAAAAACGCCGTAAAAATCACAAACACATGGAGGCTAAACAATATGTTACTAAATAACCAAGAGATGACTGAAGAAATTAAAGAGGAAATCAAAAAATACCTAGAGTCACATGACAATGAAAACACAACAATCCAAAACCTATGGGATGCAGCAAAAGCAGTTCTAAGAGGGAAATTTAGAGCTATACAAGCATACCTCAAGAAACAAGAAAAATCTCAAATAAACAATCTAAACTTACACCTAAAGGAACTAGAGAAAGGAGAACAAACAAAACCCAAAGTTAGTAGCAGGAAAGAAATAAAGGTCAGAGCAGAAATAAATGAAATAGAAACAAAGAAAACAGTAGCATAGATCAATAAAACTAAAAGCTGGTTCTTTGAGAAGATAAACAAAATTGATAAACCATTAGCCAGACTCATCAAGAAAAAGAGGGAGAGGACTCAAATCAATAACATTACAAATGAAAAGGAGAAGTTACAACAGACACTGAAGAAATACAAAGCATCCTAAGAGATTACTACAAGCAACTGTATTCCAATAAAATGGACAACCTGGAAGAAATGGACAAATTCTTAGAAAGGTATAACCTTCCAAGACTGAACCAGGAAGAAATAGAAAATATGAACAGACCAATCACAAGTAATGATATTGAAACTGTAATTAAAAATCTTCCAACAAAAAAAGTCCAAGACCAGATGGCTTCAGAGGTGAATTGTATCAAATATTTAGAGAAGAGCTATCACCCATCCTTCTCAAACTCTTCCAAAAAATTGTGGAGGAAGGAACACTCCCAAACTCATTCTATGATGCCACCATCACCCTGATACCAAAACCAGACAAAGATACTACAAGAAAAAAAAAAAAAAAGATACTACAAGAAAAGAAGATTACAGACCAATATCACTGATGAATATAGATGCAAAAATCCTCAACAAAATATAGCAAACAGAATCCAACAACACATTAAAAGGGTCATACACTATGATCAAGTGGGATTTATCCCAGGGATGCAACGATTCTTCAATATATGCAAATCAATCAATGTGATACACCATATTAACAAATTGAAGAATAAAAACCATATGATCGGGCTTCCTTGGTGGTGCAGTGGTTGAGAGTCTGCCTTCCGATGCAGGGGACACGGGTTCGTGCCCCGGTCAGGAAGATCCCACATGCTGTGGAGCGGCTGGGCCCGTGAGCCATGGCCGCTGAGCCTGCGCGTCCAGATCCTGTGCTCCGCAACAGAAGAGGCCACAATAGTAAGAGGCCCACGTACCACAAAAAAAACAAAACAAAAAAAACAACAAAAAAACCTCATATGATCATCTCAATAGGTACAAAAAAGTTTTTAACAAAATTCAACACCCATTTATGAAAAACTCTCCAGAAAGTGGGCATAGAGGGAACCTACCGCAACATAATAAAGGCCATATATGACAAACCCACAGGAAATATCATTCTCAATGGTGAAAACTTGAAAGCAGTTCCTCTAAGATCAGGAACAAGACAAGGATGTCCACTCTCGCCACTATTATTCAACATAGATTTGGAAGTCCTAGCCACGGCATTCAAGTTGGATGGTTCTAGAGACTGTTATATAGAGTGAAGTAAGTCAGAAAGAGAAAAACAAATATCGTGTATTAACGCATATATGTGGAACCTAGAAAAATGGTACAGATGAACTGGTTTGCAGGGCAGAAATTGAGACACAGATGTAGAGAACAAACGTACAGACACCAAGGGGGGAAAGCCGTGGGGTGGTGGTGGTGGATGAATTGGGAGATTGGGATTGACATGTATACACTGATGTATATAAAATTGATGACTAATAAGAACCTGCTGTATAAAAAAATAAATTAAATAAAATTAAAAAAGAAAAATATCTCTCAAAAACCTGGGAATGGGGGAAATGTCCTTCAGTATAATAAATGCCGTATATGACAAGCTGACAACTTACATCAAACTTAATGGTGAAAAGCTTAAATCTTTTCCTCAAAGATCAGGAAAAAGGCAGGGATGCCCACTCTTGCTACTTTTAATCAACATAGTACTGGAAGTCCTAGCCCAAGCGATTAGGCAAGAAAAGTAAATAAATGGCATCCAAATTGGAAAGGAAGGAGTAAAACTGACTCTTTTTGCAGATGACATGATATTATATGTAGAAAATCTTAAAGGCCCCACCAAAAAACTGTTAGCACTAATAACTGATTTCAGTAAAGCTGCAGGATACAAAATCAATATACAAAAATCAGTTGCATTTCTATACACTAACAATGAAGTATTAGAAAAAGAAATTAAGAAAGCAATCCCATTTACATGGGATTGTAAAAGTACCAAAAGGAATAAATACTTAGGAATAAATTTAAGAAGGTGAAAGGCCATATGAAAACTAAAAGACATTGGTAAAATACATTGAGAAAGACACAAGTAAATGGAAAGGTGTTCCATGCTAAAATGCCCATATTACCCAAAGTTATTTACAGATTCAGTGCAATCACTATCAAAATTCTAATTATATTTTTCATTGAAATAGAAAAAAGATCCTAAAATCTGTATGGAACCACAAAGGACAATCTTGAGAAAGAATAAAATTGGAGGAATCATAGTCCTGATTTCAAACTACAGGACAAATGTATAGTAATCAAAACAATATGGTAATGGCAAAAATATAGACATATAGATCAGTGGAACAGTAAAGAGAGCCCAGAAATAAACCCATATTATATGGTAAATTAATTTTTGATAAAGGAATAAAAAATATACAAAGGGGAAATCACGTAACTCACAGTTAAATGTTCATATGGTCACTTAAAGTATAATTACTCAAATTAACTACTTAAATACAAAATCATCAAAATGATGATTCATCAAAACCAAAACCCAAAGCCACCTATATATTCAATGCAATCTCTATCAAAATTCCAATGGCATTTTTCATATCAATATAAAATAACCCCCAAATTTGTGTGGAACCACAAAGACCCCTCATTGCGAAAGGAATCCTGAAAAAGAAGAACAAATCTGAAGGTATCACACTTATTGATTTCAAATTATACTACAAAGATATAGTATTCAAAACAGTATGGAACTGACATAATAGACACATTGACCAATGGAACAAAATAGAGAGCCCAGAAATAAACCCATACAAATATGGTCAACTAATACTAGATAAGGGAGCCAAGAATACTTAATGGGGAAAAGATAGTCTCTTCAATAAACGGTGCTGGGAAAACTGGATAACTACATGCAGGAGAATGAAATTGGATCCCTGTCTTACACCATTTACAAAAATGAACTCGAAATGGATTAAAGACTTAAATGTAAGAACTAATACCATAAAACTCCTAAAAGAAAACATGGGGAAAGTTCCTTTGACATTGGAGTTGCCAATAATTTTTTGTATACAGTACCAAAAGCACAAGCAACAAAAAGCTTCTATACAGCAAAATAAACAGTCAATGAAATGAAAGGGCAACCTATGAAATAGGAAAAATATTTGCAAACCATGTATCTGATAAGCGGTTACTATATAAAGGATTCATACAAACCAATAGCACCCCCCCCCAAACAATCCAGTTAAAAAATGAGCAGACAGGTTTTCCTGGTGGTGCAGTGGTTAAGAATCTGCCTGCCAATGCAGGGGCACCAGTTCGAGCCCTGGGCTGGGAAGATCCCATGTGCTGCAGAGCAACTAAGCCCGTGCACCACAGCTACTGAGCTTGCACTCTAGAGCCCATGAGCCACAACTACTGAGTCCACGTGCCACAACTACTGAAGTCCATGTGCCTAGAGCCCATGCTCCACAACAAGAGAAGCCACTGCAATGAGAAGCCCATGCACCACAACGAAGAGTTGCCCCCACTCGCTGCAACTAGAGAAAGCCCGTGCACAGCAACAAAGGCCCAACGCAGCCAAAAATAAAAATAAGTTAAAAAATAAACAAAATGAGCAGAGGAACTGAATAGACATTTTTCCAAAGAAGACATCCAAATGGCCCACAGATATATGAAAAGATTATTGACATCACTAGTAATTGGGGAAATGGAATTCAAAACCACAATGAGATATCACTTCACATCTGTTAGAATGGCTATCATCAAGAAGACTAGAGGCAGGGCTTCCCTGGTGGTGCAGTGGTTGAGAGTCCGCCTGCCGATGCAGGGGACACAGGTTTGTGCCCCGGTCCAGGAAGATCCCACATGTCGCGGAGCAGCTGGGCCTGTGAGCCATGGCCGCTGAGCCTGTGCGTCCGGAGCCTGTGCTCCGCAACAGGAGATGCCACAACAGTGAGAGGCCCGCGTACTGCAAAAAAAAAAAAGACTAGAGGCAAGTGTTGGTGAGTTTGTGTAGAGAAAGAAACACTTGTGCACTGTTGGTGGGAATGTAAATTGGTACAGCCACTATGGAAGACAGTATGGAGGTTCTCCCCCAAATTGAAAACAGAACTACCGTATGATCCAGGAATCCTACCTCTGGGTACGTATCCAAAGAAATGAAATCGGGATCTTGAAGAGATATCTGCCTTTCTATGCTCATTGCAGGTTTATTCACAATAGCCAAGATGTGGAAACAACTTAAATGTCCATTAAGGGATGAATGGATAAAGAAGATGTGAGATATATATATTCAGTAGTCAAAGAGTGGAAGCAATGCAAGTTGCCATACACACACACACACACACACACACACACACAGACACACACACACACACACACATATACACTCCACAGTGGAATATTATTCAGCAATGAAAAAGAAGGAAATTCTGCCATTGTGACAATGTGGATGGACCTTGAGGGCATTATGCAAAGTGAGATAAGTTAGAGAGAGACAAATACTGTATGATATCACTTATGTTTGGAATCTAAAATAGACAAGTTCACAGTAGCAGAGGGTATAATGGCGATTACCAGGGGCTGGGGGCTGGAGGAAACAGGGAAATGTTGGGCAAAGTATACAAACTTTCAGTTACAAGCTGAATAAGTTTTGGGGATCTAATATACAGTACAGTGATTATAATTAACAACATTATATTATATACTTGAAAGATGCTAAGAGAGTAGACCTTAAATATTCTCATCACAAAAATAAATGATAATTATGTGACTTGATGGAAGTATTAGTTAACACTACAGTGGTAATCATTTCACAATATGTAAGTGTATCATATCAACATGTACATCTTAAATGTACACACTTTTATGTATCAATTATATCTCAATAAAGCTGGAATAAAAAGGAAAAGAATTTTATACAAGAATAATTTTAATAGATACTTTTATTGATCTCATTTAGCTCTGTCCTATAAATAATGAAACATTTATGCAGTGGGATACTGTATAGCCATTCAGGCACATACACACACATTTATCAACACTTGGAAATGCTCACAATATAATGTGGAATAAAAGAAAAAAATCATAATTGTATAGATAGTACTATCTAAATAATTCTGCTTGAAAAACACAAATAAGATCATCGGAAGCCCATAAGGGTAAAGTTGCAGAGAAAAAGATTGGACAGAAACATTTCAAAATGTTAACAAAGTTTATCTCTGAATGATGGTATTATGAGTAAATTTCCTTTTCTTTTACAGTCATTTCTATATTTTCCAAATTGTTCATAAAGCATGTATATTATCCTTAAAATGAAGGAAAATATATTAAAACTATTTTTGCCACTATGAAAAACAGCATGGTACTTCCTCAGAAACTTAAATATAAAATTACCATATGATTCAGTAATTTAATTCTAGGTGCATGCCCAAAAGAATTGAAAGCAAGGACTCAAACAGATGTTATCACCCCCATATTCATAGCATTATTTGACAATAGTCAAAAGTGGAAGCAACCCAAGTATCTATTGATGGATGAATGGATAAACACAATGTAGTGTAAACATACACTGAATAGTATTCAGCCTTAAAAGGAAGGAAATCTGCCACATGTTACAACATGAATGAACCTTGAGGACATTATGCTAAGTGAAATAAGCCAGTCATAGAAGGTTTCCACTGATATGAGGAAACTGGATTAGTCAAATTCACAGAGACAGAAATTAGAATGGTGATTAACGGGGAAGAGGGGAGAGGGCAATGGGGAGTCACCGTTTAATGGGCACGAGTTTCAGTTTTGCAAGGTGAAAAGAGTTCTGGAGTTGGATGGTGGTGATGGTCCCACAGCCATGTGAATGTACTTAACATCACTGAATTGTACACTTAAAAAAAGTTAAAGTGGTAAATGTCATGTGATGTATATTTTACCATGACTTTAAAAAGTTTATTTTCATCTGATTTGAATTAAAATCCAGATAATGCTAGGTCCTAGATAAAGTGATAAAGTTGGTGACAAAGCTGAAAGGCAGTGGGCCAAATGGTGGACTAGGGCCTTGACAGCCCAGCTGAGCTGTGACATAAGAGGAGCTATGGGAAAGAGACACGGAGAGAATGGGACTGCAGGGGAACCAGTCAGTCTCAGGATGAACTAAGCAGGAGGGGCAGGGGAGGAGAAGGAAGCCAAAAGTCATCAAAAGCCTGTTATATCCTGGATGCTCTGCATGTGCCTCCATACGGATGGATAAGGAGATAAATCCTAAGAGAGACTTGCCCAGGGTCCCAGAGGTAGCAGGTGGCAGATCCCTGTCTTGAGCTCAGATGTCACAGATTCCACATCTCTGCTCTTTTCTTCACACCATGCTACTTCTCCCATATATTATAAGTGAAAGAAAGGAAGAAGAACGGTGGGAGAGGAGAAGAATACAGATTGAATGGGAAGAAAGCAGAAAAAGAGAGGAAAGAAAGGGGATGTCAGGAGAAAGGAAGAGGAACTTCAAAGCTGCAAACAAGAACAAACAGTTAAATAAGGCCCCCAAGTCTGCACTGAAATTTTTGACAATTATGGTTTGTCAGCATGGTAACTCATTCATAATTATTTCATGGGGTTTTAGCAACTCTCTATGTAACTGTCTTGGAGCAGTTGCAGAGCTGTTAATCCTGAATGTTTATTACCCACCATTCAATAAATAGCTGAATAAATCTAAAGAAGTCCAATTTATGGGGATGGTTATAGCATGCTATTCAAATTCCAAGCAATTACAATAAAACCACATCTATCGATGGTAATGCAGTTTTTAAAATTTGATACTGGAGGATGCTAGAACTTGACATCCCTTTGAGCTATTCTTTGTTCTGTGTCTGGGCTACGGTGGCCAGAGCAGGACAGAGGTCAGAGGCTGTCTTTGGGTTGCTGTTTGCCAAGGTGACGGAGTGAGATGGGACGTATGTTCATCAATTTGAATGATGTTTAGGGATCTGGGTTCTGGGTAACAGTGACATTTCAAGGCTGTTTGGTTCGCCGTTCAGGGCTCACCTCTGACCCTGGTGTGGTAAAGTATGCCATAGCCCAGGTTGGGTGGGCTTTGGGCATCTTCTAGAAGGTGAGTGACTTGGGAAGAGCCAGGAGTGATGACTTCTCTCCTCACAGATCCTGACAAGATCAGAGACTTCTCTGCTCATTTCTAGGAGCCCAGTGCAGCCACACAGAGGGCTGTATATAGTGTAGAAAGGAGGCAAACACACAAAACACACACACACACACACACACGCACACGCACATACACACTTGATGGACCCCATGGCCCATGGATTTCCTTTCACTCTCTGACACTTTTCCTTCCAATGTCTCCCATTAGGGTGACAGCTGGTTGAAGGTGATGCAAAGAGGGAGCAGCGAGAGAGCATCAAGTGGGAAGATACTGTCCTAAAGTGCCCTGGCCTTGGCTCTTATCCTTGCCATGTAGCCTTGGACAAGTCACTCCAACTGTGGGGCCTCAGTTTCCCCTTCCAGTTCTGACATTCTGTGGTTCTATACTTCAATGAAAGAGAATGACAGGTGAACTAGAGAGGCAGGCAGAAGAAGTGCTTCACCGAAGAGGACCCCTGTCCAAACGGGAGATAAGATTTTACATCATCTATTACCCCACGCTTGACAGAATGGTCAACATCAAAAAGACAAGAGAAAATAAATGCTGGCGAGGATGTGGAGAAAAGGAAATCCTTGTGCACTGTGGGTGGGATTGTAAACTGGTACAGCCACTGTGGAAAACAGCATGGAGAATCTCAAAAAATTAAAAATAGAACTACCATATGATCCAACAATTCCACTTCTATTTGTCCAAAGGAAACAAAAAACACTAACTCAAAAAACTACCTGTACACCCACATTCATAGCAGCATTATTTACAGTCACCAAGACATGCAAACAACCTAAGTGTCCACTGACGGATGAATGGATAAAGGTGTGGTGTATATATACAATGAAACACTATTCAGTCATAAAAAAATGAGGAAACCCTGCCATTTATGACAATATGGATGGAACTTGAAGGCATTATGCTAAGTGAAATAAATCAGACAGAGAAAGATAAATCCTGTATGATCTCACCTATATGAGGACTCCCCCCCAAAAAAACCCTCAAAAGCCAAATTCATAGAAAAAGAGATCAGATTTCTGGTTACCAGAGGCAGGGGTTAGGGGGAGAGAGAATGGGAGGAAGGTGGTTAAAGGTACAAACTTCCACTTATAAGGTAAATAAGTACTAAGGATGTGATGTACAGCATGAGGACTATAATTAACACGGTTGTGTAATACATAGGAAAGCTGTTAAGAGCGTAAACCCTAGGAGTTCTCACAAAGACATTTTTCCTTTTTTCAGTTATATGTATATGAGGTGATGGATGCTAACCAAACTTATTGTGATACTCATATCACAATATAAGTCAAACCGTGATACTGTACACCTTAAACTTATACAGTGACATATGTCAATTATATCTCGATAAAACTGGAAAAAATGTTAAAAAAAGAAGATACATTTTTAAAATAAAAAGGCTTAGAAGTGAAAAAAAAAAAAGACTCTACATCATCAAAAGGCAGACACCTTCTTTCTGCTCACTTACCGAGCACCTACCTATTCAGTGTGAAGTTCAGTGTTTGAAACCGTACATGAGTGAGACACATTCCTCTCCCTCCAAAGAGTCCAAATTTACTGAAGTTGGAGACACATATTCAAATAATTGTAGTACAAGGAGGTAGATGCTAAAACGGCACTTTGTAGAAAATGTTACAGGAGCACAGAGAAGAAAAGTCACTCGTTTTGAGTTGGGGAAGGTTGTGTTAGGTCAGACTTGATGGAGAAATTGATATTTGAACTAGACCTTGAAGGATGAATGAACAGACATTCACCATGGAGAACAGAAGGGAAGAGCTCCCCAGGTGAAGGGAGCAGCAACGGTGCAGAAGCATGGAAATATATCCACTCGCCTGTGGAATGCCAGGGATGGTTTCAGGGTACTTGGAATATAAGAGTTAATAAGACAGTCTCTGATTTCATGGAGCTCACAGATAAGCGGGTAGGGACAGGTATTAAAAAGTCAAACATATCAATGAATAAGGTGGTCTTAGGAAATAAACAAGCCTGTGTGCCTGAAGTGTGGGGTGCGGTGGGAAAAAACTGTACATGAGCTTGAAAATATACAAACTTCAAAGATTGTGGAGGGTCTTGAGTACATTGCTAAGGAGTTTGTACTTTGTCCTTTAGGTAGTGGGGAACCAACAAAGATTTCTGTAGTGGAGAAACATTACCAGATATATGTTTAGAATTAAAACCAAGTAAAAACTACATTAGCAGGAAAGAGACTGGATGCTGAGAAAGCAATTAGAGTGTTATTACTACAATCTAGGAAAAAGAGGATGAGAATGGATGCAGGGCCATATCCATGGGAATGAAGACAAGGGGAGAGATTTGAAAGGCATTTCAGAGGCACAAACAAGATTTGGTGACATGAGCAATGATCAAGAAAGGCAAATATACAGTTTACAGATTAAGTGACTTGGGAAATATTTATGCAATTCTTGAAGATAAGGAATACAGAAGAAAGGAGAGGTTACAGGAAAAACATGCAGTTGACGTTAAGGTGCCTATGGAACAGCTTGTAAGTTGATGGAAGTGTCAGCTTGGATCTCATAAGTCCAGGCTGGAGCTAGTGACTAGAGGATCTTCAATCTAAATGTGTGAATTTAGGGCTTCCCTGGTGGCGCAGTGGTTGAGAGTCCGCCTGCCGATGCAGGGGACACCAGTTCGTGCCCCGGTCTGGGAAGATCCCACATGCTGCGGAGCCACTGGGCCTGTGAGCCATGGCTGCTGGGCCTGTGCATCTGGAGCCTGTGCTCCACAACGGGAGAGGCCATAACAGTGAGAGGCCCGCGTACCGCAAAAAAAAATAAATAAATAAAAATAAAATAAAATAAAAGTGTGAATTTATAAATAAAGAATACATTTCCCATCTTTCCCCAGGGGAATGCATGAAGCCACTCAGAAAAGAATGAAGAAGAAGACTAAGCCACACTGATGAAACTCATGCAGAAGGAGGTAAGTGAAGAAATTTAAAATACATGCTTAGGAAGAATGTTGCCCTAGAATCAAGGGAGGGAAATAAAAAGATGAAGGGGCTTTACAGGAGAAATGTTCCCTGAAGGCCAAACAAAGCCAGGGGAAAAGGGGGTCACTGAATAATTCAGCAGCGAGAAGGCTAATGGAGACTTTGGGTTAAGCCATTTTATTGAAATGATGGGAGCAGAATGCATTATGTAAAAGATTATGAGGAATCAGAAGTCCAGAATGTAGAGAAAGCAAGCATATAAAACACTCTGATAGAGTATTCCAGCAAAGAAGGACTTGGAATGACTGGATATTACAGTCATGGCATTCATCCACTCATTCAATAAACATTTTTCAAGCTGATAATACATTCCAGGTACTGAACTGGGAGTCATTATAGAAACCAGTCAGATATAATTACTGCCTTCAAGGTGCTCATAGTCTCGTAAGAGGTGCAGGTGTAGCTCAGAAGAAGAAAAAAATTGTTCCACCTGGTGGAGAAGTTGGGGATACTTCCTACAGAGATGCCACAAAGCTGGTTTTTTTTTGGTAAAAATCATCTATTGTGCTTTTTTTTTTTTTAACATCTTTATTGGAGTATAATTGCTTTACAATGGTGTGTTAGTTTCTGCTTTATAACAAAGTGAATCAGCTATATGTATACATATATCCCCATATCTCCTCCCTCTTGTGTCTTCCACCCTCCCTATCCCACCCCTCTAGGTGGTCACAAAGCACGGAGCTGATCTCCCTGTGCTATGCAGCTGCTTCCCACTAGCTATCGATTTCATATTTGGTAGTGTATATATGTCCATGCCACTCTCTCACTTCGTCCCAGCTTACCCTTCCCCCTCCCCGTGTCCTCAGGTCCATTCTCTACGTCTGCATCTTTATTCCTGTCCTGCCCCTAGGTTCTTCAGAACCACTTTTTTTTTTAGATTCCATATATATGTGTTAGCATATGGTATTTTTCTCTTTCTGACTTACTTTACTCTGTATGACAGACTCTAGGTCCATCCACCTCACTACAGATAACTCAATTTCATTTCTTTTTATGGCTGAGTAATATTCCATTGTATATATGTGCCACATCTTCTTTATCCATTCATCTGTCAATGGACACTTAGGTTGCTTCCAATAGTACTAGCTATTGTAAATAGAGCTGCAGTGAACATTGTGGTACATGACTCTTTTTCATAAAGCTGGATTTTGAACAATTAAAAGGAGCTTGCCAGGTGGAAGAAGATGGGAAATTCATTCCAGAGAATGGGAAGAGTACATGCAGTAAAATGAAGGCAAGGAAGACAATGTAATGTATTTTGGGAATTCAAGCAATTAGGTATTATTGAAGCATGAATTGTGCTGGGGAGTGGCAACTGATAGGGCTAAAAGGCAAACAGGTACTAGATCATAAATGGCTTCAGGTGCCATGCATTAGGCTAAGAAGCTGGTCTTCACCTTGTAGGTGGAGATAAAACATAAGCAAGGAAGACTCGGGGTTGAAAGAGCTCTTTGATTTTAATTTTTTCTTTACTTACTCTTTTTTCCTGATTGTTTGGTTTATTTCACTGTTATAGTTAAAGTTAGCCCTTGGTTCCTTTATTTTTCAGTGTCCTTCTGTAAATAATTGCGTGCTGCTTTTATAGTGTCTTGTATTATTTTTATATAAAGTGTTATATTTTTCATTGGTATGAAGCTAGTAATTTCTTTTTTAATTCCTTCTTTGAAATTGGTGAAATGGAAAATTTAAAAATAGAAAGGATAAATGAATACTAAATCTACTTTTTTTGAGAAAAGCAATAAAACAGATACATCTCTTGCAAGCCTCGTTAAGGGGGGAAATAAGAGAGGATAAACATAGACAAGATTGGAAATGAAAAAGGAGACATGCCACTGTTACGTGCTTGAATTGTATACTAGCAAAATTTAAAACTTAGAGTAAATGTATTAATTCTAGGTAAAACATTCCCAATTAGAATTGATTTAAGAGGAAATGAAAATGTTTACTTGATCAATTACTAGAGAAAAAATAGACAAACTGATTAGTGAATTATCACTGAAAATGTCATTAGGCCTATAAGCTAAGATTTTATATAACATAAGAATAGGTAATTTCCATTTAAGTGTTCCAGATGATAGAAACTTGACAAAACAACAAAGAAGAAAAACTATATCCCGATATCACTTATAAGTATAGGTACAAAATTCAAACTGAAATATTAGCAAATAGAATCTGGCAATGATCTAAAGAAAAACATATTGTGATTAAGTAGATTTTATACTAAGGGTGGTTCATTATGAGAGTATCTATTAAAACAATCCATTATATCATTATGTCAGTATACCATTCTATAAATAAATTGAATATATATGTGTGTTTACACACAAATATGATGTATATTGTTTGTATGTATCATATACATGCATAATATTATACCTTTATATTACATATAGGGTACTTATGCATTTCTATATATATTAACCTAGGAGACTACGGTCTAAGGTTGAGCAGACTCTGCTAATGAACAGTGGACACCCAGAATGAATGAAATAAAGCAGAGATATATTTAACTGTATACAAATTAAAGTAAACCTTTCCAAGGAAATACAAATTAAAATTAACTTTTATGTGAAAAAAAGATATAACAAAGACATCAGTGAAAATGGCAGAGTAAGAGCTTCCAAAAATTCTCTGCTCCATAAAGGTAATAATAACACTAGCAAAAATGTTCAGAATCAACTTTTTCAGAACTCTGAAAATTAACAAAGCCTTGCAGAAATCCAAGGGGCATTTATACAAGAAAAATGGCTGCATTTTTGATAAGAACAGTTGACATACAGCATTTTAGCTTGTCCTATTTTCATCTCTCACCAGCTCTGCAGTTGCCCTGAAGACCAACAGCTCACAATCTCAGTGAAAACATCTCAGTGAAAACATCACAATCTCAGTGGCCTGGCAGCCACCAGGGCAACTACTTTGAAAATAACTAAAAAATGTATAGTAAAAGAAGTGACAAAGGACTTAAGGTAAACTACTAGAAAATATTTAACACAATGACACAGTATGGAGGACTGGAGTAACAAAAAAGACATAAGATATGTAAAAACAAATAACATAATGGCAAATGTAAATAATATCTCATTAGTGATTGCATTAAATGCAGACATATTAAGCATTAAATGTAATCATTAAACTCCAATCAAAAGGCAGAGACTGGCAGAATCCATGAAAAATAATCCCACCCTATGCTGTCTGCAACAGACACACTTTAGATTCAAAGACACACATAGGTTGAAAGTGTAAGGATGGAAAAGATATGTCACACAAACAGTAACTAAAAGGGAGCTGGAGTGGCTATACAGACACACCTGTCTTATTGTGCTTCAATTTACTGTACTTTGTAGATGCTGTTTTTTACAAATTGAAGGCTTGTGGCAACCCTGCATCGAGCAAGTCTATTGGCATCATTTTTCCACCAGCGGTTTCTCACTTTGTGTCTGTTTTACATTTTGGTAGTTCTTACAGTATTTTAAACTTTATTGTTATTGTTCTATTTGTTATGGTGACCTCTGATCAGGGATCTTCAATGTTACCATTGAAATCGTTCTGGGGTACCATGAACTGTTCCCACATAAGATGGTAAACTTAATCAATTGCTGAAATGACAACAAAGGATTTAGAATATTACATAAATTTAGTTGATAAAACAGTGGCAGGGTTTCAGAGGATTGACTCCAATTTTTAAAGAAGTTCTACTGTGGGCAAAAATGCGGTTAAACAGAATTGCATGCTACAGAGAAGTCATTCATGAAAGGAGAAGGTATTCATGAAAGCAAAAGTCAATCAATATGGCACATTTCACTGTTGTCTTATTTTAAGAAATTGTCACAGTCACCCAACCTTCAGCAACCACAACCCTGATCAGTCAGCAGCCATCAACACTGAAGCAAGACCTTCCATCAGCAAAAAGATTATGACTTACTGAAGGCTCAGATGATAGTTAGCATTTTTTAGTTAAAAAAGTATTTTTAAACTAAGGTATGTACATAAATTGTTTTTTTAGACATAAATCTATTGCACACTTAATAGACTACAGTATAGTGTAAACATAACTTTTATATGCAGTGGGAAACCAAAAAATTTGTGTGACTCATGTTATTCTGATCTTTGCTCTATTGTGGTGGTCTGGAACCAAGCCTGAAATATCTTCGAGGTATGCCTGTACTTTTTTAAATTTTTATTTTATTTTTTTTCACCACACCACATGGCTTGTGGGATCTTCCCTGACCAGGGATTGAATGCAGGCCACAACAGAGAAAGCCCGGAATCCTAACCACTATGCCACCAGGGAAGTCCAAGGTATGCCTGTACTAATATCAGAAAATAGACTTTAAGACAAAAATTGTTACTAGAGACAAAGAAGGACATCAAGAAGATATAAAAAGTATAAACACATATGCACCTAACAACAGAGTTCCCAAATGCAAGAAGCAAAATATTATATGACAAATTGAAGGGAAAAATAGACATTTTGACAATAGTAGATTGAGTCCTCAATATCCCACTTTTAATAATGGGTAGAACAACTAGACAGAAAATCAATAAAAAAATAGAATGCTTCTATATATAGAACAACAACACTACAAGCCAACTAGACCCAATGGACATCTATAGAACACTCTACCCGACAAGAGCAGAATAGACATTCTCAAGTGCATATGGACATTCTCCAGGATAGACCATATGTTAGGCCATAATACAAGCCTTAATAAATTTAAAAGGATTAAAATCAGACAGTATGTTCTTCACCCACAATGGAAAGAAATTGTAAATCAATACAGAAGGAAATTTGATAAATTCACAAATGTGTGAATATTAAACAACAAACTCCTAAATAAGCAATGAGTCTAAGAAGAAATCATAAGGAAAATTAGAAAACAGTTTAAGAAGAATGAAAATGAAGACATGATCTTCTGAAACTTACGGGATACAGCAAAAGTCGTGCTTGGTAGAAAATTTATAATTGTAAAGTACTATATGAAATAAGAAGAAATATTTCAAAACAAATTTCTGTCTACCCTAATTAAAAAACTAGACAAATAAACTAAACTTCAAGCAAGGAGAAGGAAGGAAATAATAAAGATTAGAATGGAAAGAAATAAAATATGGAATAGAAAATAATAGAGAAAATGAATACAATGAAAAGTTGGTTCTTCAAAAAAATATCTACAAAATTGATTAATGTATAACCAGATTGATAATAAAAAGAAAGAAGACTCAAATTACTAAAATTAGGAGGCATTGCTATTGACCATATAATAAACAGAATTATAAGGGAATGGTATGAACAATCGTGGGCCAACAAACTAAAAGACTTAGATAAAATGGATGTTTCTAGAAAGTTACACATTAATTTCAGGAGAAACAAAAAATGTGAATGACCTATAACAAGTAAACAGACTGAGTTAGTAATAAAAAAATTCCCCACAGAGAAAAGCCCAGAACCTAGTTTCTTCACTGGTGAACTCTACCAAAGCTTGAGAGAAGAATTAGCGCTAATCCTTTTACAAATTCTTCCAAAAAATATAAGAGGGGGCAGATTGAAAGCTTCATATGTTACTGGTGGAAATGTAAAACGATGAAGCTTCTTTGGCAAACAATTAGTTTGGCAGTTTCTCAGAGGTTAAACATAGAGTCACCATGTGACTCAGTAATTACGCTCCTAAGTATAGATTGAAGAGAAATGAAAACACATTTGCACAAAAACTTGTATACGAGTGTTCATAGCAGCACTGTTCACAACAGGCCACAGGGAGAAGCAACCCAAATGTCCATTAACTGATGAATGGTTAAACAAAATATGGTATATCCATACAAGGGAATATTGAGCCATGATAAGGAATGAAGTTCTGACGCATGCTACAACGTGGACGGACCTTGAGAACATTATGCTAAGCAAATGAAGCAGACACAAAAGACCACATATTGTATGATTCCGTTTATATACAATGTCAAGAATAGGCAAAGTCATAAAGACAGAAATCAGATTTGTGGTCGTCAGGGACTGGGGAAAGAGGGAAACGAGGAGTGATTGCTAACGGTACAGGGTTTCTGCAGGGTGATGAGTATGTCCCAGAATTAGATAGGAGTAATGGTTGCACAACTATGAATACACTAAAAGCCAATTAATTGTACACTTTAAAAAAGGGTACATTTTATGATATGCAAATGTTATCTCAGTAAGAAATTTACTTTATGCATTCTGGCAAAAAGGAGACAGCAAAGAGAATATACATACAATACAGCCATAAAAATGTTTGTAATTCAGATGGTAGATAAACTGTCAATTCCACTACTACACAAAGAGAAATTATAAATTGACAAAAAGACTAAATCACAATAAACAGAACAAATTATATCAAAATACAATTCATAGAAGGGCATATGCAAATGGCACAAAATGTACTCAGTTCTCTGATAGTCACAGAAGTCTAAATTAAAATAACAATGAAGTATATTTTTGCACCTATCAGACTGGTGAAAATTAATTATCTATTGCTGGCAGGGACGTGGAGAATAAAGAATGTTCTCATCCATTGCTGGTTGGGACAGTGATATAGTTATAGCTATTTTGGAAGCTAGCAAGCAACAATCATTAGTATTCAAAGTACATATATCCTTTGACCTAGCAGTCCCACTTCTGTGAATCTAGCCTATATAAATAAAAAGAGTAGTTTCTAAGGACACAGACACAGGTAGAATATATATATATTTGCTGAATTGGCTACTGATGTTTATAGTGGCCCCAAACTGAACAGACTGGTACATCTATACTGTGGATTATTATGTAACCATAAAAAAGTATGAATTGGAGAACTACCAGAAGACTTAGAGGAAATTCCACGGGTTTTACTGAATGAGAAAAGAAAGATACAGAAGGGTCTGTATAATATAATCAATCCCCTTTTAATAAAATAATTACAAAGAACAATATATGTATATATGCATATATAAATCTATATATGATTATACTTTTAATATACCTATAAACACAGTGGGGAAAAGATAACTTTGGTGGTTCTAGTGGGGAAGATACTTGAAAGGAAGCAGAAATGGACGGCACAGAGACTAGGAGGGAGGCTCCTGCAATGGTCCAGGAAAGACACGATGAAGACCTTGACTAAATCAATATCAGAGCCCCGGGGATACAGCACGTCTCCAAAGTTCTGCTGGAACATCCTCTCTGGGGCTGTCTTTTGGATACTGGAGCCCCTGTGTGCCTTTTCTCCTGCAGACCGGATGACAGGCCTACTGGGTTTCTGCTCCATAGCCACCACCCACTCCATCTTGGATTTTCTTTTTTCCACAAGGCCAGTGAGAATGAAAGCATCTTCACAGCTTCTCCCTACACCCACCCCTGCCCCGTCATGGTCCTGAGCATGCCCTCATATCCTTCTGATACTCTCCACGAATTTGGACCATGGAATCCTCCCAAAACACACAGGGTCAACAATAAGACATCCAAGATGATATCCTAATGGCCTTTTCCCATATTTATCCTCGGTCTATGTGGATAATAACATCGAGCTGTGACCTTTCTTTACCTCTTCCCTGCCCTCTGCATGTTTTCTGTCTTCATTCCCCTGGGAGTCAGTTTCCCTTTTTTTTTTTTTTTTTTTTTCTTTTTTTTTTTTTTTTTTTTTTACTATCTAGAGCTTCTGAGCTCTCCCAGAACACCATGTACTCCTCCATTCCAACCCAATTCTCTTGCCTTCAGACCTAGACTAGAGATTCTCATGTTGGGTGTGGATGAGTTTATTAAGTCCTGTGGGGAAAGATTTTCAAAATACACACGCCTACCACTCTCTATCCTGCCTCCCTCCCCCATGTGTCATAGGTTCCTGAAAAATGAGGTTTTTTTAAAATGATAGTAATAAGATGGTACCATCCACTATCTCCATTTTGCAGATTAGGAAACCAAGGACCAATGAGATTAAGTGATATTCCTAATATCTGACTCTAGAGCACATACTATTTCTATGGCACTCCCAGCTTTTTAGGGGAATTCATCAAACACTCGGAGGAGGTACCTTTACTTCTCAGAGGACGCCTTGGGAGTCTAATGCCCAATAGCTTGTTTGGGTTTTCACTTTTCTGCAAACAATTATTGAGCTTCTAATACGTGCTAGGCATTATAGTAGGTCCCTGGTGTTAGAGGTGAGGAAGTTTGAGGAGAGATGTGGAAACAGAAAGATGAACAAAACAGGGCATCTGCCTTTTTTTTTTTAACATCTTTATTGGAGTATAATTGCTTTACAATGGTGTGTTAGTTTCTGCTTTATAACAAAGTGAATCAGTTATACATATACATATGTTCCCATATCTCTTCCCTCTTGCATCTCCCTCCCTCCCACCCTCCCTTTCCCACCCCTCCAGGCGATCACAAAGCACCCAGCTGATCTCCCTGTGTTATGCGGTTTCTTCCCACTAGCTATCTATTTTACATTTTGTAGTGTATATATGTCCATGCTACTCTCTCACTTTGTCACAGCTTACCCTTCCCCCTCCCCGTATCCTCAAGTCCATTCTCTAGCAGGTTTGTGTCTTTATTCCCGTCTTACCCCTAGGTTTTTCATGACCTTTTTTTTTTCTTAGATTCCATATATATGTGTTAGCATAAGATTTTTTGATGATGGCCATTCTGACCGGTGTGAGATGATATCTCATTGTAGTTTTGATTTGCATTTCTCTAGTGATTAATGATGAGAATTCTTTCATGTGTTTGTTGGCAGTCTGCATATCTTCTTTGGAGAAATGTCTATTTAGGTCTTCTGCCCATTTTTGGATTGGGCTGTTTGTTTTTTTGTTATTGAGCTGCATGAGCTGCTTGTAAATTTTGGAGATTAATCCTTTGTCAGTTGCTTCATTTGCAAATATTTTCTCCCATTCTGAGGGTTGTCTTTTGGTCTTGTTTATGGTTTCCTTTGCTGTGCAAAAGCTTTGAAGTTTCATTAGGTCACATTTATTTTTGTTTTTTTTTCCATTTCTCTAGGAGGTGGGTCAAAAAGGATCTTGCTGTGATTTATGTCATAGAGTGTTCTGCCTATGTTTTCTTCTAAGAGTTTGATAGTGTCTGGCCTTACATTTAGGTCTTTATCCATTTTGAGTTTATTTTTGTGTCACCTTATCTTTGATAAAGAAGGCAAGAATATACAATGGAGAAAAGACAGCCTCTTCAGTAAGTGGTGCTGGGAAAACTGGACAAGTACATGTAAAAGTATGAAATTAGGGCATCTGCCTTTTATAAGCTCATATCCAGCGGGAGAGTAGATCAGTGCCTTATGAGAGGCACTTAAAATCAATGTGATTAGTGCCTTTACTGGCTAGAGAAATTTGGGATTTATTTAACCTGTCAGTGCTTGAGAAGCTTCCCAGTGAGCAGGTGTTAATCCACTTAATGTAAACGGACCTATTTAGACTTAGCTGTTTATAAAAGGGAGTAATCCTGTCCTCCCTTAACAGAGTCTACCATTTCCCATGATTTCCGAGGGCTGTTCATGAACGAGGATGTCATGAGAGTTTTTGTTTTGTTTTGTTTTTAAAGATTCTTTTTGATGTGGACAATTTGTAAAGTCTTTATTGAATTTGTTACAATATTGTTTCTGTTTTTGTGTTTTGATTTTTTGGCTGCGAGGCATGTGGGATCTTAGCTCCCTGACCAGGGGTCAAACCCACACCCCCTGCATTGGAAGGTGAACTCTTAACCACTGGACCCGCCAGGGAAGTCCCATGTCATGAGGTTTTGACAACAAGGTCTTTGGGTGCTCCCCAGCCTCGGACAGACAAAAGAAATGCATGAAGAAACAATAAAGTGAGTGGGTCTTTAAAGTGTTTTTTAAGAAGTGAGGGTGATCTTATAGGAAAGATTAGAGGTTCATCAGATGAAGGAAAAGAAGAGATGAGAATTCTGAACAGATGGAAGAGTATGAATTTCAAAATGCTTTTGAAATGTTGCCTCTGTTCCATGGGCATGTTCTTCACAGATCATGGACTATGGAGCTAGCCTGCCTGGCTTTGAACCCCAGCTCTGCCGCTCTCTAGCTGTGTGGTCTTGGGCCACTTATCCAGAAGGAGAAGGACATTTCTGATTCTGAAATAGAGAGAAATTTGGGGGGAGGGTGTGGAGGTGGTGATGCTCCAAGTAGATTGGTCCAGACTGTAAAGGATCTGACTTGAGTTTGGCCCTTAGCTGGGGGAAATTGGGGGCTAGAGTAGATTTTAAAGTGAGCATTGCAAGGTCAAAAAAAAATTATTTTTGATCATTTCTTCATAACTCCCCAATGGTTTTCCTACCTGGCAGGGATTTCTGTGAAGCATTTGAAGAATGCCTGTGAGTGAAATCAGCCACAGAGAGATGTCAAGAGAACACACATCTGACATGGGCTGAATCACGTATCTCTTCAAAGCAGAGCGGAACCAAGGGAAGAAGGGAGGTATCCCAGGTGAGAGAGTGGGAGCCTCTGGGGCCCAAGAACTCCTGAAACCTTTGCTCTCCTTCTGTGCTTTCAACCTATAAAAACTGCCTCTTTGATCTAAAAGAAAAAACTGGATTCAGCCTCTGGGTTAATGTTGTTGGCTAAGTCCTGCAGAGAGGCTGCATGACTTAAGCATGAACAGAGAACACGGCATCAGAAGAAGCAGCTGTGGAATAAAAGCAGTCCACTTAACCTCTACGAATCACAGAGTTCTCATTTATGAAATGGGGGATGTAACCCCTGCCCTACATCCCTTCCCAAGGAGGGGACACAGGAGGTCATACAAGGCAAGTCTCCTCATCAGATATCTGTTGCCGCATTAGTGATGCTGAACCAAACCCTCAAAACCACAGTAGCGTACAGCAGTAAACACTGAATTAGGGCAGGAGTCTGTGGGGTCCAGCTGATCTGCGCTTGGCTTCTCCCGATTTGCTTGCTTGCCCATGTGACTGTGGTCAGCTGCAGGTCACAGCTGAATGGCTCTGCTGATATGAATGGGCTGGGCTCATTCATATTGCTGGGAATTGGCTAGCTATTGCCGATCTAGGATGGCCTTGGGACAATTGGGATGCCTTGCCTCTGTTCCAGGGGCATGTTCTTCTAAAGGCGATGGCAGAGGGCAAAGATAAATGTCACGTCTTCACATATTGGGCTGAACCATGTGAATTGCTTTGACCCTTTAGCCAAAGCAAATCACACGGTTAAGCCCTACATGCAAAGTTACCAAGGCATAAGGTGAGGATGCAGGGAGTGGTGAAGAATTGGGGCCATATCTTGCCATCTACCATGGCCTCTATAAACCATAAGCTATGCAAATAAACGTAAGGTAATATTACTATCCAAACGTAATTTAATCAATGTGTTCTTGTTGAACTGATTTATATGGCCATTGGCCTGTCTCAGGCCTGATTACTTCCACAAGTTTTTCCAATTGCACCATAGTTTTTCATAGCCAGAATAAAACTCCGTTTAAAAACTATCTGTAAGTTTTTCTTGGACAACTGAAGCTCTCTGCTTTCTCTCCATCTGATACTACAGTGCGTGTATGTGTATGTGCCGGGGTGGTAGGTGTTAGTGGTGATTTTCTGTTTCCGTTTAGCTTAACTCACCAGCGATAACTTTAACTTGGCAGCTTCGTCAGGGTGCTTTCTAAATGTGCTGACATTTCAATTAAATGTCAGTGGCATCATTCTGTTTACCAGCTGGAAGATGTGTAATGGGGAATATTGGTAGTGCCAGAGACTACAGAGATATCCATTTGGTGAAATGCCAGCCAATGTCTTTGTCTCTGCTGTACCCCGAGGGTCCTCTGCATGTGTATTTTGACAGACTAATTGTTCCTTCAGTAGTATGTCCCTGGTGCTCTAGGTCAGGAATTTCAAACTATTCCCCGAATCCTAATGGGGGTGGCTTCAGGGGCGAGGTTATTTATTATTTTTTATTAGAACATGGATAAGACTTCTCTGCCCTCCCAGTTTAATTAAAGAATAGCTCGAGTTTGCAGGGCAGGCAATTAAAAAGCTATTCTTTACAACTACGTATTTTTATATCTTAGGCTTTTCATTGGGAGCAGCAGAATAGTTACTCCAATCCTGGACTATGGAGCTGGGCTGCCTGGGTTTGAACCCCAGCTCTGGCCACTCCCCAGCTGTGTGATTTTGGGCCACTTAACCAGGTCTCTGGGCCTCCATTTCCTCCCCTGGGAATGATAATATAATCTGTTAGAGTTCTGAGGCCTAAATGAGTTAAAATGTTTGAAGCACTCAGAGCAGTGCTGAAGTTATTAATACAATACAACCCAAATAAAATCCGAGATAAATCAGATGCTGAAGCTTATATAAAAAATGCAGCTGTCATCTGCAGTTTCTGATTTAATCTTATTTGTTAATCAAAACAACCTCAGTACTGTCACAGGTTGACTTTGAAGAACGTATTATTAATTAGAAATTATAAACTAAACACATAAGTTCCAGACGAGATTTCATTTGGGGAAAAAAGTCCTCTGCTGCTTAGAAATTGTGAAAGCCACTGTTCTTAGCTATCACATATGGTTCTGAGTTAGGGGCTTAAAGAGCGATTCAGATAAGGAGCCAGCTCCCAACCTGTGTGGCCTTGGAGGACAGATTCCAGGTCGAGTGCTTAAGTATAACAGCACAGAGCTGAAATCATTCCCGCATGGTTTCCACTAGCACACACAGGTGAACCAAACAATCTGTAAGAACATTTGGCGACAATAATCTTCTATGAAAATATGTAGTAGTAATTGCTTTGTGCATCGACCAGAGTCTGGAAATGGTCCTCTAAATGGTTGCTAAAGCATGAGAAGTCCCGAGGGTATGTGTGGCTATTACCATCATTGCTGTTAGGCCCAGTTCTAATATTCTGGTTCAGCAGAACCCACAAATACAGCAGGGCCCCAGGGGGAGCCATGGTGGGTCCACGCCTCCCACCGTGTGGACAGACTGCTGCACATCAACTTGATTCAGATTATGGAAGAACCTGGTGGGCAGGCAGGTCCAGACAGCAGTGGTTGGCCCCCTCTTCTGCCAGGGTGCCGTGCTGAGGCTGCCCTCACTCTCCCTGTGCTTGGAGAAAGCCCTGAACGATGGAACAGCAGGGAGACACGCTCCTGGGAGGGGCTACCAGCTACCAGTTGTGCCCAACACAGCTCCTCAGTAGATGGAATCCTCCCCATTTTACAGATGCGCACCCTGAAGTGTCAGTGACCAGGCAGGCCTTGAACTAATGGTTTCTGACTCCAAGTCCATGGTGGTTTTTATTCTCCCAGCTACCTCAGGCACTGCTCCAAGGGGAAGCTGGCAAGTGCTGGAAACTTTAACTTAGACATGAAAACAAAGCTTGATTAACTCGCATTACCATTGTTTTTGTTGTTATTACTATCCTGGGGTCCATGCCAGCCATTTCTGGTTTCGCTCATATACAATACGCCCAGGACGCCTCAGGGAGATACACTTGCTCTTCCTTTAGCTGTGACCATTGTGGGGAGCCAAATGCTCCCCTCTCATGGGCTCCTACTTCAATTTCAGTGGCTCTTTACTAATCTACAGAGTTGAAATAATTTATTCTTAACATTTCGGTCATGGTTGACCATGTACGTTGTTTTTACTTTTACTGTAATGTATATTGCTGTAATAAACATCTTTGTGTTTAATGCCAAAACGTCTTTCTCAGTATACAGGTATGTAGTGTGTGTGTGTGTGTGTGTGTGTGTGTGTGTGTGTGTGTGTGTATACATATATATATATTTTATTGTGGCAAGAAAAACAGCTCAATTCTGAGAGTGTAGAAGGAATGCAAGTATTGGACTTGCTCAGACACCTCACTTGACTGAGTAGGGTTGGGGGATGGTGCACGGAAGGTTGACCAAATTGTGGGGGGAGCTTGGATGGCAAATGAAGGTATTGTGACTTTTTTATGGGGAAAAGGATACTGCTAAAGAGGAAAGGAGGGTGAAATGTGGAGTGTGGGACTGTAAATCTGAGATTGAAGGGTAGAACTAAATGGAGCACAAAAACACGAGGTCAGGCCCTGACTGCTGGAGTTCTTACAACTCTCTGGGTCTCCGTTTCCTTGTCCATGAAATGATTGGAAAGCTCAAGGTACAAAGCAAGAGTCCCAGCCTCAGAGCCAGACAGATCTCGATATAAATGCTAGCTTAGCTACTTACCCATCTGTAAAATGGGGAGAATTTTACATACCCCATACAATTATAATGGAGAGAACACAGTCCAATGGTTGCACAAGCCTGGATAAGTAGTAACTGTTTCAATTTTATGGACTGGAGGTTGCCTAAGCTGTTTTTTAGCTCAGATGTGCCATAGTTCTATTATGTGATTAGAAAATAATTTAGAAGAAAAAGGGCTTAGAAATTAAATCAGTGGTTAATGGATACATGCTCTAATCTATTTTTTAAAAAATCCTCTCCTGGCAAGAGCCCAAAGGAAAATAATAGGTAGTAAAGATCCAAACACTTCTCTGAGGAAAAACCAATGTTGACTAGAGAGGTTTTCTTTAAAGTGGGTTTAATTCACATCACTTGATGCCGTCCAGGCCTTACAGGTCAGTACTCCCAGTTCCCAGGAGAGGAATGGCATGACATGAGGAATACACCTTGAAATTCTTGGATGATAAAAAAGGATTAAAAATCAATAGTCTTTCAGCTTCAGCTCTTCCAATTTTGTTTTCATCTCCCTTCTGTAGAAAGAAGCACAGCTACTGAAGAATAACTGGAGCATCTGGGGGACCTGGTGTGTTCTGCCAAGGATGTAGGAAAGTTTCTCCAAGTGTCATCACCAACGGCAAACTTCCACTGCATCACAATTTGGCAGAGGCTGTGGTGCTGGGCCTTGGGGAAGAGAACACGCTAGAGCTGTGCTGTTCCAACATGGTAGCCACTAGCCACGGGACTTAAAGTCTCTGCTCCTCAGTCACACAAGCCACATGCCACGTGTTCCACAGCCACATGTGGCTAGCGGCTATTGTACAAGACAGTGCGGTATAGAGCATTTCCATCATTGCAGAATGTTCTACTGCCTAGCACTGCCCTACTGACTAATTTGCTGATCCAGAATCCAAGTGTCCAGCTATTGGAGAGCACAGAGGGCTAGTAGAGATTGTCCAGTCCTGCCCCAGACCAGACTAGGAGGCAGAAGACCTAGTTCCAGTCCCAGCTCTACCGCAAGTCATATATAGCCTTGGTCTATCAACTAGGGATAACATGCCTTGGTTTACTCATCTCTAAAATGGGTTTATGCACTCATTTAGTCTGTCAGTGAATTATTTTTTTAACATCTACTGAGGCACTGTGCTACCCACCTGTTGAATTTCTAGCAGCACCCCTCAGAGCTGATTGAAACATCAGTGTGTCACAGCTCTGACAGCACGAACTGCCCAGATAAAGTGCATGGAGTGCCTTCCACTGGGCCTGGCACAGAGGAGGGTTCAGAGCGCTAACTGTGCTGTCAGAAACCACTGAGATCAAGTGGTCTTTTCAGAGAACTCTTTTCAGTTTCTCCCTTCACGTTCTGCTGGTCTTTTCATATTTTTGCAAGCTGAAAGGGGCTTAGGAAAGAGACAGAGCAGAGATACAGAAGCTGTGTGTCTGGCCAAGGTGTGGCTTTAATCTCAGGCCACTTCCCTACCTTCCAACTCCTGCCCAGCCAGGTTACAGCCTCCAGGAATCAGTGGAAGGAAGGAGCCCATGTGAACCCACGCAGCTCAGATGAACCTGGAGTATCTGATCCAGAGGGAGAAGCTGGAGGAAGTGTCTTCACCTTTCATCTTGGCCCTACAGCATCTTAGCCTATCAGCATCTCCTGTTTATAGGTGAGGAGGTGGATGGAAGAAGTGAAGCCCAGACAGGAGAGAAGACCCACCCATACTCAGAGTCCTCAGAATCACTGGTACTTAGGCCTCCTGCGGTATCCAGCATGAGGACCACACTTCCGGTGTCTGGCCCTCATGCCCACCTCAGTACTGTCTCCATCGTGTGTATACCCAGGTGAGGACACCTCAGCTCTGCAGCCCTGTGCTTCCAGAGGAGCGTTCTGGGCTAGAGGAGAGGAGACCCAAGGTCCCATCTCAGCCCTACCATCAACCTAGCTGTGTGATCTTACGTAAGGCAACCAACCTCTCAGGTGCATGCATCAGTAAAATGACCGCAATGCCTATCTCGCGCGTGGGTATTTTAATGAGAACCAGAATTTGGAAGCTAAAAGCAAAGACTGTGCGCAAATTAAAGCCCCAGGCAAAGGTATTGATATTTTGCGACTAGGATGGGTGCTCTGGAGAAGGACTGGTGATGCCTGGGGTAATATCCTGTGTAAGGGATATGAAGCTTCAGGACCACAGAGAAAAAGCAAAGAGCTAGGACAGGCTCTCAAACCCTTCCACTATCGCTGATCTGCAGCTTGTGCTAGTACCCCAGTTTCTTGCTGAGCCCTCTCTAATCACAGAATCTCAGGGACAATTGGATCCCAACCTTTACCTGTGACCAGTTACCCATTAGAGCATCTCTGCATGCAGAATACCACCAGTGACCGAGAGCTCACTATCTTCTCAGCCTGCCTATTCCATCTTTGGGCAGTCCTAGCTGATAAAAGCGGTTCTCTTTGAGAGCTGTCTCTAATTTACTATTAATGACTGCCTGGACAGCCAAGTTAAGGAGGATGCTGAGGCTGTCCAGGCTCAGTGGTAGGGTGATTGATTAATTAACCATGTCTGCCACGGGTATGGAAGAGGGCAGCTGTGGAATGGATGCAGCATATCTGCCCCCAGTGCTAGAAGCTTTTCTTTCTATGAGTCATCTCTGCCTCTACCTGTTGGTCCTTGTTTTCCCCTATAGCAAACAGTGTCCATGGCCTTGCCAAATATCAATCTCCTTTCTTCCTTCCCAACAGAGCCCAATACTTCTCAGGTTGCCCCTGAGATCTACCGGGAATTTCTCCCCTGACATCTCAGGGGAAGCTGACCTGCAGCAGTTCCAGGTGAGCCATGATTAGTCTTAACCAACCACAGTAATCCCATCTTCCCTACCACAATGAGTAATTTACAAATGAGCACCTGACCCAGTTCCAGCCAGTGAGATCAGAGATATTTGCTGAAGGCTTCTAAGAGCTCTCCTCATTTTTCTGAGAGTTATGGGAAGTCAGCTCTTGCTTTCCTATTGGAAAAGAACAAGAGCACATGTAGCCCTTATTGCTACTGGTGGCCATCAAAAGCACACTGGAGTCACCAATTTGTGGTAAGGCTGATAAAGTGAATAGCAGAGTGGAGGAATGGAAAGAACCTGAGGCCTAGATTATATCATTGAGCCCCTGAATCAACCAACCCTGAAGCCCATCTACCTCTGGACCTCCAGTTATACAAACTAGTAAATGCCCTAGTTATTGAAACCTGTTAGAGTGGGGTGTTCTGTTGTCTGCACCAAATTCATCCTCCCTGGGCCGTGTAGACGTTAACACATAGAATTCATCTTGGAATGTCAATAAATGGCCACCTTGTCTTCTTTTTTCCAGGTTCAACTTCTTTGGTTCCTTCAACCACTCGGCATATAGCATGGTCGGGAGTAATTCAGCATTTTGGAGACTCTCTTCCAAGAACGAACACATTGTTTTGAGTAACTCTATAACACCCAATAACAGTTTTCATCTTCCACCTCTAGGCATTTGTGAGGCCAGTAGAAAAGTGAGCCCCAACTGTATACTCTGCCACTCTGCCTTCTGCTGTATACTCTGCCACTCTGCCTTCTGCCATGGCCGTGGGGCTCTGTGCTGTTAGTGGTCACAGGGGGTTTCTCTTTGTTCAGCTTGGCGGAGGCAGCCAAGTTCTTCCTGGCTTCTGGGTAAATAACTCATGTTCTCGTCACTGCGCATCACAGATAGAGAGTTTTCAGTGGGGTTCAATGTAATTGCTACCATCTATCACTTTCATAGCCTAATGAAGGTAAGATGTAATTAGAAAGTGTGTCAGTGGAATATGGAGTTTGTTTTACAATTATCTATGCAGCCGGGGACCATCGGCACAGAACATTGCCTTTTAAAAGCCCAAGAAACATATGGCATAAATGTTCATCGTTGAATGAGTTAAAGGTACCTGTGGTCAAATTCCACCGGGTTTCCTTGTAGCTCCTTTGAATACTGATGCAGGTTTGTTTGCTTTGGGCAATAGCTGGGCTCAGAAGAAAGTTGCATAAAAGCTGAGTTTTACTGAATCAAATCCTCATTTCCTCATTGAGTTATATTAACATTGCAAAGCTGTTTCTCTTGTCCTGTCATCTCTTGAGTGTTTTGGGCTGCTCCTTCTTTGATGAGCAGTTAATGGTTGCTAAACAAACATTATAATCGTCCTGGACTGACTACTGAAAGGCACTCTGGTAGCATAACATTCCTTTTCTTCAAGTGAAGCATTTCTCCCTGAGGGCTTTTTTATTGTAGTAAAATATACATAACATAGGATTTACCATCTGAACCATTTTAAGTGGCCAATTCAAAGGCATTAAGTATATTTACAATGTTGTACAACCATCAACATGATCAATTCCAGAAATTTTTCATCATCCCAAACGGAAACTCTGTATCCAGGAAACAATAACTCCCATTTCGCCCTCCCCTCAGTCCTGGGTAACCTGCATTCTCCTTTCTGTCTTTATGAATTTGACTGCTCTAGGTACTTCATAGAAGTGGAATCTATAGTATTTGTCCTTTTGTGTCTGGTTTGTTTCACTTTTAGCATAATGTCCTCTAAGTTCATCCATGTTGTAGCATGTGTTCCTATTTCCTTTGTTTTCAAGGCTGAATAGTATTCCACTGTGAGTATATACCAGCTTTTGTTTATCCATTCATCCGTCAATGGACACTTGGGGAGCTTCTACCTTTTGGCTGTTGTGAATAATACTGTTGATACTATGAACAACGTATATAAATATGTTTCAGTTCCTGCTTTTAATTTTCTTGGGTATATACCCAGAAGTGGGATTGCTGGATCATATGATAACTCTGTGTTTAACTTTTTGAGAAGTTGCCATACCGCCTTCCACAGTGGCTCTGCCATTTTACATTCCCACCAGCAATGCACAAAAGTTCTGATTTGTCCACATTCTCACCTACACTTTTTATTTTCCATTTTTCTTTCTTTTTCTTTTTTTTTTTTTTTTTTTTTTTTTTGCCTGCGTTGGGTCTTCGTAGCTGTGCGTGGGGTTTCTCTAGCTGCGGCGAGGAGGGGCTACTCTTCGTTGCATCGCGCAGGCTTCTCAGTGCGGTGGCTTCTCTGGTTGTGGCTCACGGACTCTAGAGCGCAGGCTCAGTAGTTGTGGCACACGGACTTAGCTGCTCTGTGGCATGTGGGATCTTCCTGGACCAGGGCTCAAACCTGTGTCCCCTGCATTGGCAGGCAGATTCTTAACCACTGCGCCAACAGGGAAGCCTTATTTTCCATTAAAAAAAAATAATAACCACCCTAATGGGCGTGAAGTGGCATCTCATGTAGTTTTGACTTGCATTTCTCCCTGGGGTTTTAAATATTCAAGTCCCTCAAGAGGAGCTTACCTGTCTTAGTACCCAATGTTAGCAAGGCCTCAGAATTGGAAGCAACCAGAATCAATGCATAGGAGCCTCCCAGAGTCTCAGCTGCCAGGGATGTAAGCCAGGGATTTTCACTTCTCCATAAGAGGTTTAAGCACCAGATTATACTCTAGTTGGAATAGGGGAGAGAAGCCTTGGATTTGAGAATAAAGAGATATAGCCCTCACCACTATCCTGTCATTGGGTTGGTCTTGGGTTGGTCATTCAACCTCTCCAAGTATCAGTTTTTCATCTGTAAAATGAGGACACCTTCCTCTCAGATTAGTTATAGAGTGTTAAATAATATAACGATGTGGAAGTACGTGGCACCGTTTAGCACACATCAGGCCCTCAATAAGTAGGACCCACCTACAGAGCGGTTCATGATTGTGCCTTGGCTTCTATTAGGTTCATTTTGTCCAAAAGTGAACCTTAATAAATCCCATGAGGGCACACAGACTAAATCACGTATCCTTCTCAAATGCCCATAGGCTAGTACAGCCTCAGCTACACAGGACTCTCTGCTAATTGACAAGACTCATCACTTGGACCACAGCTCTCAACCTAAGACCAAAAGAGATAAAATAACAGAAAGAAGACCAGCCTCTCAATCAGCAAGACGAGTTGTGAGGGACAGTGCAGGGCAAACAACCTCGGCAATGTCGGCCAAACCCTAGACCTGAAGGGGAACAACGGTAGCTCACACGTGACGAGCACTCCACAGTCCACACGGCAGTTCTTAGATACGGTATCATTATCTCCCATAAGCCTCACAACAGCCCCTGAGAAAGGGGTCGTTCCCATTCCCATTAGGCAGATGAGCAAATCAAAGCTCAGGGGAGTTTAGGGACTTGCCTGAGGTCCAGGATCCTGGAATCCGTGGGGTCTGGACTTAAACCTCGGTCCTCTGATGCAGGGGCCAGGACCAGTTGATGACAGTTCATTCTGAGCTCCTCACTCGAAACCCATTCCAGCTTCCGGTCTGATGACACAAAGACAAGCGACAGAGATCAAGAGCTACAAGAGCCTGTCCTCTCACCTTCCTCACATCCAGAACTTCGCTATGCAGGGATTTCCCTGGATGGTCTGTTACATTTATGTATGAAAGTTTGCTGAAGTGGAAAGGAGGGTTCTCCCTGGTGCTGTCTTCCGTCTTCTCCCAAACTTGTCAGAATCAAAGCTCAGGCCAGTTTCTCTGGCTCAGCTGTGGAACAACCTCCTCCTTAATCAGCTGCTCTCTCCCTGCCCCCACCCCAGTGCCCTCGCTTCCTTGGTTTCATCCCACAGGAAGAAATCAGCAGCAGACAGAGCCCTGGATCGCTGACCCTTACTTAGAAGATACTCTCAGTGGGAAGAACATCGCCACCAGATAACAATTGCTCGCTGCTAGATAAATGCCAGGGCTTGTCTCCTGATGGATGCTGTGCAAGAAAATAACAGTCACTCACCCTAGCTTTGCTGTGGGCTCACCCTCGCCAAGGGGCACAGGCACCCTATTGGGACTGAGCTGCTGGGGACCAAGAACAGCCTCCATTTGACACCCAGTGCCCAGACCAGGAGGCAGGAGATGCAAGTGGGTAATGGGGAGGGAAAGAGAGTCTCCATCTCCAAACTGCTGTGCCACTTTGGGGTGCTTTCCTGATCTGACAGTGCCTCAGTTTCTCCAGCCTGTACTATCATGGTTGTCACTTGCCACCCCAGGCTGTTTTAGGTGTTAGAGAAACACTAACACATCCCCAGCCCTGGTGAAGTACCTACATCAGCTCCATTTTCACAGCTGGCAGGTGGCAGGGGCAGGAGGGTTGGAAGGAGAGATGATGGAGTGGGAGAGAGGCATGAAACGGGCCGGGAGATAACCTCCCCCCTCAAAGTGGGAGGACATAGGCCAATAAAGGAACTCTCAGGACAACACAAAGCCCAGTTTTCCTTCCTGGACAAAAGAACACTGGATTTGGAGTCAGATGGCTCTGGATTCAAGTCCCAGCTCAGCCACTCATTAGCTGTGTCACTTGTGAGCCAGACAGTCCTATTCGGTTTCAATTTCCTGATTTTAAAATGGAAATATCCTGCCCCAGCCTGAGTTATTGCAATAGCCTCCTAACTGGCCTCGTGGTTTCCCCCGTACCTCTCTTCAATCAGTTTTTAAAAATTCAGATCAGATCATTACACTCTTGTATTTCACTCCCCCTGTGGCTATGGCTTCTGTTGCATAGAGTAAAATTTACAGTCTTCACGATGACCTAAAAGGCCTCCCAAGACCGGGTCCCCTGTTCCCTCTCTGACCTCGCCTCCTCCTACTCATTCAGTGCAGCCTCCTTGGCCCCTCCCTGCAGTTCTGCGCCTTTGCACTGGTTGTTCCCTCCACTGGGAAAGCTGTTTGCCCAGATATCTGTCTGACTCACTTCCCTCATCTTCCTCAAGTGCTTGCTCAAAGCTTTCCTTCTTAAGGAAACCTACCCTCATCATCCTTTTGAAAACTGCAAGCTCAACCCCCTCCTACTTTCCCAATTCGCCTTATCTCACTATATTTTTCTTTAGTATATACCACCTTCAACCACACTAGATACTTTAGTATATACCACCTTCAACCATACTGTTAACTTCTTAGATTATAGGTATTCATTAGGTTTATTGCCCGTCTCTTCTCACAGGAATGTTTGACTACAAAAGGTGCAGGGATTTTTGTCATTTTTATTCAATGCTGTATGCCAGCATCTAGAAAAGTGCTTGGTACGTAGTAGATGATCAGTAAATAGGTATTAAATAAAGTGAGTGTTGAATTATACATGTTTTTCAGAGCTTTGTGGAGGATCAGAAATAATACATATGAGGCACCCAGCACAGGACTCAGTTCCCGGACAGTGTTCCATCAACGTTAGTACTAAATGTGCATGCAAGGGGTATGGAGTGGTGTGTATGATGTGGTGTGATGGGTAATATGTGTGATGCTTCAAACTCTGCCTGCTTCACTGATCGACACACAAGACTTCCTGGGACTCATATGAGAATATGTATATCAGCACAGAAGGACTTAACAAATGCTCACAAGGACTCTGTGCAGGATATATTGTTATCATAATTCTCATTGGAGATAAGAGCCTCTCATTGGAGATAAGAGCCTCATCTTGTCAAAGTCACACAGCAGGGCTTCTAATGGAACTACTCCCCCCCCACCAGCTCCCAGTAAGGGGAATAATTGTACCTATTTTGCACAATTGGTGGCTCATATTTTTAAAAATGTTTCTTGTAGAAACATTTGAGAATAAGCGTGTAAAGAAAATTAAAATGTCCCAAATACCACCACCCAAAGCTAGGTATGATCAACATTTTAGTATGCACCCTTTCAGGCATTTGTTTTATATATAACTTATAAATGAATAGCTTTATTTAATAAAAGTGTGCTTGTATCAATACTACAAATATTATATATCAACTTAAAAAACTACATTATGGATATTTTTTCATGCCTTTGCGTTCAGATCCATTTCATTCTTTTCACTGGCTATGTAGTATTCCATAAACTTAACCAATCTTTTATTGATAGAATTTAGTTTTTCTCTAGTTTTTCCCCATTACAGATAATGCTGCAATGATCATCCTTGTATATATTACTGTTTCTGTGGGCTAGAACCTAGAAGTGGAGGTTCTGGATTGAAGGACCTGCACATTTTAAATTTTGATTAAGGGTCTCATTGTCTATAGTGGTTCCTGAAAAGTACCTGGACCAATGAACAATGTTTCTGTCCAAACTTATCATTCATGTGGAATTTTTCCATACCACATCTCTCTCTTCCATTTGCAGAGGAGGCAAACACTTCAGCCTAAGAACATGGGTTTGGAACATTTTCTTGCAGCCTCAAATAATAAACCAATAACTGCCCCCATGGCCCACTAGGCTTCTACTGGAAAAGCTCCCTGAATAAGGAATAGACTCGATTGCTTAATAAGTATCCAATGTTCACAATTAAGTGTAATGAAAATCATAACGTTTGCACCCATTTTTTATCCAATTGAAGAAGTTCTTTCCCTAATTTACTGAGTATTTGCTGGGTATTATTGAATTTTCTCAAATTCTTTTTCAGCATCTGTTGAGATGATCATATTATTTTTCTCCTCTGCTCTATTAATGTGATGAAATATATTGATTTTCAAATGTTGAAAAAACCTTGCATTCCTGGGATAAACTCCACTTAGTCAAGATGGATTATCTTTTTTTCTGGATGTGACTTGCTATATTTTGTTTATGATTTTCGTATCGAGTTCAAGAGGGCTATCATCTGTAGTTTTCTTTTTCAGAAAAAAATCTGGCTTTCTCAGATTTTTGTATAAGGCATATGGTGACTTCATAAAATATAGTGGGGCACGTTCCTCCTCTATTTTCTGAAAGCATTTGTATAAGATTGTTGATGAAATTCAACAATAAAACCATCTGGATTTAGAGGGGTTTTTTTTGCGGGAAGGTTTTAAATAAATCTAATGTCTTTAATAGAGGGCTATTCAGATTTTCTAATTTGTTTGTGTCAGTTTTTGCAAATTTTGTTTTTCAAGGAATTTGCCCATTTCATCTAAGTTATCAAGTTTATAGGCATAAACTTGTTTATAATATATCCTTATTATCATTTTAATGTTTGTGGGATCTGTAGTGATAACAGACCCCTAATATAGGTTATTTGTGTTTTCTCTTTTTTTTCTTGATCAGTATTGCTAGGGGTTTTATTGATTGTATTAATCTTTTCAAAGGACCAAATTTTGGCTCTGTTCGTTTTCTTTATTGTTTGCATTATAGCTCATTAATTTCTGCTCAAATTTTACTATTTTCTTTCTTCTATCTACTTAGGGTTTAATTTGCTCATTTTTTAAATGGTAGAAATGTAGATAATTAATTTTAAACCTTTCTTCTTTTCTAATATAGATATTACAGCAATGAATTTTCCACTAAGTGCTGCTTTAGCTGTATCACCAGTTTTGATACATTGTATTCTTATTACTATTTAGTATGAAATATTTTCTAATTTTCCTGTGATTTCTTCATTGACTCATGACTTATTTAGAAACATATAGTTTAATTTCTAAATATTTAAGGCTTTTATACATATCTTATATTAGATTTCTAATTTAATTCTGCTGTCATCAGAGAACATACTCTAAAAGAGTTCAGTCTTTTGAAATGTACTGAGATTTATTTTGTGGCCCAGCATATGTTTTATCTTGGTGACTGTGTGCACTTGAAAAGAATATGTTTGTTGTACTTGATGAGTGTAGTATTCTATAATGTCAATTTGATCAAAATGGTTTATAGAGTGGTTCAGATCTTCTGTGTCCTTGATGACTTTTTTCTCCATTTTTAGCAATTACTGAGAGGATGATATTGAATTTATCTAGTTCTCCCTTTAATTTAATTTTGGTATGTTGTATTTTTGTTCCATATACTTTAAAGATCTGTAATTACAAAAAGGTTCTGTATTTGTGCATACAAATTTATTATTGTTATGTTTTCTTGATGAATATTGTTATGTTTTCTTGATGAATCCTTTTATCATTATGAAATGTAATATTGCTTTACCCTGAACTCACTTTGTATGATATTAATAGAATGACTTCAATGTTCTTTGATTAGTAGTTACATGCTGTACTTTTTCTGGACTTTTACTTACAACCTGTCTCTTTGTATTTAAAATGTGTCCTTTGGTGGACAGCATACAATTGGGTGTTGACTTTTATCCATTCTTATAACCACTTTTAATTGAAGTGTTAAACTATATAATTTAACATAAAAATTGATATTGTTGAATATGGACTACCATTTTGATATTTATTTTCTGTTGTTTCAATTAGTTTTTTGTTCTTCTGTTTCTTCTTTCATATCTACTTTTGGGTTAATTGAGTATTTCTTACTATTTCATTTTAATATCCCTATTGATTTTTCACCTGTACCTTTTGGCATTAATTTTCTAGCGATTACAATGGAATCTTTAACTTCTCACAGAAATTAGAGTAAATATTGTACCATTGCACACTAAATGTAAAGACTTTGCAGCAGTGGTTTTGTTTAGTACCCTCCCTCCCGTTCTTTGGCTATATTTATCATATAGCATCCTGGCACTGGGACAGTCAGTTCAGACACCATAGGTATTTGGTTTGTTCCAAGATGCCAGTTCCTCCTGTTGAGTGGAAATCAAATAAGGCCTCTCCATGAACCAGGGTGTGCCCATAGGCCTGTGTTTCCTCAGGTAAAGAAAAAACATAGAGGGAACTGGAGCTCATCTTGAGGATCCCCCGAAATATACAAATGGGGTAATGACCAAGTTCCTCAGGGTCTAACAATAACCTGTGCAGGGCTGAGGACAAATGACATCCGAAAGCTCTGAAGAATGTGCACAGGCTTAGGACCAACCAGATCTAACTTATGAAAATTCAAAATTAAAAACTAAAGGATATGAATAAAATACCTAGGAATAAACCTACCTAAGGAGACAAAAGACCTGTATGCAGAAAGCTATGAGACACTGATGAAAGCAATTAAGATGATACAAACAGATGGAGAGATATGCCATGTTCTTAGATTGGAAGAATCAACATTGTGAAAATGACTATACTATCCAAAGCAAACTACAGATTCAATGTAATCCCTATCAAACTACCAATGGCATTTTTTACAGAACTAGAACAAAAAATTTCACAATTTGTATGGAGACACAAAAGATCCCAAATAGCCAAAGCAATCTTGAGACAGAAAAACGGAGCTGGAGGAATCAGACTCCCGGACTTCAGACTATACTACAAAGCTATAGTAGTTAAGACAGTATGGTATTGGCACAAAAATAGAAACATAGATCAATGGAACAGGATAGAAAAACTAACACACCACTGTAGAGCAATTATACTCCAATAAAGATGTTAAAAAAAAGAAAAACTAAAGGATAAATAAGGGGGTGATTCTCTCTCTACACTAGGATCCCCCACAGGCTTCCTTTAAGCAGTGAGCTCCTCTTCTACTGCCATTAAAATATTATTTGATCTGCAAAATTTTAATTAGGCCTAACTTTTCCGGAACACATTTACTGTGCCCCTGGCTACCTTGGTTTGATGTTGATTTCACTTGCTCATATTTATTTGAGCATTTATCATCAGGTGCTGTGCTGGGCCTTGTGCTCAAGAATATTGAGGTGAGTAAGACTCAGTCCCTGACCTCTAGGGGATCAGTGTTTCATGGAGGAGCTGGCTGTGTGCACATCTAGCTGGAATGCAGTAACACAAATGCACACAAAATGCTCTGAGGACACAGAGAATGAAGCAATGACTCTTGTGGTGGCAATAGTGAGGACGTATACTGGGAGCCTTTACAGAGGAGGCAACACCTGAAAAGGAGTTTCATTCAACCATTCAGGTCACAAATATTTGAGTCGCTGCCTTGTGTCAGGTATCATGTAAGGGCCTGTCGTACCACAGGGATGACAGTCAGGGTTCCTGCCTTCATAGAGCTTACATTCTATCTGTGGAGATAATGAACAGGTAAACAAGATAATTATAGATTGTAAAACATGTTATGGAAGAGGTAAAGAGGATGGTATGTGGGGGAGGCCTATTTTAAATCCAGCGGGTTGGGAAGTATTCTAGGAGGGGGCACTTGAGCTGAGACTTGAAGGATGACAATAAATCTCTTACAAGAAGAGCTGGTGGAAGCTCCAAATGGAGGAATCAGCAGGTGCAAAAGTCCTGTGGTGGGAAAGAGATCACTGTGTCCTGGGAACAGAAGGAAGATGCTGTGGCTAGAGTGTGCTGGGCAATGGGAGAGGCTGCACTCACAGGGTAAAGAGCTGCCTTGCTGCTTTGGGGAACAGGGGAAGTGTTTAAGCAGGAGGAGGTAGTTCAGTTGGCTTTTATGCTTAGAAAGAGGTGCATCCCCTGCAAACAACCTCAGCACTTCCCATCTAGCTTGGGGCAACTCCACTGTTGATCCTGTTGATACTACCTTTACTTAAATTATAAATTTAAGTTCATTATAAATTTTTGCCTTAGTTTTGATTTTTTTATGATATTGTATTAGAACATGGTTTACCTTGATTACTGAATTCTTGGCGCCCCCTACATTTTGTGCCTGAGGTGAGTGACTCACTGTCATCATCCCAGTTGCAGCACTGCTTCCTAGGCTTCTACCCTCTTCCTCAGATGCAGCTCAAAGGGAAGGAAGTTGGCTCAGCTTCTATTTCCTGCCAAGAATTTTAACACCTCCCGCCTCCACCCCTGCACCTTTCTCTGGCACGTTTATCATGTGAGCACAGAGACATGGCTCTTCTCCACCATCTAATCTTTCTTGAATGCAGGGGAGCTGGAAAACCATCAGTCATTCTCAGAAACTGGTAACCAAGGAAGGTTTCAAAGCAGACAGACTCTCAGATGCTTGGGGGCAGAGCCCCACTCTGTGGACCTGAAGAATCTGGCTGTCCCACATGGGGACCACCAGTAGTCTTAAAGGGGGGCTTGCTTTCTACTTGGAAGAGACAAAGGAACCAGCAGAGTCTGGGGACGGGTAGAGATCAATGAAAAATTTTAATAAAGGGCCTTTGGTAAGCTCTTAACTCCAGGCCAGGTAGCCACTGGCACGTGAGCCAGGTGCAGATTTTGATGTCTTTATCTGGCTTCCTCTGAAGCCCTGGCACACTTCCTGATGCTGGGCTAAGTAAGACGCCCTGTGAAATCAGAGCGTGTGTTTGAGAGGCCTTGTGGGAGGAGCCCCGGGTAGGTTAAGGGGATAGGGGCTCAGCTCTGTGTAACCTCCACTGCCACGTCTGTTTCATACCTCTGAGCCTCTGTGATAAAACCCCCGTAGGGACTTCCTAATTCCCTACTGGACACTCAATCCTCAATGGCTGGGATTTGTCTTAATCCATTTTTTAAAATCTTATTTGCAGCATGTAGTGTGTGCCTGGCACATAGTACACCCTTAATAAATTTTGGTTAAATGAAATAGCGAATGATGCCTAAGACTAAAAAAGAAAATTGGCAATGGTGACGTGAAGTCCTATGCCAAGGAAGGAGGGGCTGAAAGCACCCTGGAGCCTCCTTAAGTTTTCCTTAACTCATCAATCCTTGTCTTCTACTCTGCATTCTCAACTGGATTTATTCTTCCTAATAAAGTCTTCCTCTCATCAGAGGCTAAATTGGAAAATTCTTCATTGTTCTTGAAGAACTTTGAATAATATCTCAAGTATATTTAATATACTAGACGGAAGGTTGGATTTAGGGAACAATATAGATTTTACGCATAACAGACCCAGGCTTGGAAATGTATTTTTTTTTAAAAATGATTTCTTAAGTATTATGTGAACTTTGAGTGCAAGGGATAGGCATTCACATAAATTCCTCAAACTCTTGCCATGGTCAATGGTGAGCTCTTTGTGGGAAATCCAGTGGGTAAGACTTTGTGGGAAATCTTTTTGTGCTACTGATTTTATGAGTCCTCTCTGCAGTATGTGGCATCACTAAATGCTCTTCCTGGAATTCTCTCCTCTCCTGGTTTCCATGATTATATCTTCTTTCTTTTCCCCTCTCAATCAGTCTTTGCTGTTTCCTTTCCCTCCTCCTGCCCCTTAAACATTGGAATTCCCTGGGGTTCTCTCCCAGGATGGTCTCACTGCCCTCATGCACTGTGTCACTTACATGTCTATGGCTTCCACATCTTTCCCTCTGGCTCTCACCTCATCCTGGGGCTCCAGGTTCAAATACCCATCCTCCTTGGATAACTTCACTTGGGTTCTTATTGTGCCTGAAATTAAATTTGTCTGAGAAGAAACCATTTGCCTTTCCTCTCAACTCCCCTTACACTCTCCCTGACCTGTACTCTTTGTCTCCATTAATGACTTCACCACCCGTTTGGATGTGCTGGAGCAACCTTCGAAGCTTCCTGCCTGCTCATCTCCCATACACGTAAACGTAAACGCTATGGGTTGTCCTTGGGAATGTTTCTCACCTGCACCTTCCACTCCGTATCCATTAGCCCTGCTCTATTCAAACTCTCACTTTTTTTGTCTCTTGCACAAACATTGCAAAACCCCCAATGGGTCTTCCTCCCCTTAGCCTCTTTTTGCAATCTGTCCTCCACCCCCTGGTCCATTTTATTGCTGTTTTACTGTCTGGAACCTGCTGCTAGGATCGTTGTCCTTCTGTTGGCCAAATGAATGGACCTGGGGAGCCACAGGACCGGAAGGTGGCTGGGACAACACTCCCCCCATGCCCCTGTGACCTGCAGATTGCCCCTCCCTTACCCTGCCTGAGGAGGTGGGATGAGGGTGTATGTAGCCTTCATCCACAGCAGTCCTGGTGTGGCAAGAGCTGACAATAAATCCTCCTTTGGTGTTTTCTCATTCCCTCTGTAAGCTCCTACTCAATGGGAAGCAGAAAGCCAGCTCTTGGATCCAGCTTCAGAACTAAGACTGAAGATTTCAAACATCTATGGAAATAGAAAAGTATAATAAATCCCAATGAACCATCATCCACCTTCAACCGCGTTTAGCTCATGGCCAATGTTGCTTCTTCTCTACTCCCTGCAACCCACCTCCCCGCCCCCAGCCCGGCTTATTTGGAAGCAAATCCAAAAATTGTGTTTAAACAGAGCAGGAGCTCCAGGGGTACAAGTCCTTTGGTGCATACTCCTTGGTGCATAGCAGCTGTTGAGGGCAGGGCTCTACCAGGGACTCTGGGACTCAGTCACGGCTAATCAAGGCTCGTGACCCTTGCTCCGCTGTCATCCATGGGCGCCACCACCCCATCTCTGAGGGAGCTGAGAGAACTCCTTGGGGCCTCACGCCAGGATTCCCTGCACTGTGGCCGGTTCCCCACCCAAGCCCTCCAAGCACTGCCCTCTGCTGGAGGGATCTGGGGCAGCCAGCAAAGCACTACTTTCCACCTCCCCAAGCAGAATGCCTCACCACCAGGGTGCTCAGCCGACTTCTCAGCAAAAGTTAGAATCCATTCCCGAGCTTAATGAGGGGCTGAGGGAGAAGGAGAAGCAGCTTAACAAAGGGAAGGAGCCCAGATTCTGGGGAATTAAGGTAGAAAAGACCATATCCAGGTTCCTAGGGACCCCTGGAGGGACCCAAGAGTATAGTCTGGGGCAGGAACAAGGGTGACCAAGCCACTGGTGCCCGGCAAGGCTGTTGGAAGAGAGGAGTGTCAGGCTAGAAACTGCAGTGGCGCGTTTCCCCGAGGCCTCAGCGTAGCCTTTTATTTTATTTTTATTTTTTGTAATCAAAAGCATTTGCAGGGCTCTGGGCTCAAGATACAAATTTGCATATTGCTTTACGTAAGTCAGCATAGGGAGTTCGTTCACCCCTAACACCAAGAAAGAGAAATTAAATTCAATTAGATTAATTAGTGCAACTGATTGCAAATTGTTTTCAGACCTTATATTAAGGGCTCTACACACAGGAAATACAGAATGGATTATTTAATTGGGAGAGCAGGGAGGATGGGAGGGAGCCAGCCTGGGCAGCCCAGCCAGGTTTGCTAGACAGGACTGAGGGAGAGAAAGAGCCAGGGTGGGCGGAGGGTGTGTGCCTGTACTTCCATGGGACATTTTAGCACTCACCCCACCCCTGTAGACATCACTCCAGGTTGGGCAGAGGCTGACTGCCCTGGAAGATGAAACTGAGGCTCAGGGCCTTTTTCTGGCACGACTGCTTCTAAAACCCAATGTTGCATTTTCATGTTTCAAGAGAACCCCCCAAATTGTATGAGTTTTAGGTCCCTGAAAACCTGCATCTGTCCCTATTAATTCCCCTCCTCCCTCCTTCGTTGGTTTGCTTCTCTCCTTTCCTGCCTTGTTTCTTGGAATTCAGTGTGGGAGAAAAGGGCTCAAGGGAAGAGAGGTCTTGGGGGTGGGTGCTGGGGGCCGCCCCTGCCTTGGCCAGCCCTGCAGAACTGCAGCCCTGTGAGCCGGTCCTGACTCCCAGCCAGGCTCACCCCAGCAGTGTCTAGCTCCCTCAGGGTTAGGAGGTGACTGGCCCACCCTTACCAGGTGTCTGCCTGGGACCAGTCTGTTTGGGGCTTGCCCCTCCCTGGCCTGCTGGGGTTGCCCAGTTCACGGGGGGATGAGCAGGTGCTTTATGTCCTGGGCTGAGAGGGAACCTGTCAAGATGCCCAGCTAACATGGCTGGGGCCCTGACATCCTGTAAGCCCTTTCACTGCCCCCTGGACTGCCAGTGCTACCTGGCATCTTCCTGCTAATCTGGCAAATGACACAACTCTCCCCTTCCCTAGTGGCCTATGTTCCTGAGGTCCCAGCATGCCTAGGGCTGAGTCGCTCTCAGTTTTGATAAAAAGGGACTTCCTTTATTTTTGCTTTCCAGGCCTGGTCCCTTTGATGAAACACCAGAAGGCCAGGGCACTTCCCAGAGCCTCTGCCCTACTTCCTTTTCATTCACTTTCTTAACAAGATGCCATAGACGGGCTTTCTGCATGAGAAGTCACAGTGGGTGTCACAGGGATTCCCGGATGGCTAAGCAGTGTCCTGGAGATGCTTCCACATCATTCAGGTTGGAAAAGTTCATTCGTTCATTGATTCATTCATTCACTCAACAAACACATATTGTTTTACACGTACAAACACCCTGCACTGGCGTGAGACAGTTCAGAGGTAAACCCATACAGCCTAGTAAGGCGCGTTAAGACAAGTCCAGAAATAACCATGATTTGAGACAGAATAGGACACACCGTCAAGAGAGGCACAAACAGGTCCTAGTTTGTTTAGGTAAGGAGGGCATATCTGGGTGGGCAATCAAGAAAAACCTTGAAATGGAGACTATGTAAAGTGGCCTTCCTGGTGGGGTAAGGTGACAACAGGCGGGGCTGGAGGGTAGGGCCCAACATGGAGGGAGCTGAAGCCGACACAGGAAGATGTGGCAGGAGTCCCACCCGTGGAACAGCAGCCATTCAGCTTGGCCTTTGAGTTTGGGTAGGGAAGACATGGACAAGTTTGGAGAGCTTTGTGGGCAAAAGGCAGCCTAAGGGGAAATGAGAAGGAGAAGCCCAGGAAAGAAGAGGGGGAGGGTGGGCACATGGGGGTGGAGGCATCAAAGGCCTCTTTTTCCTTTTCACAAATCCCTTTCCTTTCCTGCTACTCCCAGCTGATGGCACAGAAGGAGGTTGGAAGACCTCAGCTCAAGGCCCCCAAAGCTTGGCTCTGCTTGGTCTGGGCTGAGGCCTCCATGCATATTTCATATTGCAGCTGGGGGTTCCTGGGAGAGCCCCAGAGGTTCTGCACTGGGCCTCAGGCTTTCTGAACCTACTGCCTTGGGCATCTGACTGGGGGCAGCATTTCTCCACACCGACCTCGGCCTGTTCTGCGTAATGATGCGCTCCCCCGACACTGCTAACAGCTGGCTTCTAATAAACCCCATGCTGGTGGGTGCAGTGCACGAGGTAATGATCACTCTTCCCGGCTCCCTCAAAGTGTAGTCAGATTTATAAAGACGCACGAATCAGAGATGGCAGCCTGTAACAAAAGCTTTACCTCCAGCTGTTTTGTTCATTTTCTGAACAACAACAGAACATTCCCTCCGTCTCTACCCCTCCTGCCCGTTCCTTTGTGATTGCGATCCATTATCGGCCAAATGCGTTCCTCTAAAGCTCCAGGCTCACACAAGTGGAGGGAGGGAGGCCAGAAACAGCTGAATCACAGGAGCTGACCTGTGTCCCATGGTTTTTTGCTTTTGCCTCTCCTTGCTAATAACTTCCCACCTAGAAAGAGGATCCCAGGTTCCTCTGTGCCCAGTTAAACACAGTCCATCTCCCCTGCTGGCTCTGCCCTGACCGTCTTCCAGGGCTACACCTGCTTGGGGAGCCCTGGCCCTATATGCTGAGGCTTCGCACCAGACCCCCTGGCTAATAACTGGCCTACTGCCTTGTACTGAAGACTTGGTCCACATCATTGATACCCCTGTTCAAGTACCCAGGAACCTGCCTTGGTCCTTGCCTGGCACCAACGTTGTTCTAAGCTCCTGACTTATTGTTTTTAATTGAGGTTAACTTCACATGACATAAAATTCACCATTTTAAAGTGACCAGTTCTGTGGCATTGTACATTCATACATCCGTAATGTTGTGTAACCACTACTATCTCGTTCCAAAACATTTTCATCACTCCAAAAAAACAAAAACAACAACCCCACACCCATGAAGCAGTCACATTTCAGTTTCTTCTCCCCCCCAGTCCCTGGAAAGCGCCAATCTGCTGTCTCTATGGATTTACCTATTCTCGATATTGCATATAAATGGAATCACACAATATGGGACCTTTTGTGTCTGGCTTCTTTCAGTTCCCGTAATATTTTCGAGGTTCATCCACACTGTAGCACGTATTAGTACTTCATTCTTTTTATGTCGGGATAATATCCCATTGTATGTATACACCACAATTTGTTTATCCATTCCACATTTGGCGAACATTTGTACTGTTTCCACTTTTGGCTATTATGAATAGTGCTGCTATGAATATGCATGGGCCTGTATTTGTTTGAGTGGCTGTTTTCATTTCTTTTGGGTATATATTTAGGAGTAAAATGGCTGGTGCATGTGATAAACTCTGTGCTTAACTTTTTCAGGAACCACCGACCTGTTTTCCATAGTGGCCAAACCATTTACATTTCCCGTGTGCTGTATTAATATAACACAATGTACAAGTGTTCAATTTCTCCACATCCTTGTCCACACTTGTATTCTTGCTTTTTTTTTTGTATTGTTATTATTATAGCCATCCTAGTGGGTATTAAGTGGTGTCTCGTGGTTTTCATTTGCATTTTTCTAATGACTAATGACGTTGAGCATCTTTTCATGTGTTTGGTGGTCATTTGTAGGTCTCCTTTGGAGAAATGTCTATTTTATTCCTTCATTCATTTTTTAGTTAGGTTGTTTGTCCTTTTACTGTTGAGTTGTAAGAGTTCTTTATATATTCCAGATACTAGATCCTTATTAGATATATGATTTTCACATATTTCCTCCCATTCTGTAGGCTGTCTTCTCACTTGCTTGATAATGTCCTTTGATGTACAAAAGTTTTTAATTCTGATGAAGTATTATTTATCCACTCTTTTCTTGTGTTGCCTGTGCTTTTGGTGTCATATTCAAGAAATCACTGCCGAATCTGAGGTCATAAAGGTTTACCCCTATGTTTTCTTCTTAGAGTTTTATGGTTTTAGCTCTTACATTTAGGTCACTGATTTCATTTGAGTTAATTTTTGTATATGACGTAAGGTAGGGATTCCTAACTCTTAATTCCTGCTCCCGAGCCCACCTCAGCTTGGGGTCCAACCCGGGTCCCACAGCCTGCTGGTAGTTACCCCTGATGCCTGCCCTGCTGAGTGTTTCTTGCCTGAATTATCTGTTGGTCTGGGACACTCCTCCATCCTATGTCAGCTTCCACGAGGTGCATTGCTTGCCTGGACCGTTACTCTTGCCTCCGATTGGATTCCATCAGATAGGACTTCGTCTCAGCTGACCAGCTAGGTCTGTTCCTCCAGCTCTAGTCCATCCCTGTCATTGGTCTAACCCAGGCTCTCTCTCTCCCCTGAGACTGAGCTATCCCGCGATTGCATCAAGCTACTCCAGCAATATCTCGTGACAAAATCAAGTTTCATTAACAGAGTGCAATTGCTAAGGGCATGGACTCTGGAACTGGGGACCAAATTCCAGCCCTGCCACTTACTACATGGGTGACTACAGAGAGAGCTGTTTGCCAGTTTCGTGCCTCAGTTCCCTCATCTACAAAATGGGGTTACGGATGACATCTACCTCACAGGGTTGATGTAGCAGTTACACGAGTTAATACATAAAAAGGGTTAAGAAGAGTGTCCAGTATATTGTAAATCCTCCATGGGTGTCGATTCTTCTTAAGAATTTCTGAAAAGACCACCGGTCCCCTGGGAAGAGTATTACAACTGACCAGAACAACATTTTAGTTTGAGTGAGCCCATCCTTTTCCTAGGTCTAAGGTTGGAAGGGGTTACCTACCAGACCCAGGAAGACAATTAACCTATTCATGCCAATGGCCAGGGCGAGCAATTAGACACAAGGAGGGAAGGAGAGGAGGGAGAGTTGCAGGACCCCAAACCAATCTTGCTGGTTGCAAAATTCTGTTGGTACCTCTAGGTTAGATAAATCTACAGCAAATTCAGTGGCATGATACCTGTGATCTAATAAAAGTGGCAGAAAGCAGGAACAGATTTTGCCGAGTTGTCCTTGGTTGTTCTATTCCCTGTCCCGCCCCCCCCCGCATCTGCCTGCTATTGAGCTCTGAGGTAATCTTGTTATATCTGATGTAATCACCACCGGCAGGTTTGTGTCCTAGGGCCAGAATCGCAAAGGTCTCCCAGAGTCACCTATAAAGAAGCCTGGAAGGAGGCCCCCTCCCTGTTGCCACCCCTGTGGCTGTGTCCTTTGCAGAGTTTCGGATGATTCATCCTCGGGAGGGAGGTTAGCCACCAGATTTATTGTCTGTCTGAATAGGCTGTGTGCAGCACGACCAAAATGAAAGGGAAAAAAGAGAGCTGTCTCAGCAAAATCTGCTGAGTCAGAATTAACAGACAATCTTGTAACTAATGATCAGAAATGGAAACGTACTCAGGAGTTGCGGTGTATAAGTGAATAGCAGGGCTGTGGGGCGATGATGAGGATAATGGGACTTGGAACAGCTCATATCCTGTGGTGGCAACTGAGGGTAGCCTGTTCACAAGCTAATCCAGGTGGGAGGCTGGTCTCCTAACAACCTGGGGTACCCCCCCCACCCCCGACAGGACTGCCTTCTCCCCTCACCCCAGCCCTCTACTCCTCTCATCAAAGGGGCCTCATCTTTCTAAAGCACATCTTGGTTTACAATCTATAGCCCACTAGATTCTCATGACAGCCTCATGGGACAGCTTAGTCTGACATCTCTCCATTTTACAGAGATGAACACTGAGGTGCAGAGAGGCTATGCCAGTAAGTAGTAGGGCCTGACCTAGGATTCAGGTTTTCAAATTATTGGAATTCCTGTACAAAGGCATCCTGGTAAACAAATGAATAATCTCCTCTAGTTTAACTTCTTGGTAAAGTTAGATTTTCATGGATTGTGTACTTACAGGGCCACGCGTGCGGGCAAATACTGGTGTCTGAAGTGCAAAAGTGGGGCTGTTTTCTATATTTCAAATGTTAGAAATTGCCTTCGTTAGAACAAAAGTCAAATATTTTCTTGCTTGACTAACTCTAAAAGCACTTAACAAGTTTTACAAAGTCATTCAGATCTGGGGCGGCATTGAACCATGAATGCTTTTAGTCTCTGAGTAAATGTCTCAGAAAGCTATGGGGAATGAAAAAGAAGGGTGCAGAGGAGAACAGGCTTGCAGCCTGGCTGTGCCACCCCACCTTGCAGACAACTCTCACAGCCGCCGAATTACCAAGATCACGGTTGGCCACACTTCACCTACCACAATAATGGACGCCTGTTGGGGAGGAAACTGGTGATCTACATGCTGGTGGGGAGACACAGTGTGATTTGATTTGAGTTTCATTTGCAGATGTCTCCCTGGGAAGAAAGAGAGGAGGCTGCTTCTCCCAGAGGGGAGAGCTGCTTTCTTTAATTACAGGGAAGCAGCCGGAGCAAACCGCAAGGAGAAAAGAAAGCAGTCAGCAGACTGGCCTGCCCGTCTTCCTCTTAGCACTCAGTATTCTTGAGGTCTTGAGAGAACAGTTCTCCTCTGTGCCTCATTTTCCACATCTCTAAAATGGGGATAACCATGCTTCCCTTGAGGGTTGTTGAAAGTCTCAAATGATATATATATATATATATATATATA
>NW_020175666.1:2043904-2069549 GCF_003031525.2 Neophocaena asiaeorientalis asiaeorientalis
ATATACACACACATATGCAGTGCTTATCCTAGAGTAGGGATTCAATGATAATATATATGAATATTAGTAGGAGGCATTTGGTAAGTATTTCCTAGACTTCACTTCACCCTCCTCTATGAATATGCAAAAATACTCTTCCACTAAAAGTCCAGCTGAAATCCCATTTCAGTGTGACACCTCCCTGAGATGCCAGCCCGAGGTCATCACTTCCTTCTCAGTGTTCTTTGTCTGCCCTGCTCATTAGACCAAATGTCATAACACCCAGTAGCATCCTTTCTAGTTATGGGACTCAAAGCACAGGCAGATCTGGATGGGTCAGGCCAGAATGAGGCTAGATATCAGACTTGGGTGTGTGTGTGGCAGGGGGCGTGGTGGGTGGCAGGTGATGGGGCAGGGAGGACATGAGTTCTGACAAGGGCAAGTAGGCCCTCCTGAGTCCAGGAGGTCAGTGTGAGGACAGAGAGGAGGACCATAGCTGAGTGAAGATGCAAAGTTTAAGGTCCGGGGTTTAGCCCTGTCCAACCAGGGCAGTGGGTGGGCAGAGGCTGGAGTGGGCAGGTAGTCTGACCCAGGGACATGTGGTCCAGGACATCAGAGCTCCAAATTCAGGCATTAGGCATGAAAGGCAAGGGTGTGGCAGACCCCTGTCAACTAGGAGGTGACCAGAATCACTTAGGTGATTTTCTCAAAATACAGATTCCCAGGCTCTAAAGCCAGTGAGATTCTGATAGAGTAAATCAGACGCACTGTCGGAAGAGACGATGGGCTTTCCTGCTCTGTGACTGAACGAGCTTACCTAGTGATGACTAAAGAAGGCCTTCTCACAGCTGTGACCTTGAAACTGAAAGACTTAAAAAGGTTTACCAAGAGGCAGGAGGACTTCGAGGCACATGAACCAGATGCTCAGAAAATGAGTGTGACGAGCTTACAAACACTCTGTGAAGAAAAGTTTTAAAAAAGAAGGGTCCCAAGAAACCAGGATCAAATGACATAAAGAGAAATAGGAAAGCAGTCATTTTCTGAAGAAAGCTCCACGAGGAAACATCACCACCTGGACCCCAGGTTCTCTCTTTAGGATGTCCTACATCAGATGTCCTGCTTCAAACAGACCCATAAAGAATGACAACGTCTGCACTAGAGAGCACAGTATGAATCAGGGAGTATTTGAATCACATATCCTGTTGATTGGATCAATTTGCAGGTAATTTCCTCTACAAGAGAAGAGGAGTCTCAGGCTCTAAGCTAAGGCCCACCCACTCAGAGGCCGGGGATGAGGGCAGGACCACCATGAGGATAATGGGGTCAAGTGCATTGGTTAACCAAACGTATTTATTTCTTCTCCCTCGTAAAAACATGCTTGGTGAAGTGTGGCAGCCTCAGCTCTCTTCCCTTGCTCTATTTCCAGAAAGCCAAGCCTGGCATAAATCTCCCAGGTAGGAAACCAAGAGTTTTCTGGAGAAACTAGAAGAGCCAAGAGAAAACACCTACTGATTTTGACAACTGGGAGCTCCCACCCCAACGATGAAAAGGCCAAATCACGCTTGATCACCCTATGGCTCAGCTTACCAGGTGGCATGCCCTGGCCAGACACACAGAACTTCCAGCTGTTTTAGTCACTCATTCTTTTTTTTTCTCATTCCTTTTTAAAACAATTTTATTTATTTATTTTTGGCTGCATTGGGTCTTCATTGCTGTGCATGGGCTTTCTCTAGTTGCGGTGAGCGGGGGCTACTCTTCGTTGCGGCGCACAGGCTTCTTGTTATGGTGGCTTATCTTGTTGCAGAGCACAGGCTCTAGGTGTGCGGGCTTCAGTAGTTGCGGCGTGTGGGCTCAGTAGTTGTGGCTCACAGGCTCTAGAGTGCAGGCTCAGTAGTTGTGGTGCACGGGCTTCATCGCTCTGTGGCATGTGGGATCCTCCCAGACCAGGGCTCGAACCTGTGTCCCCTGCATTGGCAGGCAGATTCTTAACCACTGCGCCACCAGGGAACTCCCCACCTTAGGATTTCTTATACAACCAGAGTAGAAAACAAATGTGGAGTAGAATAAAGACATTTTCGCAATTCAAAAATTTTGCTTGTACAAATTCAAGTTCAAAAAATACAATGTGCTCATTCTTAGGAATGCACTCTAAGATGTCGTTCACCAAAAAAAAAAAAAAAGTAAATCAAGGAATAAGAAGATATCTGATCCAGGAAAGAGGGGAACCAAAATTAGAGACTGGAAGAAAAAGTCCCCAGCATGTCTGCTATTCAGCATGCACTGAAAACAACCAATAACGTTGGGACATAGGGACATTTGAAAACAGAGCCTCTTGTGTGAGGACTCAAGGAAAACAAAATAAAGCACAACAAAAAAGGAAATGAGGATTTGTTTGAAATTATGGAAAGTATTATTATGACATAGAAAAATCTGGAGAGAAGTGTGAAAGATTCACAGAAAACCAGGTAAATTTAAAAAAAGGGAAGCAATTATTAATTCTAGGAAAAAGATTATACGAGAAAAGAGGTTTGGTTGTATTTCACCATTTGACTCAGTGTATCAGTGCTGTTATTGATTTTTGCCAAAAATTATTTTATAAATATGTCACAGGGATAAAAGGAGAGAAATGTGGCCTATGGTATGAAAAAGGAAATCCTTAGCTACCATGGCCCAAAGTGAAGAGATAATGTCTAAAGTTGATATTTCAAGAAATAGCAGTATGAGGTAAATACTAGTGGGGAGCCCTGGAAATGTGAGGGGTGCTCTCTCTGGGGAGAGGGAGCATGTGTGGAATGGGGGATTTCTGTATGTAAATATTACTTCAAACAAGTATTACTTTTATAAAAATAATTAACAAATACAAATCTGAGTTTTGAAAAATGACATAGACAGCTGCCACAGCCTTTTAGTGGGCTGGATCTTTTTTCAACCAAACTAGTCATCAAACCTCAGCTTTTCTCACCGTGAACAAAAAAGACAATTTTTAAAATGTGTTACATTTTGAACTCCTTAGTTACACTATATACAGTATCAGTTTCATGTTTTTCTTGATTAGACTTTTAAAGTTAGACTTTCTTGAAAGAAAAGGAAAGAGGACAGGAGCCTGGGATCTGGAGCTGAAAGAAGTGGGTTCCAGCCCTGCCTGTCCCCCGCGCCCCCTTACTTGCTGTGTGTCCTCGGAGAAGTTACTGCACTGCTCTGAAACACAGTTCCCTACTCTGCAGATGAGGCAAACACCACCCTCCTCACAGGGCACTTACGGGTGGGGCAAGGGCACTTCATTTCACTGTAGCCTCAGTAGACCCTGACGGCTTACACAGAGTAGGCGTTGCTAAGTATCGATCTGATTTGAGCAAATTAAGAGTGATTTCTAAAGGCCCTTAAAAATAGAAGCAGATGGCTGCTATGATTGGGGACAAGTCTGCCAGGAAGCTGGAGTTGGACTAGAAATGCTCCTTCAAAGTTCTGTCTGTGCTCACTATTCTAGATTTTTCTTTCATTCTACCATAGGAATACAGAATCCAAGGCAATGCAGGCGTGCTGTTACAATTAGAGACTGGGTGGAGCAGAGGCAGAGGTAATCGAGCCTGTTTTCCCCGGAATGACTTTGTTTCATACTGGAGAATTCACGTTGGGCCGTGCTGGATACCCAGCAGATGCTTCCGCATGGGAGCTTCTGGTTCTAGAATCTGAACTATGGAACACGACTGCTGGTACCCACCTTGTCTTCCTACAAGTTCCCCTCCCCAGGTACCACTTCACCCCAGGTTGGCTGTTACCCTGAAGCTGACTGAGTCTGGACGTCCCAAACCCAGCTGCAGCAGGGGAGGGCAGTCAGCGGTCACCCCTCTGGGCCCTTGTTCTACTGCCCTGCCATCCTCGGAAGGGCCAGTCCTGCTCAGGACGGCTGAGTAGCCCCCGAGGACAACGGGAGCTCCCTAAGGCAGTTCTGAATATTGCAAAGTCCCTGCTAAGTTTGTGCTGTCAGTCCCCAGGGCCGCAGGGCAGAGGCACCTGACTATCCATCAGGAGAGGTCAGGTCTGAGAGGTTTTCATCACTTTTATGACCCAACAGAAAGAACTCTTGGCAGTTAGAATGAACTATGGCCTGTCTGTGCTGCTTAAGTTGCAAGGGCCTGTTCTGGACAGAAATATGTCTATGACCCTGGCCTGGCTGGTTGGATGTGGGACCAAAGCAGGGAGCAGTTCACGTGGAAAATCTGGTTCGGTCCATGCAGGGTGGTTCAGTTCAACACGCACCCTCTGAGGACCAGACGCTACCAAACGCAGGTGGGTCCCCTCCTGTGAGGTGCGTCCAAACAAATGAGGGTGGGCAGACAGACACATGAACAGAGGAGGTACAGGTCACAGAGGAAGTGCTCTGTTAGCTGTGCAGAGGCTGCTGTTCCCACAGAAGGACCCGGAGACAGAGCCTCCCATGGGGACACAGGTTACCACGGGGATACAGAGGGGACAGCCAGCCTCCGCATCCTTCTGGGGGGCCCGGAAAGGGGTTCCTAGGAGATGGCTCAGCCTTCCTCCAACCTCTCGATGAATTGTCACAAGTGCATAAAGAAAATGCCACCCTTACATTATGGCCAGGGTTGAGCCAGGGGCTCTAAGACAGTGTGGAGACGCAAACTTGGCTTCCCGCGTCTGGAATTCTGCCTTCTCTTCCTCTAGTCCCATCAGCCTTACCACTCAGCCATCCCATCCTCTGCGAAGCCTGCCCATCCCTCCTCTGTGCCCCTTGCATTCAAGTGACCTCTTACAGCTGTGGGCACGCTGAGCACCCCTCACCCCCTCTGCTCTTCACCCCCCTCCCCCCCGCAGGCCCCACTCTCTCTAAAATAGAACCCGGTTCTCTCCTCCGCTCGTTTTCCTTGAGGGCACGGTCAGTGGCCAGCTCCTGGCATAGTGCCTGTCATATGACAGGTGCCCAGTAAATATTTATTGCTTGGTGATTGCCGTATGCATTTGGGGGCTGAATCCCCACGCTCGTGGGGCAGCATGGTCACCAAGGAGAGGCAGATGGCTCTGCCACGTATCAGCTGGGTAACCTTGACGGGTTATTTCATTTCTCTGAGACTCAAGCTCCTCACCTGTAAAACCCGAAGGATAAGCTACCTTATGGGATGCTGTCAGCATTCCACAAACTAGTGACTGCAGAGCCCATAAGCACACAGTTGGCACATAACTATAGCTCCCTAAATGCTAATTCCCTTCACCCTTCCTACCTCGTGCAGGACGACTGATGGTTGGATGAACGGAGGCTCAACATGGCTCACCCTTGTTAAAGATGTAGAACTACTTAATTTGAGGACACGCGTATCTGTTATTCTGTCCTCCGCGTGAGAAGCAGCAGAGCCTAGTGGTTAGGAACCCAGCACTCTGGAGGGGACTTCTTGAACTTGAATCTCACTTCTACAACTTATTAACCTTCCTGGCTCTCAAGCTACTCACCTGTAAGATGGAGATAGTAATAGCTGTTATTATATTACATCGCTACTATTTTCAAGAGGATTGACTAAGTTAAATTCTTTAAAGCTCTCAGAACAATGCCAAGCACAGAGGAAGCACCGTGTAAGCAGTTGCTACGCTACCAGTCTTCTTCTGTGTGTCGGAAATGCATTATAATTACATAATTAAGCCTGGTTATCAGATACTCAGTTAAATGTAGGCCCACGAAGGCACTTGCTCGGCCGGCAGAGTAGAATCCATCTGACGTTAAGGCCCTTATCTTGCTTTGCTTCTTCTCCTCTTCCTCCCCTCCCACGTCCGCCTCCAGGATCTCCCATAACTGGTCTGTTTTCCCCTCTGACTGATGGTGACATAGCGCAGGCCTCATACTACTTCTGGGGTCTCCATCAGGCCCCTCTTCACGGAATCTCACCTCCAAACCACCTTACTCTCTCTGCCGTCCCATCCGTCTTCCTCCTCTTCCGCCCCGGCCAGTGTTATTCCCTTGCTCCGACACCTTCAGTAGCTCAAAAGTACTTACCCAATTAAGTTCAGCATCTTCTGCCTGGCATTCGAGGCCCCCTCTCTTGCCTTACCTGACACCCCCCTGCCCTCCACTCTCTTCCGTGTCTTCTACACCTGCAGCTAGCTGAGCTGCTCCACATTCTCTGAAAAAGGTCCATCCTTTCCTGCTTCTGTGCCTCTGTTCAGGCTGTCCTTATCCCCTAGCATGTGTCTCTGTGTCCACCTTTTTGAAGTCTCAGGTATGTTTCAAGTTCATCTCACATGGGGTCTTTTCTTCCTTTGGACCTCATAGCTCTTTACTGGAATCTCTTTTCTGGTGGAACATTCTGTCTGCACTTCTTTGGGCCCTTAACATCCTATCCGCCTGCTCAGGACCGAGTGTCCTGTAATGCCGGTTTGGTGAGATAGATCAGACTCTACTCCCGGAGCAGGGGACCCCACCGGAAGGCAGGCGGAAGCCTGGGGCACTGAGCGCCGGCACCCGAGCCGGACACGGTGTCCAACAGCATCTGGGGATAACACCAAAACTGAAAAATCACGCAGGGGCCAGGCTGATGAGGGAACAGAGGCAGAGTTCAGGTGTGAGAGCTGAACTCTTAGGTTAGACTGAAGAGCCAAACAGAGGGTCGGAAGCAGAGCTGGAGACGTCTCCTGGCTGTTGGGGTGTGGTGTGACCACCGTGCGAGTGTGGAGGGGGGTTCTGGGGGTGCGAGGCCGGGCTGAACTTCTCTGCCAGGGCTTACTCGCATGCCTGTCCTCTGTCGTCGTCTATGACACCATTGGCGCTGTGCACGACGTGGCCTCCCACGGGGCTCTGCACGGATCATGGCACACACAGGGCCTAGCACGCAGGTTACAGACCCGTCAGTGTGAACCCACGAGCAATGAACACACAGGCTGAGGCAGCACCAGGAAAGGCAAATGGTGAATTGCAGGCAACAAAGGGCCAAGGCCAGCGAGGGGCATTGCCATTCCCTCACTGCCCTCACTGTACCTCTTTTCTTCTTCCCCTCCTGGCCCACCACCAATTCAGAATCAAAGAGCAGGGCTGCGGGGGGTTCTCCTGGCAACCCCACAGAGTCTCAAGCCCCAGCCTGACCTCTAAGTGACTGCTGAGGATTGAGGATCGAGGCTCAGCCCTCCCCACTCCCGGGTCCTGCCCTCTGCTCTGGAAACTGATGTGTAATTCTCACAATAAACCTATAACAATGACCAACATTTTTAGACATAAAACGTGTCTGGCACTGTGCTGAGAACATCACATGAGTCATTTCATTTAATCTCACAATAAACATATGAGGTAGGTACAATTATTAGCCCCATTTAGAGAGGAGAAAATTGAGTTCAGAGAAGTTAAGTAATTTGCCCCTAGTCACACAGCTAGGAACTGGAAGAGCCAGGATCTAAGTCCATGGGACCAGCTGCTGTGCTTTAGAGGAGCGTGTTGGCCAAAGAAAAAGGGGAGACCAGGTTCAAGGGAAGGCTTTTTTCTTTATGTCAGGGTAGGAGAAACCAGGACCCTGTTCAGTTCATGGGGAGGGGGTAGCAGAGGGGGACACATCGCTGCAGGAGCAAGAAGGGAGGAAGATGAAGGCGCAGGTGAGGGGTCAAGAATGAGGAGTGGGAGGGGAAAGAAGGGGAGGGGAAAGAGGAGGGAGCTCGTTCCTCAAGTCCCCAAACCCCTCCACTAACCGAAGAGAAAGTTACTTTCAGTATGAGGCAAGGCAGGAAGTTGGGCCTGGGTGGAATGGAGTTCAGTCTCCTGGCTGTCGGGAGAGGCCTGGGGCATCGCCTCAAGCTCTGGACAGGTCTGCAGAATGGAATAAAAGGCCCAGCTGAGCTGGCTGCCCCCCCACCCCCATCTTACACCTCAGTGCTGTAAATGAGGACAGCTTTGGAAAGAGCTTTGTCTCTCTGTTGACTCCCATTTAGCCCCTGGCTTTCAGCTCATGCGGAGGAAGGGACCTATTCTTTCCTCCAACCTGGGGATGAATGAAGGCCCACTGGTGAAGCCACTGTGTCTTCCGGAGGGAAGGGGGGGGCAGTGCACACTAGCACCCCAAGACCTTGCCCGACCGTCACCAACGGCGGCCCTTTGCCCCAGCGCTGTGGCCAGCCCCGGGAGGGCTGAGCTCTTGGAAGCTGGAATTTCTCAGAAGGCCATCCAGTGAGCCTTTTGCAGGGGTGCTCAGGGCTCCTTGCTGTGCTGGGCGGTGAGTTATTGCAGCCCCTTAGCTTCAGCAGCAGGTGGAGGCATCCTGGCTGCGCTCCTTCCTGCGAGCGAAGCCAGGTAATATCTACTGGCTCCAATGAATAAGGTAACCAGCCCTTTCATGGCACACAGGATGCATCTCTCACCCAAGGTTTTTTTTTTTCCCCTCCTTTCTTTCTTCATTATGTTTGTAATTTTGTTTTATTATTTCCCATTGGAAAGCTGTGAAATGAAAATGATGCAGTCTACTGCTGTGAAGTACTGTCGGGCTCGAGTCCTTTGCCAATAAGCCCTGAGGTCTGCTCTGTGACGGCTTCATTAAATTAGTCGGCTCCATGGCAAATGGAGAAGCGCTCGGAGCTTTGGATTTTGCTAATCCGAATTGGGCTGCCTGAGACCTTAGACCCCCAGGGAGCTCGAGAGGTTGGCTCTGCATGCTGGGGAGAAGAGGCTCCCGCCTACCGTGGGTGACGTGCCAGAGGCCACCACATGTGCACGGCTGCCAGACCTCTCGTGCAACCCTTTGCCGTGCTCCTCTGCGTGCCAGATGCTGCCCCAGGTGCTGTCACGTGCCAAGGGACCCGATAGGCCAGGGCACTGTCTCCCCAGGAGCACAGTGTGTGGGGTTGGGGAACGGAGGAGGCATAACTGCGCTGCAGGTAAAGTACGATGGAGCACAGGTAAAAGGTGAGCCTCTCCTTGAAGGCTGGCCAGGACTCAGATCACCAGATGCCGGTGAATATGCCTGAGATACTTGCAGAGGAGACGTGAGTGCTTCCCACTTACCCTCCCATCTCCATCCCCCGGAGCTTATGAGAACAGACTCTCCCTTGGCAGGCTCTATTGTAGTATTAAAGATTTCCATTACTGATAGTTCTTTCTAGTTAGTGCTTTCAGTATTAATCTCCGTCATTATGAGATAAAATATGCATGATCCCTAAATCTTTGTGTATTATAACGAGATTTCATTGTTATAAATTCGTCTTCTCGGTCCTCCATTTCTGCCTTTGCTATCTTTTTAAAACTCTAATGTCTGGTAGCTATAGCCAGGAGGTAATTAGGAAGTAGTATGAAAGAATCACAGGCTTATTCTCTCACTCACTCACAGAAATTTATTGAGGGTCTACGCTAAGACATGGTCCCAGAGCCAGTGGGAAAGACAGTGGTGACAGTTAATTATAGCACTAAGGAATTTTGGTCTGAGCTGACACAGGAAAGCCCCCTTCCACAAATACCTATAAATATTGGATAAAATTCAATTAAACAATTTGAAATCACAGCTGCATTTGAAAGGAAGGAAAGAGAAATTCCAGATTCCAAAGATGAGTGGGAACTCAAAGCCAGCATGGTGAATGAGAGCTGAAAGGGAGTGGAAGCCAGATATCTGTGCAATCAGGACTGGGGTTTCAACACCCCAGTGGAGGCAGATATGAAGACCACAGCTTCATGAGTGGCTGGGGCCAGAAATGGGACCCTACACTACACTTAAGTGGGTGCTCAGAAGGGCTAAACAAACCCCACCTACCAGCTGGCATGGCAGCAGGACAACAATTTGGGTAGAGGAAAGGTAATCTGCAAAGGATCAAAATCCAAGAGGGTGCCAAGCACAGATGTGGGGTCCAAATTCACTGAACTTTCACAGTGTGGAAACTACAATTGGAAAAATCAGTGTATATACTGGTTTGAACTCAATGGAACCCAACAGAGGCAAACTTGAACCTTCCCTGAGGCATGCTTCCACAGCCCAGAGGAAATAACTCCTGCTGAAGATGAGCTCACACAGAGAAATTACACAGTACATAAGAAAACAAACTGCCAAGAGAGTGTCTCAGATTCAATATGGCACCCAGCGTGGCCACCTATGCTGACTCCAGAACTACTGAAAAACTCCCGTTTCTGCCCATCCACTCAACACCATCATCCCTCCAACTCTAATCCAGGTACTGGAGAGTGCCTGAAGCCCCTGTCTCTCTTCTTTCCAGTTCAAAAATGTATACAACGCATGTATAAATTCCCTTTCATTTAATTCACACACCACACCATTTAGATACCTAGGAGCCCACATGGCTCACGTCTGTTCACGCTAGCCAGAGGCAACCACTGGTGAGGCGTTTCTGCCACACCTGGCCACACTCTCGCCCGGCAGTGTGATCAGACTGCTCCAGAGTGGTGACTCCCCAAGCTGGGTTTGGGGTCTCTATCTTGCTAGCCCATAAGATATGAAGAGAGTCGGTCCTTTTCTGCTTTCAGATGCTGATGTCATTGACAAGCTTTCACTTTCACTTTCACCCACAATACTGCTGGCCTACACAGTGAGGCGTTCCAGGTTCCTGAAATCTGGCATTCAAACTGAACGATCAGAGTTGACCGAGGACTCTAATTCAGCACCCACTAAAAGACCTTACTGCCCGGCAAAGCTTGGCCACCCTTGCTCTGCTGCATCATTGCAGGACACAGGAATCTCAGACTGGGGCAGGTTGCCGTCCCACCCAGGTATCATCAGCTTTGTCTTGAATCGGTGGAGCTTTGGAACTGCTGCTATTCTTGCTTTTAAATCACAAATTACTCTTGCTTTGGCTCCATCACCATCAACTTACTGAAGAGAGGGTATTTGGATAACCTTACACAGTTATAGGGATCCGTATTGGCATCAGTATTTTTTTTTGTTTTTTTTTGCGGTGTGCAGGCCTCTCACTGTTGTGGCCTCTCCCATCGCAGAGCACAGGCTCCGGACGCGCAGGCTCAGCGGCCATGGCTCACGGGCCCAGCTGCTCCACGGCATGTGGGATCCCCCCCGGACTGGGCCACGAACCCACATCCCCTGCATCGGCAGGCGGACTCTCAACCACTGCGCCACCAGGGAAGCCCTGGCATCAGTTTTTAAGTTCTGCTTTCCACTAAGGAGGTCGTAAGACACATACCCTGCAGCTCAAATGTGAACCTTTGGTGTCTCCATTAGCAAACTACCCCTCCACGTCCTTCACGGAGTCTTTGTTACTGTCCCAGCTTCTTTTACTAGTAAGAGGAAGGTCAGTGGGATCCCCGAGCCTTAGCTTTTCTGCCACATCTAAGCAGCTGAGATTAAAAAATAAAATGTTTGTCCCTCTGGGGCAGAGGCCTCCGTTCCTGTTTCCCCATTTCCATGCGTATTCAACAGAGACCTATGGCCACCTACACTCTGTGACTTTACAGGGCGAGTAAAAGGAGCAAGGTCCCTTCCTCTTGGACAAGGAGTCGTGTTTCCAATCACACCCGGAGGAAAATATTCACTGAGAGCTTCATGTGCCTGACTCAGCGCTGGGGCTAAAGTAAGTCACGAGCCAGCTTTCCCGCCACCGGGGAACTCCCAGACAGGCACAGCTACAGAGGGAGACGAGGACACGGATGGGGACAATACCAGCTCCTTAGTTATTTCAGTGCAGAATCTGTTTTCCCCTATTTAGGGGAGAGGGCTGGTGAAACTGTCTGTTCTTTCTTCTCTGCAAAACTGGTTTAAACCCGGTGGCCCTGTAGCTTTGAGCAGCCAGCAGAACTTCTATAGGTGTCTTTATCACATGGCCTCCTCGCCTTTCCACAGTGGGGCGTGAGCCAGCCCCACAGAACAGTCAAATCGTAACTAAAGAAGGCAATAGGAGGATTGCACAAACAAATCCAACCACCCGAGGACATGCTGGACCTGCACTCAGCCCTTCACTCTCCATGTCTGCAGTAGTCCACAGTCATGGATTTTTTAATGATGAGCTTGAACAAGGGGCATCACGGAAGGCTTTCTGGATGAAGGGGAGACAGACACCTGTTCGGGGTATAAGATGGGAGATGGATTCCGAAGTGGATCCAAATGGCCCCCACCTCCTGGTACCAGCTCTCCTGTGTAATCCTCTCCCCTTGAGTGTGGCTGGGCCTAGAGGCTCACTTCTCTCAAATAGAATGTGGGAGGTAACTTGTGAGACGAGGTTGGAAAGGACTGTGACTTCCGTCTTGCTGGTACTCTTGCCTTCCTGGCTTGCTTGGCTTGGTGGCTGGGTTAGAGAGGCCAACATGGCAAGGAACTGAGGGCAGCTTCTGGCCAACAGCGAAGAGCCACATCCTACCAACAACCACTGCCACACCTTGATTGCAACCTTTCAAGTCACCCTGAAGCAGGGGACCCAGGGAGGCTATGCCCCATAGAAACTGTGCGATCAGAGATGTGTGTTGCTTTAAGCTGCTAAGTTTTGGGGTCATTTGTTTCTCGGCGATAGATAGCTAAAACCATTACTAATTAGCACGTGGTGAACTTACCTCGGCCGAGAATGTACAGGCAATTCCAGGAACTTTTAAACAACATGGGTTGGTTCTTTTCTTAAAGCCTAGTTACTAAGAATGCACAACCACCATACCCAATTCCCAGAACACACTGGGGATTTGTTAGAGGAAGAAACTCTCACACCGATGGCCACAGACTATAAAGCCATCAGGGCCCACAGAGACGCCTAGAGCAGTGATTCCAACCAGGGAGGAGCCTGGACCCTGCCCTGGACCTACCGCAGTGGGATCCCCACAGGTAGACCCTAGGGCTGCTGAATTGATACAGTTTCCCCAGATGAGACAGACTGTGTATCCCTAGGTAGGAAACACTGCTGTCCTTTGCCCCCCACCCCCCCAACTTGATGTAACAGGAGATGAAGGGCCAGAGAAGTTACGTGTCTTCTCCAGGTGGCACTGCCTGCCAGCGGCAGCTCAGGATCAGAGGGCAGGTTTCCCATCTCTCCGTCCTCTTTTTCCACCCCCAACAAGGCCCCACCACCTGCCCACCCCGACTCAAAGGAGAACTCAGCCTAGCTCTGAGCTACCCTAAGTGGAAACAAAGGAGGAGAGACACAGACAGAACTTCCACGGTTCCTTTATTTGTTTTGAAAAGCACCTCCGCCCTTCGTCTCTCAGTCGAGTCCTGGCCTAGTGACGACGAAGGCTGCTCTCTCTGGCCTCTTTCGTTAAGACAGGGAACCACATCAACACTTCCCATCAGATCTCTGCCTCCAGGTACCGTGCAGGGGCAGACCCAGCCAGGACTGGAACTTAACGGCCTTGAGAACACGGGGATCTGTCTGTCTCTGAGTTGCTCTTGGCTTGCAATCTCTTCCTGCATCCTCCCTGACAGCCGTTCCTGTCCTGGGGGCGGGGGGGGGGGGGGCTCTGCCTTCGCCTCCCCATTCAGGGCTTCTGCAGTAGTTCGGGGCTGCCTGCAGCCTGGTTTCCAGTCCGATTCTCATCCGGGGAAGCGCCACCCCACGACCCCTGTCGGTTCCGACACGGATCTTCAAGAGCTCACCAGGTCCCAGTGCTGGCTCATAAGTGAGGACTCACACGGATTGACAACGATCTCCCTGCCGCTCTCAGTGCCATCGCCAAGCATGTCCGTGTCTAGGCAGAGGTGGGATGCTACATGCTCGATGCGGGAACCAGTCTTGCTCCATTGCTGGGAAGATGGAGAGGGGAGAGGATGAACCAGAATTCTCCGGCTAAGGTCCTGGGTCCTAGCAATAGTATTGGGAGTTCCAGCGTAATCAGAAATGTTGACACCACATGGCTAGGGTCATCCAGAGACTTGACTTCACGGTCTCATGGAGGAAGAAAACTGCAACTAATTGCCTTGCCAGGTATTGTTGTTGGTTTTCTTTTTTTTTTTTTTTTTTATCGGATTAAAAAAAGTAAAAGCGAAATCAATATGTTTGCTAGGAAAACTCATTAGAAGGCAATAACGTTCCAAGCCATAGGCCAGAAAATGTGACGCGGGTCAGTCACGGGAGCAGCTAAAGAAATGATCCACGCTCGGTATCTGCACCGTCATGAAGAAGCGGGTGAGAATGAAGAGGGGGGATGGCGAGGCAGCGGTGGGGAGGGGCTCCTGGGCAGCACCTGAAGCCGAACCTCTGCTCCTCCAAAGTGCTTCAGCACACGAGGGGCCCAAGTAGAGAAGGGGGTCTCGTGCTGCTGCTTCCCAGACTTCACCTCACTGGACAAGGAGGGAGGGGATGGACACGTATTGGGGAGCTACCACTGACCAGGTATCATGGATCATCTCAGTGAATTGCTCTAAACAGCTACCCTGTGCGATGGGCATCATCAACCTCATTTCATAGAGGAGGAAACTGAAGCTCAGAGAGGTCCAGTAACCTGCCAAGGGTCACACAGCCAGCGAGCCATGAAAATGGATATTTGAATCTCGGTCTCTCTAACACCAGGACCCAGTTGGCAGGAAACTGAGTGGAGCCAACACTGTGCCACCAGAGAAACTGGGCACAAGGTACATCCAGAGCGCTATGAACTTTGCTGGACGTCCTGCCAGAGGCCAAGGCCCCCGAAGGCAGAGGTTCGAGTCCTGTTCATCCTTGTGGCCCTGCAGGCTCCGTCCCAGTATGCTCCTGCTCTGGGATCCTGGGTGGGCGTCGGAGCAAGACAGGGCGGTACAAGATACACATGCAAGCTGAGGTATAGCGCGGTCAATAGGCTTTCACACGGCAGCGGATCGCTGCTGCGGGCACCACGGAATGTATCAGAGGCCCCTCCCTCCCTCTCCTAACCAGAGGACCTCTTCCTTATCAACCCTTCCTCCTCTGAAGCTTCTCTCTTTTCCTGCACACGAGACTTAGACCTACACCGGCGGCCACGTCCCAGGGCAGACGCGCTGAGCACTTACCTGTCTGTCATCTCCATTCTTGCAAAGGACAAGAACCACCGGGGCGCCAGGGAACAAGGTGATGACTGACAGGCACAGCTCCTCCTGGAGGATCTGCTGGGTGTATGTGAAGGCCCAGATCTGGAGGGGAAGAGGCCAGAAAGGGTCACCTCAGCATGCTTGGAAGCCACCCCTGCTGGGATAGTACTGTGCCTACGTGTGACAATTAGCACCGCTTGGTACGAAGCACCGGGCGGGGTGGGGTGGGGGTGGGGTTCCAGCGGGAATCGACTGTCAACAGGTCACCTGGGAAAATGCTACTCAAGAGCCAGAGATTCTTGGGTCACACCCTCGGTGAAGTCCTCGCCCCTCTCCCAAGAAGGGGACTGGCCTGGGGCATGCAGGCTGCCTCTGAGAGGCAAGGACCAATTCTGGGCTTTGGGCAGGAGACTGAAGGACACCCCGGCCGAACTGCATGGTCTCCAGTTTCTCCGTTTGGATTGGTGTCTGTTCCCCACACTTGACATTTCACATAGCTACCGGGCAGGTCACCCCCCCATCCTCCCAGCTGTCTTTAGAAAGTCCCTTCTTTGAAAAGGAGTCCAAATTGGCGCCCTGAGAACGTGAGAGTTGTGACAAGAGGCAGATGGAGGGGCAAAGGGAATGAGGAGGGGGTGGGAGAGGAGAAGGAAGGAGAGAAGGAAGTTGTGAGAAATAAAATCATTCCAAGAGGGCACATGCACGCCAGCACTCCAGGAGAACAGAGCACTTGGCCCCGGAGCTCCTGCAGCGGGAGCAGCTAAGGAATCGGATGGACACGCAGAGTTCTGACGGAGGCGAAGGGAACGGGGCATTCGGTGAGGTTCATTACGAGGAAGGAGGAACGTTTCCTTCAAGCGCCAGAGACCAGAGAGCAACCAACTGCTGAAGCAGCCCGGGCCACCACCCAGCTCTTCGATCAGAGGCAGAAATGCTGTCATAATAGTTGTCAAATGTGAACCTTCAAGAGGTTTTTCCTAGGTTGTAAAACAGGGATAACATCTGTCCTTTGTCTTATCATGGGGCCGAGAAGACTTGTGAATCGGATGCCCCGAGGGGAGCTGCAGAGAGGACCCCTTTAAGGGCTGTACCTCTCCTCTTCCACGACACCCTTACCGTCCAGTGGACCTTCTGTCCCTGCACCAGGCCACTTGGTGTCGAGAGACGACCTAGACCAGAAAGTACTCCCTGGGGAGTGGATGGAAATAGAGACGAACAAAGACTGGCTGTGAGTTGAGAATTCCTGAAGCCTGGGGATGGGTACATGGGGGTTCTTCATACTCTTCCACTGAGTTCGATTTCTGTATCTGTTCAGTTTTCTTTTTAATAATAAAACGTTAGGAAATGTACTCTTCTGGCCTTGTGAACATCACCATGCTATGCAAACCATTTGCCTTCCTCCAGGGTAAGCTGCAACGGGAAGACGCCTGTATGCATGGAGGTAACGTCGGAACCATGACAAGATGGCTAATAGCAGCTCACATTTCTTGAGCACCTACTATGTGCCAGGCACTGTTCTGGGAGCTTTACACATGTTAACTTAATCACAAGATTCCAATTAGGTAGGTGTTGTCATTATTCCCCTTTTACAGATGAGGAAGGTAAGGCTCAGAGAGGTTATCCTAAGTCAGGTACAGAAAGTGGCCCCTGCTCCCACTCTCCCCAACAGCTCTGCTTGAGCTACTGCTGCCGCTGGGGTCATGGCTCGTTCCGGGCCCTTTGATTCAGTTTAATCTCGGAAGACCCCTCCTCTAGGTCGTAAATATTAAAACAATAGATCAGCTCCTCCTTGACAGGAGATAGCTGGCAGGAGCTTCCTCCTCTTGGCCACTTCCCAGTGGCAGCCCCTGTGAGAAGGGAAACCAAGGTCACAGCCCGTGTCGGGGGCCGGGGAGGGGGCAGACCAGAGAGTAGGCCCCTCCCCTGACACTGATGGGAACCGGACAAGAGTATGAACGGAGGTCCACCCGCCGCGGACGCCACACCAGACCAGGGGACACGCGTGGCGCTGGCTTCCAGCCTGGGCTGCCCCCCTTTACTTCCCACCCCACCTCTGTCCCCCACTGTGAACTCCCAGCCTGCATCTATCTCCCTGCTTGGTCACTCCCCTCTCAAGGGTCCCCCTAGGGCCTGGGTGTGTGGACCTGGGACACAGTCCATCCTCTGGAACGGACCCAGGGGAGAGAGATCCATCCAAATCCTGAAATCAGGCTCGGGTCATTAGGGTGGCGGATTTTGGGGTCCTACACATTTGGGGAGTGTAATGTAGAAGGTAGACACAGGTCCTAGGCGTGAGCCCTGAGAATTCCTTGGCCTGTGGTGCGGGGGGAGAGTAGGGCCCAGGTACAAGGGCAGGGCTGCCAGGGGGCCATTTGCCCAGGCCCACCGCACCACTGGCCTCAATGTTAGACTTCTGCATTGCCTGGAAATGAGGATAAACACACAGTCACCGACATGGAAAGAAGATGAGGCTCATCGCTCCGTCCCACTACCCGACCACACAGCTTGCAGTGAACCATGAATTTGCATCTTAAAAATAAACCCTGTAATTATCTTATGATCACTACAATACACTAGCTTTGTGTTTTTTATGTTAAAAGCATTAATTGATTAAATATAAAAACTTAAAATATACCACAATTGCTGGTAGCCCATTTTGGCACTTCCTTTTTTTTTTTTGCAGTACACGGGTCTCTCACTGTTGTGGCCTCTGCCGTTGCGGAGCACAGGCTCCAGACGCGCAGGCTCAGCGGCCATGGCTCACGGGCCCAGCCGCTCCACGGCATGTGGGATCTTCCCGGACCGGGGCACGAACCTGCGTCCCCTGCATCGGCAGGCAGACTCTCAATCACCGCGCCACCAGGGAAGCCCTTGGCACTTCTTTTTGAATATCCTAGGGGCTTCAAAAACCAGAAGTGCTGAGGATGGCATGGGGTAGCTTGGGGAGTGGTGGTCCTTTTAACTCTGAGACACCCCATCCACAAATGCCTTCCAGGAAGGAATGTATATGGTACCCTGGGGGCTCTGAGGAAACCACCTCGAGACGCCTGGGGGAGAACGTGCACAGGCACAGACAGGTATTGAAGCCCTCATACTATGTGGACTTTCCATTAGCTGGTGCTATACTGGCATCGAAATAATTCGGCCTCGCAATTCCCCAGAGGGACGCAGCTCTGTGGCCACACATATGCAAGAGAAGAGAGTTAAGGGGGAAGCAGAACATGGGAGCAGATGGGGAAGGAAGCAAGGAGAGGTTTTCCGATTCCTATTCTGCGGCCTGTCAGGCTTTGCAGAATGGTCGGTGATGAATGGGTTTATTAAATGAATCTCAGAGTCAGAAATGAATTCAAGAAGGCGGCAGTGGTTGCTCAGGCTGGCCTGGCCTCGATCGGTGAGCACTGGCGGCTCCATTTCGGGGACTGGCAAAGTCACAGCCTTCAACCCAATGCACACAGACACGGCCATATCCATGGAAGCTAACCCAGAGGCCATCCTGGAGGTGGTGTGGGATGCCTCGCCCCTCTGGGACGGGTTGGTAAGGAGTCGAGGAGGAGGCAGTCCATTCCTGGCCCTCCAGCCTCTTTGCTGCTGCCCTGGAAGAGGGGAACTGATGCTGGGGAGGGGATGGTCCAGGCCGGACAGCCTGAAGGCCTTCTGTGCTCGGAGGAAGTCTCTGGAGCTGCCAGTGTGGGTGGGAGACAGGAGTGACCCGTCACTGGGGGAGGAGACTTCTCGCTAGTAAATGCTCACCTGGCCACGGCAGCTAGCCTGGGGCTTACTGTCCTGCACTGGCTGGAGAAGCAGAGAGGAAAGATTTTCTTCAGAGGAGATACCTGAAGGAATTAAGTTCTGAAGGGAGCAGGCATGAAGCTAAGCTGGGGGCCAAGCGCAGGGGCTGATCTTAGAATGGTCCAGAGCCACCGCCAGTAGGCAAGGGCACTGCTTTCCAGCTGGGGTGCTTTTGCCCCTAGCCACCTACCCAGGGGACAGCTGGCAGTGTCTGGAGGCATTGTTATGACTAGGTCGGGGCTGTTACTGACACCTAGTGGGTGTGGTCAGGGATGTTGCTAAACATTCTACAATGCACAGACAGTCCCTGCAACAAAGAATTACCAACTGTGCTGAGGTTGAGAAACCCTAGCCTAGCCTTTTTTTTTTTAGTTTTTGTTGGATATAGTTGCTTTACAATGTTGTGTTAGTTTCTGCTGTACAGCAAAGTGAATCAGCTATCTGTATACACATAACCCCTCTTTTTTGGGTTTCCTTCCCATTTAGGTCACCACAGAGCACTGAGTAGAGTTCCCTGTGCTATGCAATAAGTTCTCATTACCTAGCCTAGTCTTAAGAGTTTGGTATCTGGAGGCGGCAGGGCCGTGTCTGAACCCCGCTCTGGCGCTACTAGCATATGACCTGGGTAGCCTTGGTCACCTCCTCTAAGCCTGCTGTGAAACCCCCATCTGTGAAATGGGGGTTATTATGAAGCTGAAACAAGCAGATGCTCGTGGAGCACTCAGCCCGCTGCCCAGCCCCTGGAGGAGAGTCTCCGTGAACCATCTTTTTCCAACACATGGGAAGGAGTGGTTGGATGAGGACAGAGAAACATCGCCATGTGGACAGACGTTAGGGGGCTGTGTTTTCCTTAAGGCAGAAGCATACATCATTTTCTGCTGGTGGTGAGTTCCCTGTTCAAAAATTCTCCCGTGTGGGGAAGAGTAAACAACGGAAAAGAAACAGTGGATGGGAGGCAGCCCTGCTGGCTGTGCTGTGGTTAGACGGCCAAAATAACTCGGTGCCGAGGGACGCTTCTGTTCTTGATTGTTCACCTTCCGTTGTCTACGTGACCCTCACAGCCACCCTGGGAAGTAGGTACGATTGGATGGAAGGCGGACTGAGGTCAGTGGTTGCTCTGGGCAATGCCAGGGGCAGACCCTGGGGTTGACTGTGAATGCGGGACCTCCCTGGTGAGACGGGATCTGAGCCAAGCGCGTCCAAGGCCACGGGCTGGCCTCAAACCTTGTAGGCCACACAGGGCATTGCCCTCGTCCATCGAACACGCCCTGAAGCCTGCTTCAGACAAGATGCTGGGAACGAATGAGTGGGTTCAAGCGAACATTTAGTTCAGCCGACCTCTTGATGCACCCGTATGGCTGCGAGATCCCCCAGATGCACCGACTGGCTGTGCGGGGGACCTTCACCACCCGCAGGGACAGAGCTCAGCCGTGCCCTGGTGGGGGCCCTCGGACCAGGGGCGGCTCTGAGACATGCTCCTCTCCTTCAACTGGGACTAGACTCACTTTGGGGATCTTTGTTTCCAGTCCATCGTGTCCTTTCCTCCCAAGCTGTAAGAATACACCCAGTACATATTGTATTAGGCCAGGCTGTTGGACTCTGGAGTGACTGCTGGGGCTAAGACCCTGGCTCGCTTGTTTTTTAACCCCATAAACTTGGGTGAGTTACTTAACTCTGCGCCTCAGTCCCCTCAGCTGTGAAATGCAGATCACAGCAGCCCCGTACTCGGAGGGTAACACATATACGTGCCCAGTATGGCGCTGAACAGGGAGCAAGTGCTCAGTTACTCTCCGCCCGTTGGCTGTGATAGTGGAGGATGCCAACAGGAGGAGAGACGGCCCTGGAGATCCTCCTTTGGAAAACTGCCTTTGCTTTGCCTCCCAGGACAGATGCCGGAGAGGCAGTCGTGATGGGGCCATTCCCAAGGGCGTGCTGAGAAAGCCGGGGAGGAAGGGTGGTATCAGGCAGGGAAGGTGACCGCTGGCAACCTGTCCCACTGGCAGACTCACCGAGAGGTGCCAATGTGGGTCCGGGTTTGGGGAAAGAGCTTTGATCTTCATCTCACCCACCCAGGCTATCTAGTGGCCTGCATGCATCCTTCACAAGCCAGTAGCCTGAACTGCTGGGGATCCAGGGGGGAGGACACACTAAAACGTTTTTCATTTATGTTTTTTCCCTTTCTTTAAATTGGGATACAGTGAGATTGGTGCATCTGTCTTCTTTCTATCTTTCACAAATATTTTTCTAGGGAATCCAATAAAATTGAGAGGAAACCTACTACCCAGAAGGCTTCTGGGGCTTCACAAATTTACAAACTGATGATGTATTTCTCTTTCTACCCAAGGCATCAGGTTGCTGCCATCTTGAATACACACCCAGGTTAGATATTTTGTTCCCAAGGTTGACAAACCAGCCAAAGAAAGGGAAGGGAGGGAGGGTGAGGGATGGATGGGGCTGCGGTGGAGCAGGGTCGTGAGCCAGCATTGGAGCCAGAGGACAGCCATGGTTGGACGGTCTGCTTTCAACAATGAGGACAGCCACGTGCACGGGGACACGCCACCTGGAGAGTCAGTGGCCAGCTGGAAGCAGAGCTCAGGGCCCCCGAGCCCCATCCTCTGCTGCTCTTTCACCCCACGTGTTGAAGACGCCGGAATCTACCACCCAAATAACCTGAGCCTGATTTCAGGACTTGTGTGGATCTCTCTCCCCTGGGTCCGTTCCAGAGGATGGACTGTGTCCCAGGTCCACACACCCAGGCCCTAGGGGGACCCTTGAGAGGGGAGTGACCAAGCAGGGAGATAGATGCAGGCTGGGAGTTCACAGTGGGGGACAGAGGTGGGGTGGGAAGTAAAGGGGGGCAGCCCAGGCTGGAAGCCAGCGCCACGCGTGTCCCCTGGTCTGGTGTGGCGTCCGCGGCGGGTGGACCTCCGTTCATACTCTTGTCCGGTTCCCATCAGTGTCAGGGGAGGGGCCTACTCTCTGGTCTGCCCCCTCCCCGGCCCCCGACACGGGCTGTGACCTTGGTTTCCCTTCTCACAGGGGCTGCCACTGGGAAGTGGCCAAGAGGAGGAAGCTCCTGCCAGCTATCTCCTGTCAAGGAGGAGCTGATCTATTGTTTTAATATTTACGACCTGGAGGAGGGGTCTCCCGAGATTAAACTGAATCAAAGGGCCCGGAACGAGCCATGACCCCAGCGGCAGCAGTAGCTCGAGCAGAGCTGTGGAGCCAGGTCTCCAAATCCTGCCTTACTTCCAAATCCTCACTTACTAGTGTATGACCTTGGAGAATTCTCTCCAGGTCTCAGGTTCATCATGTGCAAAACGAGGATAATAGTAACACCTGCTTAATCGGCTTGACGTGGCCTCTCAGAGACAGAGAGGCAGGGGCAGGAGAGAAGGGGAACGAGTCACATGAAGGGGTCTGAGGGGCAGATGCAACTTCTCTGGACAGGCCAAGAGGCAGGACAAGCTGAGAGATGCAAGAGGGGAGAAGAGGCAAAGGAGGGTTATCACATTAGCAGGAGGCGCTGGGAAGGAGGACGACGGGACGGGTAGTTTACGTAGGAAAGAGCAGCAGACGCCGAAAGCATGAGAAACGTAGTGTAAGTCAGTCCTGCAAGGGTATATACTCCACGCACACACGTGCACACGCCCAGAAACACATGCACACGCCCACACGCCCACACACTTGGGGGACGAGCCTAGCTGAAATTGCTATGCGGATTTCTATCAGTGGGTTCAACACCTTCAGAATACTTGGACAGGCACCCCAGGCCTGCTGTTGGCCGCGCGTCCCGCTAGGAGAGGGCTGTGTCTAACCCGGCGTAATCCCATCCAGCACCCCAGCATGCAGCCTGGTGCCCAGGGCACCGTGCACACTCGGTGGGTGTCATCTGTTGAAGGGAACTGAACATCGTCCTGTCTCCTGTGTTCTTCCCATATCCTGAATTCGCACTGCTGCCACACACACCCAACTGTTCTCTCCAAAGCACAGAGGAGTGACAGCTGGGCACGATTTTCTACAAAAGAACTCTTTGCTCACTTGAACAGTTACTCTGCTAAACCTTAGTTTCCCACAGCGACAGCTTTCTCCTCTCCCCTTTCTCACTCCACTGGGATGTCAGCCAGAATAAGTGCCACTCTCCTCTAGTCAAATAAAGGCCTGGCAGCTTCTCCCTGGGCCAGGCTTTTGGGTGGCCCCTCCCTGAGACCAGAGATCCCATGGCTCCCCCCGCCACCTTCCTTATGCAGCCAGAGACATTAAGTACCAGAAAAACCCCTACTTTGCTAGAAACAGATGCGGCAAACTTCTGTCTCAGGGAAAGGGGGATGATAACATTTTGGCTGTTTGCGATCCCCCATGAGCAGGGCCCACACATAGATTCAGAAGACAGGGATGTGTGTTATCTACTCACACATTCTACAAAATGCCACTGACAAGTGGTATCATTCTCAACCAGGCTGCCACACCTAAAGTGAAACCGACACCTCTGTTTCCTTCCCCTTTTCCTGTCTGACTCAGGCAGCCCCCTTCCGTGTCTTGCTGGAGCGGAGATTATTTTTGGAAAAAATCTCAGCAAGCTGGAGGCTGGTGGTGCAATGCCTCAAATGCCAGGCTGAGAGTGTGGGTTTCTGTGGTAGACAATGGGGAGCCATTGAAGGCTGCATGGAGATGGGGAACAATGGTTTGGTGATCACATGTTACTGGAGGCTGTGGCCAGAATCTAACACAGTGGTTCCCAAGCAGGGTGGTTTTGGCCCCCAGGGGCATTTGGTAAAGCCTGGAGACAGCTTTGACTGGCAATGACTGGTATGTATGGGGTGCTCCTGGCATCTGGTGGGCAGAGACCAGGGATGCTGCTAGACGGCCTACAGTACACAGGATGGTGTACCACAAAGAGTGACCCAGCCCCAAATGTCAAGAGTGCCGAGGCTGAGGGCCGCTGATCTGGCATGAAGAAGTGAATGTTGGGGCCAAGAGCAGCTATTCTGAGGGGAGAAGGGATGGGATTTGCAGGAATGGGGGATGTGGGAGAAAGAGGAGCCATGGAAGACAGACAGGAGAGAATTAGTGGCATGATGAGGTGGCCGGGGAGCCTGACAGGCGCTTGGAGCCATCTGTTGGCTTGAGTTTCCGAGGCATTTGTTGTGGTTGTGGACTCACTAGATCACCCTGTGTTTGAGAGAGAGAGTCCGGCAGGGATGTCTAAGTGTAAACCCGCCATCCTGGAGCCATCTCCTGGGCTCTCACAGCCTCCTACCCCTGAGGATAAAAGTCAATCTCCTCAGCTGGGAAAAGGGGCCATGACGCACCTCTTCCCTCCTCTCCAGTCTTACCTTTGCTGCTCCCTCACCATTCTACCCCTCTGATCACAATCTCCCTGCAGCCTTTCAAAGGCATCCTGGCTCCCAGCCCCGGGCCTTGGTACATGCTGGATTTGCCCACCTGCCCTTTCTTCCCTTCGTGACCTGGCCTATTTCTACTCATCTCTCAGGATACAGCTCATTTTCAGGTCCTCTGGGAAGACTTCCCCAATCCTTGTGTAGAAGTTGGATATCATCTCTCTGCACTTCTATAGCACTGTGGACCAAACTCTCTCCAGGACAGAGATTATATCAAAATGGCTGCTGACTTGCTTCTTTTTTGCATTAGATCCCTCGAGGGGCCATGGTGGCCTGCAACCTAGCCCTTCACCTGTGCATCTCCACAGTCAACAGAGGACACAGACGTTTGTTGAGTGAATGAATGAATAAATGAATGAATTCATGGATGGATGAAGTTACAGAATTTGTGAATCAAGAAAACAGAGGAGAAGGAGGGAAGATGGCAGAAGAGTAAGACACAGAGATCACCTTCCTCACCACAAATACATCAGAAATACATCTACACGTGTAACAACTCCTACAGAACACCTACTGAACACTGGCAGAAGACCTCAGACCTCCCAAAAGTCAAGAAAGACCCCACGTACCTGGGTAGGGCAAAAGAAAACAGAATAAACAGAGACAAAAGAATAGAGATGGGACCTGCACCAGTGGGAGGGAGCCGTGAAGGAGGAAAGGTTTCCACACACTAGGAAGCCCCTTCGCGGGCGAGACTGCAGGTGGCGGAGGGGGGAAGCTTCGGAGCCGCGGAGGGGAGCGCAGCAACAGGGGTGCGAAGGGCAAAACGGAGAGATTCCCGCACAGAGGATCGGTGCCAATCAGCACTCACCAGCCCGAGAGGCTTGTCTGCTCACCCGCCGGGGCGGGCGGGGCTGGGAGCTGAGGCTCGGGCTTCAATCGGAGCGCAGGGAGAGGGCTGGGGTTGGCGGCGTGAACACAGCCTGAAGGGGTTAGTGCACCACGGCTAGCCGGGAAGGACTCCGGGGAAAAGTCTGGAGCTGCCAAAGAGGCAAGAGACTTTTTCTTCCCTCTTTGTTTCCTGGTGCGCGAGGAGAGGGGATTAAGAGCGCTGCTTAAAGGAGCTCCAGAGACGGGCTCAAGCTGTGGCTAAAAGCACGGACCCCAGAGACGGGCAGGAGACACTAAGGCTGCTGCTGCCGCCACCAAGAAGCCTGTGTGCGAGCATAGGTCACTATCCACAACCCCCTTCGGGGCAGCCTGTGCAGCCCACCACTGCCAGGATCCCAGGATCCAGGGACAACTCTCCCGGGAGAATGCACAGCGCACCTCAGGCTGGTGCAACGTCCCGCCGGCCTCTGCCGCCGCAGGCTCGCCCCATGCACTCCGTGCCCCTCCCTCCCCCGGCCCGAGTGAATCCCTTTTCCTCTTTTTGTGTGTATGTGTATGCTTCTGTGTGCGATTTTGTCTGTATAGTTTTGCTTTCTCCATTTGTCCTAGGGTTCTATCCGTCCGTTTTTTTTTTTTTACTTTTCAAAAACTTTGTTTTCTTAATAATTATTTTTTATTTTAATAACTTTATTTTATTTTACCTTACTTTATTTTATTTTCTTTTATCCTCTTTCTTTCTACTTTTTCTCC
>NW_020175666.1:2069877-2089190 GCF_003031525.2 Neophocaena asiaeorientalis asiaeorientalis
ATCATGAGAGATTACTATAAGCAACTCTATGCCAATAAAATGGACAACCTGGAAGAAATGGACAAATTCTTAGAAATGCACAACCTGCCAAGACTGAAAAACGAGGAAATAGAAAATATGAACAGACCAATCACAATACTGAAACTGAGACTGTGATTAAAAATCTTCCAAAAAACAAAAGCCCAGGACATAGAACTTAGGGGTAAGACAGGAATAAAGACACAAACCTACTAGAGAATGGACTTGAGGATGTGGGGAGGGGGAAGGGTAAGTTGTGACAAAGTGAGGGAGTGGCATGCACATATATACACTACAAAACGTAAAATAGATAGCTAGTGGGAAGAAGCCACATAGCACAGGGAGATCAACTCAGTGCTTTGTGACCACCTAGAGGGGTGGGATAGGGAAGGTCGGAGGGAGGGAGAGGCACGAGGGAAGAGATATGGGAACATATGTATATGTATAACTGATTCACTTTGTTATAAAGCAGAAACTAACACACCATTGTAAAGCAATTATACTCCAATAAAGATGTAAAAACAAAAAAAAAGAAAACAGAGGAGGTTGCCAAAGCTGGAAGCATGGATAAAATCTCCAAGGAACCAGTTACAGAGAAAAGAACAGTGAATTGAGAACTTGGGTGATTACTCACCATAAGGGTATGAGAGTGGGGCGAGGAGCCAGCCAAAAAAAAAAAGCGGGGGTGGAAAGAACAGGAATGCAGGACAATCGGGATCATGCAGTGTCTCCAGAGCCAGGAGGGAAGTTATAAGATGGATGTGCTCTCATGCATCCAGCAGACCAAGTGCTACAGAGGTTGAGACAGGCTGTGAATTTGTCAGTGACTCTTTAAAAGAGTTCTATCCTCAGAGGGGAGTTCACTGACCCACAGTGTTGATGAAACAGCTAAGGCACAAGGAAACCTTTCTCAGAAGGGGCGACGATGGTCCCTCCAGACCTGGGGGAAGCAGCAGACAGCACAGGTGGAGCCACAGGCCTGCTGAGGCAGAAAGGGGATGATCGACGGCCCTGCCCGGAGATGGGGGCAGTGGATGATGGGGAAGGCTGTACCACAGCTGTCGTGACCGTCTGGAAGTCAGGGTTAAATCAGCAGGGAAACTCACAGAGCAGGCGTTTCACCTGGAGACAGTGTCACCCTGCAGGATGCTTTTCTGTCTGCATCTCATATTTTTGAGGTAGCTGTGCTGCCCACCCTGCCTGATCCAGCCCACGTTTACTGCCAGCAGCTTGGACACCAATGACATCCTCATTGAACTCCTGCTAATTTAATGGTTAATTCCTATAGGCGCTAAGTTGCCTGGTGAGGCGTCTTTCAGAGAAAGTCTGTGCATTTGGAAACCAAGCGGAGTGAACCCAGTCCCAGAGTGAGGGGGATCGTGCTTCTCTTGCTCTGCTGTTAAGCTCCGGGTACAACTAGACACCTGATTCATGTAGAAGCAGGAAATAGAGGCCAAGTCCATCCACATGTTCAAGTATCCCCAGCCAGTTACTTTACCTGGGACTTTGCATCCTTGTCTTCAGTCTTGACACAGGGGCTTAACTTGAGGTTGGAGATCTCCTGGTCTTTCTGCTTTTGAGACTCTAGGCACTTCTGCCTCTGTCGGATGCTGCCCTTCTGGATGGAGGAGTCCTTGGGTACTCTAGAGGAAAGCCACGGGAGGGATGAGAAACCACTACTCTTTGGATTAGTAGTAACAGAGGTTGGGCAGTGTTTGGAGAATGGCAGGGGCATTTCGCCCCGGCTGTGTTACAATGACTTGCACTGCTCAGGGCCTGGGGATGGGGGAGGGGCCGCTAGCAGCAAGGCAGCAGGGAACAATCCAGGAGACTGGAGCCTGGAATGGAACCAGTGAGTCCATGCCCTGAGGTCACACCCCAGAGTTCAAAGCCCAGCAGCTGAGAAATACTGCGACAGCGAACCTCCATCCCTCACGCTACTGATTAATAGAATTCTCTTTCTGGTTTCAGGGATAAGCGGAGCCAACTGGCCTAGACCTCCATATACTTAAAAACCCTCATCCAGATGGCCACAGGTGGTCCCTTCTCCAGACTGAGTCAGTGGAGGGTCTCTCCCTGGAGCTAGCAAAGGCTCAAACCACAGAGCGGATACCTGAGTTCTGGATAGACGTTCTCCAGGTACCACTTGAAGCTCCGGCACTGCAGGTTCTTCCTCAGGTTCAATCTGCTCTCAATACTGGGGGCGAAGGGGGAGGGCAGACACAGAGACAAAATACAGCTGTGTCAGAGATGCGTACCAGCAACATGGACCCAGGAGGTACCAGCCCTCCAGGCTGGGAGGCGTACAGCACAAACCGTGCCCATGCTCTGCACCCACGTCTCCCTGGAGGGTGCTGGAGAAAATAATCGAGAGAGATTTTGAGAGCTCCAGACAGAGCTATGGAAACACTTAGCAATATCTCACAGTGGAGCGGTAATGACACCAAAGATTTGTGCTTTACTTGGAAATAGAATTTGGGGGTGTTTTTACTTTTCATTAAAAACGAGGCTATGAGGACATTCAGCGTGTTGTTAATAATTCACCACCGGGGCTCTGGGTCTACTTACAAATCTCTCTTTGGATTCTGCTGTTGAACTACCATCCCCCCGACGCCCGGCCTCAACCAGCCCAGCCTCAAAGAATCCTCTTCGTTAGCTGGTTCTGGGCTTTGGTCATGTATTTGTTCATCACATATTTCCTGAGTACCTAGTACGCGCCAGGCATTGTGCCCAACGTGGGACGTGATGGTGAACTTTCGAGCAAGAGAGAGATAGGTAACAAACCGGGTGCTCACAGCCCGACGTGGATGTGGGGTGGGAGCACCTCAGAGGTGGCCCCATGCTTGTCGGGTCAGTGGTGGTCGAGTGGTAATGTGGAAGCTGGTATCTGGAAGGAAAGTGGAGGTTGTCCAGACAAACCAGAAAGTGGGTGAGGTGGGGGCCCCTGGTAGTGCCAGGGGAATAGCAAAGAGAGATTAGTGCACATGGAGAGGGAAGGGGTCTGTTGGCAGGAATAGCGGTGCAGGTTAGAATATATGTGTGTGAACGGACGTATGTGGGGGCATGGGAGAGGGGAGGTGGGTGGGAGGAGAGATGAAGATGCAGACCATAAAAGGTCCCGTGAAATACTGTGGAGGAGCTTGGACTTCATTTTCAGGGCAATGGGATGCCATGGATGGGTTCTAAGCAGGGAACGATGTGGCACTGTTAGCCCTTTAAGAGCATCTTACTGATGGTGAATGCATCTGATGTGCAAAGCTGGGAGAGCAGTTAGGAGGCAGCTGAAGAAACCCAGTGCTGCTCATGAATGCTGGTAGGGAAGTGGGGTGCGAACGGAGAGAAGGGACAGGTTTAATTCTCTCCACTGCACCACCAGCACCCACCCGAGTTCCATGTACACCTTGTCTCTCCTGTGTGACCACACAGAACTGGCCTCGCTCTCTCCAGCCTTGCCTCCTTCCACCCCAGAGACTGGACCGGGCGCCCTCACGGCACTGGAACTTCTTAAACAGCACTAACCACCATTCCTCACCAGACTCTAAGCAACATGAGGACAGGAATGACATTGTTTGAAAAGGGCTAAATGTTCAATATTTGCAAGAACCCAGATGTTCAGTGCATGAGTGAGGCAGGATCTCTGGGACGTGGTGATTGTCTAGGTGTGGGAGGAGAGGGGGAGGGAAAAGTCAAGGCTGACACTCAGATTTCTGGTCTGGCAACAGGATGCAAGGAAGAGCATTCACTGAGATGGGCAATCTGGGGTAAGGAGCAAGTTTAGGAGTGAAGAGGATGGGTTCAGTTAGGACTTGTCGAGTTGGAGGAGCCTGGGAGGCATCCAGGCAGAGATGTCCAGTTGCTACTCGGACATAAGGGATGGAGCTCAGGGGAAAGGTGCAAGACAGAGATGGAAACGCAAGTATCGGCAGCACAGTGGCGGCTGATGCCAGGGAAAATGTGGAGTAAGAGGGCTTATGACAGATCCTCGGGGAACACCAACATATAAGGGTGGGGAGAGGAGCCTGAGCCTGCAAAGGGGGCTGAGAGGGTGCAACCTGCACCGCAGGACAAGAGCCAAGACTGCAGGTCTGGAAACCAAGATCAGAAGTGTGCCTGAAGGGGGCTGGGTGGGAGAAGTCTCATACCAATGGGGTAACATAGAGAAAGGTAAGTGGTCCCAGGGAGTCATGGGTGGGCCAGGTGGGAGTGATCGCAGGGGATAGGGGCACGGCCTCAGGTCACAGTCAGGAGAAGGGGGAGGGGAGCCGCAGACAGCGGTGCAGGCAGCTCTTTCATGAAGCTTGGCTCTGAAGGAGCAGAAGACCGGGTGTAGGTGATGAGCAAAGCTGGACTGAGGGAGAGTTCTTTTTTTTTTTGCAGTACGCGGGCCTCTCACTGCCGTGTCCTCTCCCGCTGCGGGAGCACAGGCTCCGCACGCGCAGGCTCAGTGGCCATGGCTCACGGGCCCAGCCGCTCCGCGGCATGTGGGATCTTCCTGGACCGGGGCACGAACCTGCATCCCCTGCATTGGCAGGCGGACTCTCAACGACTGCGCCACCAGGGAAGCCCCTGAGGGAGAGTTCTTATAGTTTGTTTTCTTTCCTTCTCGTCCTTTTTTGTTTTTAAAAACTATGTAAGATACTGAATAAATTTAAATGCCAATGGGGACCATGCAATAGAGAAGAGAGATGGGTGATCAGGGAGACTGAAAGAGGGCAAAGTCCCCTAGAACAGGGGCTCCCACACTGTCTGTGCATTAGTATCACCTGATGGTGGGGGGATGGTTCTTTTACAAATTCTACAGCCCAGGCCACAGCCCAGGGGAAATCCACCCTCTGGGGGTGGAGTAGAGGCAGCAGAGTTTTTGAAGCTCCCCAGGTGGCTGCGATGTACACACAGTTTGGCAACCATCACCCTGAAACCTCGCCCCTTCAGCTGAGGTCCTCAGACCAGCAGCACGGCACCACCCGGGGCTTACAGAACTGCAGACCTACTGAACCAAAATCCACACTTTAACAAGATCTCCGGGAGATCTGTGTGCACATTCAAGTGCGAGAAGCCGACAGGCAGGAGGAGATGAATCCAGGCAGTGGGACCTCGATTAATGATCATTTATGAACGAATGCAGGGGGGAAGAGTGTGTCCGGACAACAGGAGGCACACCTTATCCTTCTGGTGCAGATACAGGTTCGTCTGTCTTGGGGAGTTGGTGCTATTTCATCTACAAAACAGAGGTGTCATCTTCTGTGAGTGAAAGGAGTGGGGTGGCCTCAGCAGCTGGGGAGAGGGGCAAAGGTACAAATGGAGATTGAGGGAGAACGCTGGCCAGGCAAGGTGGCAGGCTCAAGAGGTCCACCAAGGGCCTCCCTGCACCTGATGGCCACGGAGTGGTCGCAGCACCACCTCATAGGCCCAGAACTGTTCAGCAGCCTATGAACCGGGGAGGAAACGGTACAAAGTCGGGTTCATCCAGGGTTAAGAGAACTTCACCAGGGAGGGTTGACAGATGCCCAACAGAGCAAGAGATCTGAGGACAGCATCTTTTAAGCATTTTCTTTAAGCAAGAAGGTGGAACCCAAGTTGGAGAGGGGAGGGGCAATGAAGAAAGGAGGGGTGGACCCACGTGGCCAAAAGACCGGAAGTTGGCTGAGGACTCAGAATAAACGCCTTGGGAGGCTCTGAGTACGAGAAGTGGAGAACAGTGTGGGTTTATGGTTTCAGAAATACAAATCACTTTAGCAGCCTCTGATTTAATCCTCCCGGGCAGTGATGGGCTCGACCTATGGAGAGTAGGCTGCAAAAATCCCATCTGTCAACAGCCTTAGAATGACTGAGGGACATTAGATGACAAAAGCCACCGGCTGCCCCCCACAAAAGACGAATGATAACATCAATGAAGTTGCCATTTTTCTCTACTCAAATCAACCCTGGGTTGGGGAATGCAACATCACAGGGTTTTGGAATCTGACAGGTGTGATCTGAGCCTTCTCCCCCTCCTGTAATGGTGTGATCCACGGCAGGAACGTGAACCTTTAGAGGACCCAGTCTCATCTGTAAAACAGGGGTAATTATACCCATTTCTCAGTTTGCAGAGGACTAATGGGATATCTCATGTAATGGTATCTGGCCCTTAATTTCTCTCTCTGTCCTCTTCGACCCCCATGAAGCTGGAGCCCGGCTCTAGAGGAGATCGCACGGTACCGTTCCTCCCAGGAAGGCAGAAGATTTAGGCTTGGGCAGCTGAGGACGAGAAGGAAGGAACTCCGACCTGGAGGGACCAGGGCTGCTTAGCCAGCACTTCACCTTTCTATAAAAAGCTGGAAACACCAGTCCACTGCCCGAGGCACAGCTCTGCCCACTGAGTAGATGGCCCAGGTTGCCCGGTGGTCGTCCCACAAGAGCTGTCCGAGGCCCTGCAGCCAGAACTGGGCAGGAGCAAGGAGGCGCACGAAGGGAGAAGAGCCCCAGCCTGGGCCCTGGAGGGGCCTGGGGGCTCGGGAGACCAGCTGAGCACACAGGCCTGCGAGCTGGGGCTCTTGGCGCTTTGCACAAATAAACCAGGAGGGACACTTACTTTCCAAAGGGTCTCTCCAGGGCGAACGGCCGGGAAGCATAATAGTACTGCTTGTATTCATCCATCCACACCTCAGCTGTCCGCTTGGTGTTCCTGAGGAGACAGGGGGTGTCGGGGAGGGTCAGAGAGGACCTGGGACGTGTCCAGGTAAAATATGCACAAGCAGCAAGCCGGCAGCGTCACCCCCGTGGGGCCCACCATGGTCCAGTGACATTACTCTCCCCACAGTGCCGAGCCCAGCCACCTCCACCAATCTCCAAAGGGACCTCTACCCCAAGACACAGGGTTTGGGTAGTCACTACATACTCTTTTCCCAAAAGGCACAGGCCAGAGAAATTACACCAGAAACTGAACTTCTGTCGCCCTCAGAAAAGAAAAAAGTCAGGGAGAAAAGAGCCAGGAGAATCTGGTACGTCCCTTCGGTGCCAGTACAAGAGGAGAAGGGCCGACCGTCTTGCCTCTGGCTGTCCGCCGGCACCTGCTCCAGAGCTCTCCCCTTCAGCCCAGGGCCCAGCTCTCCAAGGGGACAGCCAGCCACACACGGGCTCCCACGGGCCACGTGATTAGCTTGGTGCAGGAGTAAAGGATTAAGCAATCACGCCATCTTGGTCAAACGTTTGCCAGGACTCTGAAGCTTTTAAAAAATCGGCTATTCGCTCTGAGTTTGACATCCAAGGTCACAGAAAAAGAGACAGAGACCGACACGGAGGATGTCATTGCTCAGCTGTCCAGGAGGCGGGGGTACCAGGAAGAGAGGATGTGGGAAAACAATCAGAAGCCAGGAGCAGGGCTGAAGCGGCACCTGCCAAGGCCCGAGTGCGTGGACTCGGGGTCTCAGCAGAAAGGCCACGCCCCTCCAGATTTCTGCTTCTGTGTGGAACAGAGGCATTCAACAACGGAGCGTGGCACGCCCTTCCAGCCCGTGAACCTGGAAGGAGTCATGCACACGCAGCCCAGCTCTTGGTGCTCGGAAGACAGCTAACAGAGCCTTGCCGCCTCCCTTCACTGGCCTAACCACCGGCAAACTGGAAGCTGCCGAGGAGACACTGCCCCACATTTCCCTCCCCTCCAATGACCCACTGGTGGCACGCAGGATGCCCGCTGGCCAGGGCCCAGTCTCAAACACAAGGAACGTTCTGGAGCCCAAGGCTCTGCCCCCTCACTCCCAGGCTGGCCCCTTTCCCCATCACAGCCCCACCGTTTTCCTGTGCCAGGCGCCCCCAGATCACCTTTCCCTGTAAAAGCCCGGAGCCCAGGCAGCCCTGCCTTTGTTCCTGTCCCTGCTGACTGGGTTCTCACTGCCCTGCCCTGCCCAGCATGGGGTCAACTTTCTCCCTGTTCAAGCCCATCACGCCGCCACACCTGTCCACACCCACAGCTGTCCATACGTGTGAGAAACCGAGGACGGGAGAACCCAGATGAGGAGAAGAACACCGCAGGGGAAGCAAAACACCAAAAGAGGCGCTTCCCCCAAATGGACCAAATGAGAGAAAAAAAGGGCAAAGTGGAAATAAATGGGGAGTGAGCTGTCAAGTGACAATAGACAAGGGAAGACGAAGCTGGAGGACCAGAAGAAGAAAAGGAGAAAGAGGTGTAAGGAATTATTTTTAAAGAAAAGGAGAAAGGTTGAAGAAAAAAATCACGGAAAGCAGAAGGGCGTATGGAAGGAGGGAGGGAGCAGGAATAGGCAAGTGGGCACCGCTGGGTCACTGAGACCCCAGGATCTTCGTCCTGTCCCCAGGCAGGAGATGACAAGTCCCAGGAAAGGAGCCCAGGGCCGCAGGGCCTATGCCAGCCTGGCTGCTTCTGTGCACCCTCGAGGCCCTGGAGCAGTCAGGTGGGTTGTACCTACTTGTGCCTCCCCGTTCCCGATTCTTCCCAAGGGCCTTTCCCCTGGTGACCCAGCCTGAAGGTGGGAGCAGCGGATCTTCTAGAACTCAGGGGCAAAACGGTCACCCTTCCCCCACCCCAAACAACCCAAAATACCCAGGGCCCTGAGCCCTGCAGGATGACGCTGCCCAGTGACTTGAAGCCCCCAAGGCTACATGTGGGGCCTTGGAAGCCAACAGTGGAGAACAGCCTTGGGGCTTCCAGCCTGAAGCTGGATGGGCAGGCCTGACCTCTCCTGCTCAGGAAGCAGCCCAGCGAGCAGGACCCACAGCCCCTGTCCAACCAGAACACTCAGGCAACCTACCAGAGAACCCAGGGCAGCAGCAGCCCATCACCAGAAAAGCCCTCGGCCACTGCAGCACACACTTACTTTATATACGTGTTGGCATTTCCATCTGGGAAAGCATACGGGTGCTTCTTCCGGAAGACGTGGCCCACTCGGCTGCAGGGGACGATCTCTAGGCTGCCCCCGCACATCCACACCCTGAAGGAGATTTCTGCAAGACAGCCATGCCCCCCATCACTGCTCTGCCTCCTGGACGGAGGGGCACAGGATGGCAGCGTTGAGACTCCAGGCGCCAGGGAATCCCAGGGAGCGGGGAGGGCCGGCCGCACCCAGCGTCGGGTGCGGCGGTTACCAGCGTGCTCCACTGGCCCGGCAACCTCGGCTTCCCGGCCCACAAGGATTGGTAACAACTCACACCTGGGAGGGTGGTTTGAGTTAACACGGAAACAGTAGGCGGCAGGGAGGAGCACACAAAAATCAACGCCTGTTCCCTGCCCTCATGGAGGCCTCTGGAACACACTCAGGGGCCTGCACAGCTGTGATGCTTTAGCCTGGAAAGAGAAGCCTGGGGGCTATGGAAGAGCTGCTTTTGAGCACGTGGAAGATGGATTAGATGAGCTCATATGATCCCAGAGGGTCAGAGCCAGGACCGAGGAGAAAGAATTTCCACTGGAAACTGTGGGAGAATTTTCTGATGGTCAAGGTCCAGATAGAAGGGGCTGTCATGGAGTAAGTGTATTTGCCACTCTGACAGGCTAGCAATCCACATGGCCTGGAGGCGACAGAGAGGACCAGTTTCCAGGAGGCACCTGGACAAGATGTCCAGGACAGAGCCTCCCGACACTGAGACGGCAATTCTACCCGCTGCAAGGGCCCCTGAATCTTAGCCCGGAGGAGGAAGTCTGAGCCGTAGTCGAGAGCTGGGAGCAGCCATAGAAAGTGCTGGAAGCCTCGAAGCTCCTGTTGGAGGTGCTCCCCTGGGTGGGGATTTGCACAGAAACCCCTTTTTCCCCGTTGGCTGCTACTGCAGGGACCTCCGGGAGCGGGGAAGGGTGGAGTTAGCAGAGGCGCTAGGACTAGGCTGGCGGGTGCATTTCTCCCTCGGGGCTGCTTCCTGCAGGCTTGGAGCAGCGGTTCTACCCCAGAAGGAAGCAGCGGAATTCAGGGGTGGTGGGGGAATATCTCTCATCACTGCCCTGGCTTGGAATTGCTGAACACTGTGAGGGGTTTTATTATCGCTGTTAACTCCTCTACAGATGGTGCATCCCCTTATGGACTGCACCCAGGGCAGCCTCCTCGCTGCACGCCGCTGGCTGCCCATCTGAAATGCTTGCCTGGCCCGTGCTTCTGCCGTCAAGCTCAAGCAAGAGGAGAACAGGATGGCTCAGGAAAATCCCGTGCCCATGGGCAACTGCCCCTGGAAGCAGCCCGGGTGTCCATGAGCAGGAAATGAAGACGCGGGTATTCCAGTGCTGTCCCACCATGTACGACGTGCCCTGCACCCTCCAGCACCTTGGGCCCCACTTCCCTGGGTTTCTTCAAGTGCCTGAACACAGATTCTTCATCCTGATCTTCACCTGCTCTCATACCCACCTGTCCTCAGTCACCCTTTACCTGTCCCCTCCTGCCTCCTGCCCTGTGTCCCTGGAAGAGTTGCAGGCCAGGCTGCCTTGACAGCTGTCGCCCCCTGCCCAGGTGCCCTCCCAGACAGGCTACAGCTCACTTCCAGCAAGCTCGGATTGCCCTCGGAGTGGGGGCAACGTGGACACTAGGATGAAGAACGGACGTCTCAAGAGTGCTGTCAAATGATGGCAAGAACACAGGGTCGGGGAGAGACAGGAAGAACTTGGCTTTGGGGTCGTGGCCCCAGGTCTGCAGTAACCCACTAGCCGTGTCCCTGGGAAACCTGCTTGACCTCGCTGAGGCCGGGTTTCCTCACACGTAAAATGAAGATCATAAAAGTACTCCAAAGGATTGCTGTTGACATCAAATGAAATGGAATTTCAAGAATAACTGTGAAAACTCTTAAGCGTGCTGGAAAGCTCAGTAGCAGTTATAAGACATTCCTCTGCAGGCCGTCTCTTTAAGACGTGGACACCAACGGCATCGCCCACCTGTGCCCACTTCCAACTTCCTAGATGATTCACAGCTTCCTGCTTCTGCCACAGGAGGCAGTTGAAATCCGTGGTATTTAACACCTGAGATTTTGACTCTCCATAGAAATCCATGATACACGGCGCCCTGGTGTTTGCCTGGTTGGAATCGGGGGCACCAGCCTGGCGTTGGTGGGGGATGATGAGTGAGCTTAGCTGACGGCCAACATCCAGCTCTCCACCTTGCAGCGATGCACGAAGGGGCGGAGGGCTCAGTGCAGGGAATTGTGATGGGACATGTGTCAATTTAGCCTCCAGGGCTAAGGTCTACTGGGCTCCAATAATCAGCTCCTCTCCAGGACCTCAAAACAGGGTTTCCAGTTCCCAAAAAGGAAAACCCTCTCATCCCTCAAAACCAGAGATGGAGGCCTTGCTTACTGGATATAACCTACCAATTCTGTGCCGGCTTTCTTCCAAAAATATGCATACATTTCAGCTATGGTCTCTTCCTTACATGTATTCAAATGAGACATACGTCCCTCCTCATTTGCAAAGCAAATCCCTCCAACCTGTGCCTCAGTGCCACCCACCCTTCCCGCCCCTGAAACCCGTTCCTCTCCCTGTGCTTCCTTCACCCAGCATTCTGCTTCTCTCTGAATCTATTGGCCCCCCGCTCCTCTGCCACCATCACGCACAGACCCCACCTCAGAAAGTACCGTTCTCCTCTCCACCTTCCTTTCGGGCTTCTGGCATTCTCCACCCCAAGGCGCTATCTCTGAGTGCCTTGCTGACACTGCTTCCTCATCTGACCCCAACATTCCCTTGACGCTGAGGACTCACCCCTATCCCACCAGCCCAGCTCTACTCCGGGCTCCAGCACTGACGTCCGTGGCTGCCTGACGCTCTGTCGAGGTGCACTGGATGCCCTCAGATGCAGCACGTCTTCTACCCCATCAGCATCCTCTAATAGCCCTCTGCAGGCTGCCTCCTCTCCTCCACCTCTAAAACCATCCTTCCTCCTCGTTTTCCTGTGTCTGTGCTGCTTTAAAACATCAGAGCATCTCAGTTCTGCAGGGGAGGAAAGGACTCTTTCATTTTTTCCTGGGCTGGGCTTTGGTCCTCCCTCAGGCAGTAACTTCTTAGTCATCCTAACAACCCCACACGCGGTTGGGGAAGTTTCTGACGATGCAGAAGCAGTCCTGATAGGACAACTGACAGCGGGTAGCTGGCCTCTGAAGCCCATCTCCCCAGCTCCAGAACTCCTGCCCTTGCCCTGTCCCCATCTCACTCAGTGTGGACACGCACCATCAGCCAATGCGGCTGTGGACACAAAGATCCTGACTTCAGGGCACTCGCAGACGAACCAGAGAGACCAATCTATAACCAGCTGCCTTATCCACTCCTTCATCCAGTCCTGACACCTGCCTGTCTCAACTCTGCTTCCGGCCAGCAGATGTTGCCCACAGAGGCTGCAGCCTGAGATGCAGTAAGAGCTTCTCTCCTCTGGAGTCCAGACTGTCGTATCCAAGATGACCTGAGACACATGCCTTGCTGTGCCTCGGCCAGAGTCAAGGCAGTCTGGGTGATGAAGCCTGGAGTGTTCAGATCAGCATAATGACTTTCAGGTACCATAGTGTGGAGTATTTAAAACCTAGGACATACAGTTGTCCCACCCCTAACTACACCCCTGACTAAAGGATAACAACGTGTATCCTCCCAGGACTGCAAGCCAGGTCCGGTGATTCACAGATTTGTGCTGAAGCCTCTGGGAAAGGCTTGTGATCCCGAGGTCCAAGCAGTGGGGCCGTAGACCGAGGTGTAAAGCAGTGGGCCTTGCAGGTAGAGCCCAGACCCTCCACTTGCCATGTCTTCAGTTCCTGCAAAGTCATCACTTTCTCAAGTGAAGGAGCCAAAAGATGATGTAGGGAGTTTGTGGGGGGTTCTCACTGAGTCAGCACCCGCATAATCTCCCTGGTGATGGATGTCACGCAGCCCCAAATCTGCTCTGAATTCCAGGCAGGGAGATGTGTAATTATTCCATCCTCATTGGGGGCGCTGTTGCCTTCTTCTTTTCTTTAAACTTCAGATTAATATTTGGGAATAAACTACCCTCCCCAGCCTCTGTTCTCAGCTCTTTCCTTCTATTTCCTCATCAACTCATCAGCAGTTTTACCAGCGCTCATAAGCCCCCAACCCTTAGCCAGAGCCAGCGTCTACCTGACCAGCCGTGATGGTGGACAGGAATCCAGGGGAAAGGGGACAGCTTTCTCCCCAGGAACCGAATCACAGCTATTCCTATACCACTCCTTGGCCATATAGGTCAAGTTGAAATCTCCTCTGATAGCCCGGTTTCTACACAAAGGCAAAGGGAGCATTAGACACGGGCTCCCCTGAAGGCAGTGGGCCTGTTTTAAATGCAACCTCATGGACTGTATACAGACACATTTATTGTCTACACAGCATTATCCACTCTCCCTCTGGCTGGGTTGAAATCTAGTGAGGACAAAGGGATTGCAGGGGACAGTGATGGTCAGTAAGAGACACTCATCCGTCCACACAGACAAATGTGGTGACAGGGACCTTTCCTTTCAAGAATCTTTACGTTCTCAAGATCACCTGAGCTAGAAAGCTCTGTTATTATTTTTTAATGAGTACACGGACTCGAGTAGAGGCAATCTTATTTGGGCCACAAAGGATAACCTTGAACCTATGAGCAAAATTATACTTCACACCATCCGGGACAATCAAGGTTGCATTCAGGTCCCTGACTTCTGAACAAGCAGTAACCACAGGCCCACCCTGGTCACCACGGGCTGTCCGGCTGCGAATGTCATGGCGGCACCCTATACCTCTCCACAGTCGCTCTGGAAAAGCGTGGACTTGAGGGACCGCACCTGGGCCTGGGGCTTAGCAAGCAGCCCCACCTGGGTCGGGGGAAGATGACTTTACATCAGACTTGGTTGCTCTTCTCGGATGAGGCCACTTCTCTCATCTTGAGCCCCTGAACCTGGAAAAGGTGAGGCCAAAAGAGAAAGCGAGAGGGACCCACTGTTCCCGCGGGTGTGGCACAGTGCTCGTCTGACAAACCTGCTCGCCTGCAGCCCGAAGGCGAGGCAAGGCCACTGCTCGGGGCCTCATTCGTCTTCACAGTGGCCCTGGGAGCGTGTTTCTACTGCTGCCGTAACAAATTACCACACCAACCCAGCGTGGGTTTGGTTGGACCCTCTGCTGAGGGTCTCTCCAGGCCACGATCAACAAGTCAGCAGGATGAGGTTCCTTTCTGGGGGCTCTGAAGCTTTCGAGTTGATTCAGGTTGTTTGCAGAAGCTGGTTCCTCGCGGTCGCAGGGCTGCGGTTCCCTTCTCCTCACTGGCTGTAGGTCAGGGGCCCCTGCTACATCCACGCTGCCCCTCCCCCGTCACACCAGTGGCAGCCAGGCCAGTTCCTCTCAGGCTGTGAACCTCTCTGACTGCTTTGCTCCATCTCTTCTGACTCCAGCCAGAGAAAGTTCTCTGCTGCAAAGGGCCCAAGTGATTGGACTGGGCCCACCTGGACTCTCCAGGCCACTCTCCCAGCTTCAGATTCAGGAGCCTTAATCACATCTGCAAACTCCCTTTTGCCGTGTAAGGTAACCTCCTGACAGGTTCTAGGTGAGGAGATGCTCTCCGTGACCAAGCTTTACTCAGGCTCGCCCTCTCTCTGACTAGGCATGAGCTGTTGTTCCTTACCCTCGTCAGGCCTGCATCCCGTTTTAGCAAGAATCCTGTCAAGCCGGTTTAGAGAATCCATGCCCCCAGCCTGCCCCGGCCCCCATACCTGACTACCCTGGTAAGAAACCTTAGGTCTGAAATTTTTTGCTCTAGTTCTGTGAAATTCAGAAATTTTTTGCTCTAGTTCTGTGAAATTTTGAAATTTTTTGCTCTAGTTCTGTGAAAAATGCCAGTGGTCGTTGGAGAGGGATTGCATTGAATCTGTAGATTGCCTTGGGTAGTAGAGTCATTTTCACAATGTTGATTCTTCCAATCCAAGAACATGGTATATCTCTCCATCTGTTTGTATCATCTTTAATTTCTTTCATCAGTGTCTTATAATTTTCTGCATACAGGTCTTTTGTCTCCTTAAGTAGGTTTATTCTTAGATATTTTATTCTTTTTGTTGCAATGGTAAATGGAAGTGTTTTCTTGATTTCACTTTCAGATTTTTCATCATTAGTGTATAGAAATGCCAGAGATTTCTGTGCATTAATTTTGTATTCTGCTACTTTACCAAATTCATTGATTAGCTCTAGTAGATTTCTGGTAGCATCTTTAGGATTCTCTATGTATAGTATCATGTCATCTGCAAACAGTGACAGCTTTACTTCTTCTTTTCTGATTTGGATTCCTTTTATTTCCTTTTCTTCTCTGATTGCTGTGGCTAAAACTTCCAAAACTATGTTGAATAAGAGTGGTGAGAGTGGGCAACCTTGTCTTGTTCCTGATCTTAGTGGAAATGCTTTCAGTTTTTCACCATTGAGGACAATGTTGGCTGTGGGTTTGTCATATATGGCCTTTATTATGTTGAGGAAAGTTCCCTCTATGCCTACTTTCTGGAGGGTTTTTATCATAAATCGGTGTTGAATTTTGTCGAAAGCTTTCTCTGCATCTATTGAGATGATCATATGGTTTTTCTCCTTCAATTTGTTAATATGGTGTATCACATTGATAGATTTGCGTATATTGAAGAATCCTTGCATTCCTGGAATAAACCCCACTTGATCATGGTGTATGATCCTTTTAATGTGCTGTTGGATTCTGTTTGCTAGTATTTTACTGAGGATTTTACATCTATGTTCATCAATGATATTGGCCTGTAACTTTCTTTCTTTGTGACATCCTTGTCTGGTTTTGGTATCAGGGTGATGGTGGCCTCGTAGAAGGAATTTGACTTAGGTCAGTGTAGCAGAATTCCCCCCACTTTGTTTTTAAATTAAACTTTTAATGTTGAGATAATTGTACATTCACAAACAATTATAAGAAATAAAATAGAGATGCTGTGTACCCTTCATGGTTTTCCCTAATGGCACCATCTTTCAAAATTATAGTACATGAATTTAACAAAGATATTCACATTGATACAATCCATCAATCATATTCAGGTTTCCAAGTTTCATGTATATGAATTTGTGTGTGTGCATGTGTGTATTTACCTCATGCAATTTTATCACATGCATATGTCCATGTATTCACCAGTAAAGACACAGAAGAGTTTCATTACCACAAAGATCCCTCATGCTGCCCTTTTAATCACACCACCTCTCTCCTCTCCCATCAACCTCACCTTTAACCCATGTTAACCATTACTATTTCCTTCATAATGTTGTCACTTCAAGAATATTATCCCCCCCACTTTTGATGTTCCCTCTTAGTAATTTCCATTCACCGCCCCCCGCCCTGCTCCTTGGATCCAAATCCCTACCTGTTCTTGTTGTATTTGGAGCTAAGCCCCATACCCCCCAGCCCTGCCATTGCGATAGCCTTGACACCCATTGTGAGAGTTCTGAATAAAGTCTTTCTTACCATTTTAACAAGGGTCAGAATAATTTTTTCTCTAATACGGGGATTAGGGCGGGGATGTATTTTGGCGGAGGCCCTTCCCCTACCATGGGGATCACTGTCTCCACTTTAAAGACTTAGAAACAGTGAGGTAAAGCAACTTTCCCAAGGACACAGAACTAGTGATGACTGCGGGATTCAGACGTAGGCCTGTCTGATTCCACAGCCCATGCTGACACACAGGAGTATGCCTGCCAAACCTGACACAGCCTGATGTCCGTGGCTGTTCTGGGGATGGGGGAGCTGGTGGTGGCAGCTCCTCTCTGGGGCCCTCATCTCTCTCCTCAGCGTTGTCTTTTGTATCTGGTATGCTTTAGAAACCCCCCATTTTAAATCCAGAAATCCCATACTTTCCCTTCATATATGTGCCAAGGCCTCCATTTTGGAAAGGCACACCTCCTACCCCACCACTTATACACACACACACACACACACACACACACACACACACACGCACGCACACTTTTACTGGGCAACAGGTTCCTTTCACCTCTAAAGACCAAAAGCTAAAGTGAGTAGATGTATTAGATATTTTCCAGGTATCCCGTGTTATGAAAACTGGAGTTTAAACATCCAATTTTAATGCAAAACAACTTCTGAAAAATAAAAGGCTAAAAGCCACATTTCCCTAAAGCCTGTTCCTACGCTGAACTGCAGATGTAATTATCAACACTTCAGCTCCTCTTAGAAACGCTTTGTGGGAATGACTGCACCAGGGTCGGGCTGCTCGAGTGCATAGCTGGGGTTGGCTTTCAAGTGGCCGCTTGGGGCCGCTCCCAGCAGATGAAAGTGAGATGGGCAGGCCAGGCAGTGTGCCACAGAGGATGGTCCCGGTCACCCTGGCCAGAGCCTTGTCCAGTGATCTCATGGACTTCTGTGCTGTGAAATCAAGTCGATGCAACAAAGGCAACTACGTCTGGAACACACAGAAATCCCACGTCTTGGGAAAGGAAAGACATCTTTACCTGCCATTGTTATTCTCCACAGGCTCTGTTTAATGCATGGAGACTGATTTTAAATGGAGCCTCAGAGTTGTGTACATGTGGTCCTTCCCACCCTGAACCCCCTTCCTGGTCAATCTCCCTCTTTGAACACACATTCAGCGAGCAGTTTCCACCGCTCCAGTCATCGAGGTCAAGAAGTTAGATGAATGTTCTTGTAGGTGGAAGGCACAGAAGAAAAAACCGACAAATACGCGAGAGGGCCCAGTACCAGAGTGGAGAGGAGAGCAGGGTGCTGAGGGGAGTGGGCAGAGGGTGGGCAGGGAGGGTGTCCTAGTCCTGGGGGAGGCCAGGCAGCCCCAGAGCTGTGATCTGTGGCCATTTGGCACTTGGTGGAGGGTGGAGGCTGGATCTCTGTAGATGGCTGGGCATGTCTGGGCAGTGCAGGAGGGTCTGTCAGTGCCTCTGGACTGAAGGCTGGGGAGGTGGGCAAGGTCAAGGAATGGTGTGGGCGTTGTCTTTAGGACAAGACGGGGCCACAGGGGGTGCCAAACCCGGGAGGGTGGGAGAGATTGGCATTTCCAAGAGCACTTTGGCGGGAGTGTGTGGGGATGGCTTTGAGGGGAGCAGACTGGAGGTGGAGAATCATTTAGGAAAGTAAGAGGGGGATGGACATGAGTGATGCTGAGGGGAGAGGATCTTCAGGACTTGGAAGCAAGGGGCCCTCTTGCCATACACTGGAGCTTGGATTTTTTACTCTGACATGCAGATCCCTTTTCCCCTCCTCACCATCTGTCCTTTGCAGGTGGACAAATGGGACCTAATCAGACTTATAAGCTTTTGCACAGCAAAGGAAACCATAATAAGATGAAAAGACAACCTGTGGACTGGGAGAAATATTTGCAAACGATGCGACTGACAAGGGCTTAATTTCCAAAATATACAAGAAGCTCGTACAGCTCAGTATCAAGAAAAACTCTGGGCTTCCCTGGTGGTACAGTGGTTGAGAGTCTGCCTGCCGATGCAGGGGACACGGGTTCGGGCCCCGGTCTGGGAAGACACCACATGCCGCGGAGCGGCTGGGCCCGTGAGCCATGGCCGCTGAGCCTGCAGCACTATTCACAATGTCCAAGACATGGAAGCAACCTAAATGTCCATCAACAGATGAATGGATAAAGATGTGGTACATATATACAATGCAATATTACTCAGCCATAAAAAAGAATGAGATAATGCCATTTGCAGCAACATGGATGGACCTAGAGATTATCATACTAGGTGAAGTAAGTCAGACAGAGAAAGACAAATATCATATAATACCACTTATTTGTGGAATCTAAAAAACATATATAAATGAACTTATTTACGAAACAGAAATTGATTCACTGACATAGAAAACAAACTTATGGTTCCCAAAGAGGAAAGCGGAGGGTGGGGGAGGGATAAATTAGGAGTTTGGGATTAACATCTACACAGTACTATATATGAAATAGATAACCAACAAGGACCTACTGTATAGCACAGGGAACTATATTCAGTACCCTGTAATAACCTATAATGGAAAAGAATCTGAAAAAGAATATGTATGTATATGTATAACTGAACCACTTTGCCGTACACCTGAAACTAACACAGCATTGTAAATCAACTATACTTCAATTAAAATAAAAAGCACTGCATCTGGCATGTAAAATGCTAAAAAAAAAAATCCAGAAATGACTTTTAAAGTGCTGGGAGCTGGGCTCCCCTGGTGGCGCAGTGGTTGAGAGTCTGCCTGCCGAAGCAGGGGACACAGGTTCGTGCCCCGGTCTAGGAAGATCCCACATGTCGCAGAGCGGCTGGGCCAGTGAGCCATGGCCGCTGAGCCTGCGCATCCAGAACCTGCGCATCCGGAGCCTGTGCTCTGCAACGAGAGAGGCCA